>NW_019154085.1:74232610-74622808 GCF_002288905.1 Enhydra lutris kenyoni | reverse complement strand
GGGTTTGATACCACTCATTTGTCTCTACCCTGTCTAATCATGAAAATGCTAATATCTTTCAAGTGCCCGAAGTGCCCAAGGCAGCTGTTCCAGAAAAGAAGGTGCCTGAGGCTCTTCCTCCCAAACCGGAGAGTCCTCCCCCTGCAGGTAATAATGACACTATCAAAACTATTATATTTGAAAAGAAAAAACTCAGTTCTTAGTGTTGTGAAAATCTGTTTGTAACCTATTTCCTATGCGTGAGTCAGCTCTAGCATTAAAATGAGCTTGTGTCTTTCAAGTGCATGAGGAGCCTGAGGAAATTGCCTGGGAAGAGCCTCCTGCGGAAGCTGTGGAAGAGCCAGAGCCGGCTGCTCCTCCGAAAGGTACTTGGCCCCCTGCTAGGTTGCCTTAGCCAGCTTTCCACCCCTCTTGCCCTGAAAATTCTTTGAGCTTTTGTCTTATTTCTCGTTCATCTTCGCTGATTCTGAAATAAATTCTAATATCTTTAGTGACCTTGCCACCCAAGAAACCCGTCCCAGAAAAGAAACCACCTGCTGTCGTTGCCAAAAAACCTGAACCACCACCAGCGAAAGGTATTTCTCACTGCCTCTAACCTCCTTCAGAAAGTCTTTTGGGTGTTGGGTTCCACTGCTATATCTATACCTAATGATTTTCATGTGGTTGAAACTATGAGCTAAAAATAACTAATATCTTTTAAAGTGCCTGAGGTACCCAAGGAAGTTGTCCCTGAAAAGAAGGTGCCTCCAGTGGTGCCCAAAAAACCGGAAGTCCCACCTCCTAAAGGTACATACAGTTGTCTACCATGTGATGGAGGGTAAAACCTCCAATTCTTTGGAAGTAGTTTGTGCTGTGCAAATGTGATGAATGTTTACTAGAAACTCTTCATAATGTTAAAATATTACTGCCTTTAAAGTGCCTGAAGTTCCAAAAGCAGCTGTTCCTGAAAAGAAAGTAACTGTTCCCAAGAAACCGGAAGTCCCACCACCTAGAGGTACATGTCACTAATGAGATTCTGCAGGAAAACACTCACTCTGGCTTCAAAAGTTACTTATTAGAGGAAACCCTGTTGTTTGTCAAACTTCTTACATTCACAATTATAAACATGCCATTCTGGATTTTTAGGGTTTAAGTGTTTTTAAATAACATCACTTGTTTAAAAAAACAGACAAAAAACTGATGCATCTCTTATGTGCATTAACGAGTTTGCTAATATGGTTTTGTTAGTCTGAAAAGGCTACATTTCCCTCATTGCTATGTGGATCTCAGAACAGATACTGGCCTTGGGAATATTGTTCTTGCATTTGTCTCTGGGTTATTTGACCTAGATGTGAACTAGAGATGGTATAAATTTCATGTACTTCTCAACTACCCAGAAGTAAAACTAACTAATATCTTTAAAGTGCCAGAGGTGTCAAAGAAACCTGTCATAGAAGAGGAACCAGCCATTCCTGCTCCCCGGAAAGTAGAGTCTCCTCCTCCAGAAGGTACATGTTAGACTATTAATGAGCTTGCCACTCAAAGACAGTTGCTAATTGAAGCCTTGTTCTTCTTTTTTTCTTATTTGGTATCTCTTGGTCATTTTCTGTCCTTTAATTATTTGTCTTAATCATTCTTAATTAGCTCTGATTTGAATTTTCAATCAGTGATCTCTCCATAGGGCATCATAAGCTGTATTAAAGTATCTCAAATGCGCACAGAAAGTAGGACAGAGCCAGTGACTATAAATGACATTAAACTCCAAAAGGGCTTTCCAAGCATTCAGATCAATAGAAACCAAAGTCAGTGCAAATAAGATAGGTTTCATCTTCACAAAACTAAGAAAAGTTATTAATTAAAACAAGGGATGAAATCAAGGTTACTAGTTTTTATGTTCAGTGTTTTGTGCATTTTAGAATACTGTCCCATACATGGAATTACATTTAACTTTATCTTTAAAGTATATGAAGAACCTGAGGAAATTGCTCCTGAAGAGGAAGAGCCAGTTCCTGTTGTGGAAGAGGAGCCAGAAGCCCCACCTCCAGCAGGTACAAGGCAGGGTCCTGTACTGTATAGGAAAATACATGGTTTGATTTTTATATCTATTACATACTTTCTTTAAGGTAAAATGTGGGTCTTCTCTCTTCTTTCTTGAAATTCGACTTCATTGGCAAGAACAGAAGTCATTTGCACACACAAAGCTATAGGATTTTACAGTGTGCCTACCGAAGGATGGGTGTGATCTTTATTCATTCATTAGTGTTAGGCTTTTCATTATAATCATTTGAAATTCCTATCTTTAAAGTACCTGAAGAACCCAAGAAGATTGTTCCAGAGAAGAAAGTTCCTGTTATCAAGAAACCAGAAGCTCCACCTCCTAAAGGTACTCACAGTAAAATACATCAGTATTTGCTTCATTTTTGTGTGCTGTCTAAAATTCGACAGTCCTTACTATTTTGTGTTGTATTATGTGCGTAACTGTTATCTAAATGTTGGTGTCAAATTAATGTGTACATATTGCATCTTGCAAATTTATATTATTAAATGCTACTAATATCTTTAAAGTACCTGAGATGGCAAAGAAAGTTGTCCCAGTGAAGAAAGTCCCAACTGTCAAGAAGCCAGAAATGCCAGAAATTCAAGGTATTCCCGTCATCATTGATATCATTAGTATCATTGCTTTTTTAAAGTAACCTGTTATCTGTCCTTGTTGTTGTGTAACTAGGGACAAAATGTCCTTATTTAGTTCCAATAATTTTAATACTGCTCCTTTAACTACAGATTCTTAATTCTTAACATTTAAAATCTTTCTAAATACTCTTTTTAAAATACAACTAATATCTTCCAAGTGCCTGAGGTGCCCAGGAAACTTGTTCCAGTAAAGAAGGAAACTGTGCCTGTTACCAGAAAACGAGAAGTCCAGCCAGAAAAAGGTACCTACCATGAAGGAAAAATATAGATTTCTTTGAATGTTCTCTGAGCATTTTAATAATGGTTCTTATGCAAAACCACATTTCAAAGATGAAAAGGGGAAATAATGAGGGCAAAGAGAAAAAACAAGATAGATAAGCAGGAGGAAACAAACAAATGAGATTCAGTTATGCTATGACATGGTTCCATGTGGTAGCAAAGGACCTCCTCTGATTCGAGGGGTAAACAGCTCAATTCAGCATATTTTGGTGAATGTCCTACCATTAGCAAAACAGCATGGTAGAAAAAATAAGATTTGGTCCTGTCTTCAAGCAACTTAAAGCCGGTGAGAAGAAAGCACAGCACAACTCTAATAGAGACAGGAAGTGATCACACCTCCAGGAGTATAAGGGCTACAGAAACACAGGCAAGGGAAGATAAATTTCAGGCAGAGACATCAGGGAAAGCTGTATGAAAGAAATAAAAATTAAAGTTTTGATGGATTTTTATACTATATAGCAATTGAGAAAATGGTTTTCTAGGCAAAGGAAACATTTTTATTGAAGGCACAGAGGTAGAAGAGTCTAGGACATTCAAAGACCTTCAAATAAATTTGTGCAATTTGAGTATGGATTGGTCTTGGGATATCTTGAAAGATAGTCTGGATATAAAGCAGCTGAGGTTCATATTTTGGAGTTTTTTGAATGCGCATATCAGGCATGTCCTTTATTCTGTAAGTAACGGGAAGCTGCAAAGGCTTTGAAGCAGGTACACAAATGAGTGGAGGTTGGGCTTCAGAAAGATGACTGGCAATAGTTCTAGCTACCGGAAGACAGTGATAATAGTGAAGAGCCACTGCAGTCATTTAGGGTGATTAAGAGCTGGACAAGATCAGTGGTGGTAGAAATGGGAAAAGAGTGAGAGAGATGGGAGATCGAATTGCTGTCTATTAGGGAAATAATTAAGTAGAGGAGCCCAAGATGATCGTAAGGGTTGTAGCTAGCTATCCATGGGAATGGTTCATTGGGTCCATAATTAATATTAGAAAGAAGATAGTGAATACATATTTTTCACTTTTCAAATATAGAAGCTGGGAATATTCATCTGGAGCTTAGGAATGAGAACAGAGCTAGAGATGGAGATCTAGGAGTCACCCAAAGAGAAATAAGAGAGTGTAGTGGTGATGGTTCACAAAGTGTAGAGCCAATTTTTTAAAGCTTCAAAGTTAGACCAGTGGAGAACACTGACATTTAAGGGTACACAGAGGAAGAGAAAGCAAATGAAGAAGGCTGAGAAGACTCGTTAATAAAATTGGAATGTCCAAAAGGGTGCCATGCCTCCAAAGCCATATTCCCCACTAAGTCTTGTAAGATAAAGTTCTTTCCACTCTATTCTTTGCCTGCTGTTTGCAGAATCTTGCACATCTTCTAAATTCTTAATAAACGAAATCAATATCTTTAAAGTGCCTCAAGTACCGAAGGAAATCATCCCAGAAAAGGAAGAGTCCATTCCTATTCCTGAGGAGCCGGAAGCTCCCCCTGTCCAAGGTACACAGCTGCTCTATAAATCTTGGAAAGATGACAGTTGTCTTCAACATCTTGCTTTGATTGTAGATGAGTCTTACGTACTTATCTGTTGTCTGTCTTTATGTAGTTAAGTTGTTGGTATTTTGGGGTCATCTGAAGAATATGTTATAGAGTATAACTAAGTTGGTATGTTACAACTTAGCAGTTGAAAGATTCTACTGTGAATACAGTCTAAAATATAATACTGTGTTTTTTAAGTTGAAGAGTCTCCTGAGGACATAATGTATGAAGAAAAAGCATCTATAACCATTGGTAGAAAAGTGACTCCCCCTGTTGAAGGTATATATATATATATGTATAAACATAAATTTTTTTAGTCTCTTAAAGACTCCAGCCAGAAATAAAAAAAGAAAATTATCCATAGGGTGGCATTCTTTCTTGAAATTATATACAGAAGCATTCCAGCATGTGCTTGTTTTATTTTTCAAATAGTTACACTTCTTTTGAAGTAGAATATTTAACTTTTCTTGATAGTAACTAATAATTCCCAAAGATACAGCTTACAAGGCAAAACTGGAAAAATTGCACTGGATTCTCAAACAATAACCCCACATCAAATTTTAGAAGTCGTCTCATTTGCCATCCACATACATCAAATAAAGTAGTTATTTGAATGTTTAAGTGTAATAGAAATCTTTCCTCTTTTTCTGTATAAGTGAATATGCGTGAATTGTATATTTGTTTTTGTGACTACAATCTTTACATCTCTGTGAAATTTGTATGAGTCTTTGTGAAGAACTTCACTATCTCCTATCCTCTGTCAATATTCTTTAAAGAACGTGAAATCCAAAAGTATATCGAGCCTGAAGAACCTGAACCTGAGCCACAGCCAGAAGAAATACCAATTCAAGGTATTCAGTTAATTGGACTTCCCTCTTCACCATCATAGTCTTTATCTTTACATACATGTATGTTTTATGTTGTTCTGCGTGTCTCTCTCCATCTGTATGTAAGACACTGTTTTAAACATGCATTACATTCTTATTCATCTATGTCATTTGTACGATTGATCCCATGTCAGTGTGGCTTACGGATACTTCCTTTGTTTTTATCAGTGCCTTTGCCGTATTTCTTATCATCTGTGTACAGTGTTTAAATTTTTGTGTTTGATGTTGGAAACTGTTTTATGTTTGATGTTGGACGCTACTACGAATGTAAAAAGTAAACTTTTTACTTGATATGTACAGGTTTAAATTTTTACTGGAGGTATTATATATCCACACACCAATTAACATACACATACACTAACCCTCCTGAAATACTCTTTTAAGAACCTGAACCTGAACCTGAAAAGAAGGTTATTGAGAAACCAAAACTCAAACCAAAGCCTGCACCACCTCCTCCTCCTCCACCAAAGGAAGATGTGAAGGAGAAAATGTTCCAACTTAAAGGTATAAAATGCCACTCCCAAGTTTTACTAATCTGCTTCAGACTTCTATTCAGCCAACCAAAATGGTGCTTGTGAGACATGTATGATTTCTAAAAGTGTGTGTTTTCAAACATGATGGAGCTGTGGGACTTGCATAGAGACCCGTGTTTTCCGCTGCCTTCGCGTGCTTTGTCGGGAATGCCTGACAGAATGCGCAGCCTGGCTCATTGCTACCTTCATCCGGGACATCTGGATGCAGGAGCTGTCCAGCTAACGTTCTTATGGAGAAAGGGTTTTCTGATTTCAGAGTGTGATTGCTATGCCTATCTTTGGGATCTTGCACATTTGGAATGTATGAGAAAACGTTGCATGAAACTTGTAATGTTGCAGTAACAAATTTATACAAAAGCCAAAACTTTGTTCCTAAAGAATTTCATGTGTTTTTAAATATACTATAAGAAATATATTTATGGCATTGATAGCTGATATGTGCTCATATACCATCAAATGAAAGCATATGAATGACCCATCACTGTGACCCCACTTTTTTTTTTCCTTTTGCAACTTAACCAAAGCCCAAACTGTGTCTTGTGGAGTGGCCAGAAAGAGTGGTGATGAATACATTTGGTATCCAGCATTTCTTCTCATTGTTAAATTTCCCTTCATCCTTTTTTGTATTTTGATATTTCTTGGAATTGATGCAGTATTACTTAATTCTTAAAATGACATCTTTAGGGATGCCTGGGTGGCTCAGTGGGTTAAAGCCTCTGCCTTCAGCTCAGGTCATGATCACAGTGTCCTGGGATAGAGCCCCACATCTCTGCTCAGCCTGCTTACCCCCCTCTCTCTGCCTGCCTCTCTGCCTACTTGTGATCTCTGTCTGATAAATTAAAAAAAAAAAAAAAAACTTAAAAAAATGACATCTTTAAAAGCTGAAGTAAACTGGTAAAAGCATATTACTCTTTTTATGGTAATACAGTTTGTCTTATTGTTAGTGTTGTGAGATTTCTCAATCTAAAATAATCTAGGTATAATCTTAGTTGAGCCCTTTTCCCATGCTCACCTATACACATACAAAGCCAGAATCTTCCAGAGTAAAACTGCTTCTCATGATTCTTGCCCCTCTTTATCCCTCCTGGCCAGTAGGGGTAACTTCTGGCATTTTCAGTCAGCCATAGAAAATGGGCACATCTTACAAGGGTACCTGTTGATTCATACTCCATGAAGACACACGCTTAATATACTTCCCGTAATATAAATTTATACTTAAAGGAAAATTTCTTCTTCTAGCAAAGAACAAAAATTATCTTCTTTCTTCACCAGGCTTAAACTTACTACTCACCGTCAGAGTAGCAGGGCAGTGTTTTCATGGTTTGAACGCTTCTTGTGTGTTCTTTGGTGGCTGCTCTTGGCTGTTATCAATGCTGTTTGGCTGTAAGCAAACTTGGTTTTGACTGTTGGAGCAGATATTTAATAATTTGCTTCAGATTAGTATAAATATACAAATAATAAAATTAAGATTATATTCTTTAAAGCTGTTCCAAAGAAGAAAGTTCCTGAAAAACCTGAAGTTCCCGAAAAAGTGGAGCTTAAGCCTCTGAAAGGTATTTCACAATCTGGAAAATGCATTTCTATGCAGCATCCCTCCATCAGGCTCCTTCCTCTTCCTGTCTTCTAGTATGTTCTTTCTTTTTTTAAATCAGAGTAGTTTCATTTATTTCTTATATTTTTATAGTTTTTATGGCCCTGGCTCATAAGTGTTGCTTCCTTTGTCTCCCATCAAATTTCATACATTCATGGATATTGTTTATCTGTTTCATCTACATATGTCTTCTTGTATTTTCCTCAACTTAAAAATATTAAATGTTACTGGTTAGCTGAAATTAGCTTCAGGATACACCTTAGGTTAAAATGCAGAGAGCTAATAGAAGAAAGCTTTGGAATTTCACCTGAACAACAGTATTTTAGTATGTTAGGGTGCTAAAAATAACTCATGTCCTCCTTCTATATTATTGAGATGATTTGTAGGGTCTTCCTCAGGGCTTT
This sequence comes from Enhydra lutris kenyoni, assembly GCF_002288905.1. Classification (NCBI taxonomy): domain Eukaryota; kingdom Metazoa; phylum Chordata; class Mammalia; order Carnivora; family Mustelidae; genus Enhydra; species Enhydra lutris. Next base: position 74,614,918 of record NW_019154085.1, on the reverse strand, counting down.
CCTGTCATTCTCTCATCACTGCCTCCTAGACGTTCTTTCAGACATACAGATCTCACTGGGAATTTTAGGGAGCATTCAGGATTGCTGCAGGTCATTTTTCAAAATTCATTTCTCTTGACGCAGTATTTTCCATGAGCAAACTTAGACCCTAAAAGAAAATAAATGGATCTTAAATTTTAGAAATTTTTCTGTTAAAAATAAAGTTATTAATTTTTCTAGTAACTAAAATGGGTAGCAGCATTCTAGTTAAGTAATTAACACATCCAGACCCATAAATTGAATGTTCTTCATTCACTCTGGAATTTTAGAAAAATCACCTTTCTGAATATACATTTTCTGACTTATAAAATGGATATCACAAAATAATATTACTATGGCTGTTAACTAGTAATGAAGGAAAAGCCACTTAAATATGAAAATGACATATAATGACATATAGTAATTTTTAAAATAATAGCTGCAATGGTGTGTTCTGTACCAGAGTCTCAAATGTCAGTAAGACCTTAAAAATAAAATGATAATACAGAAAAACAAATGCAAAGAGTTCAAGCCCCATGTTAGGCTCCACAGCCTACTCAAAAAAACAAAAAAAAAAACAAAAAACCTACTTAATGAATTGCAAATATCCTGCTTAAAGCACCAAATGGGAAGTTTTTTAGAAATATCTGAAAGTTCAGATTTCACATGAGTAAACAAATAGGACGTTAAGTTATACAAATCAATAATGTTTTAAACTGACTTTCATTGACTACATCACTAGAGAGGTAAGGTGGGTCAGCCATCATCAAGCATTTATCTTTCTTCCACTCAAATCCATGAGGATTGTAGGAGAAGGAGGAGGCTGCTCCATATAATATCATCCATCACGCCCAATAGTCACCAAAGATGCAAGAGAGGATGAACTTAGAATTCCTTGGGTCCCTTTTAGTCTAAAGTCAAGAACATTTTCTTATTTAAAAATGAGTTCCGACACCAGCTTTTAAATTCTATAGCTCTATAATTTTAGATTAGTATTATTTCGAAAAGGAGATCTTAAGAAACGATATTTCCCTTCAGTTAAGAAAGTGAGAGGGTCCTTTCCCAACATCAAGGTCATCAGCCATATCCCTTGGGTTCTTCTCTCACCAGTGGAGAAAATTGGATAACGACATGAACACTTACCAGTATCATTTTAATGTAATAGACAGTTGGGGAGATACCAATGTAGATTTGAACAATCTACAATTATAGATTAGGGCAAGGATACTGTCAAGAACCCTGTATTTGATCAAAGATTCATAAAGTCAATATAGAATAACATCTACCCTCATTTAAGATGACTATATTTGTTTGCAGTAAATGCAACAGAATTTGTCACAAGGCTAGATAAATGTTTGCGGAGGAAATAATTTGAAGTATATTATTTGCTTTTAAATTCTGTGATATTATTTTGCAACAAAAATCATGCACTATAGTTAACTAGTTTTGAAAGAGACCTTTTTCTTGTTGAAATTTACTTTTATATGAATTTACTTCAAAATTTGAAATTATATTCTTTTAAGTGCCTGGAGGTGAAAAGAAAGTTCGCAAATTACTTCCTGAACCTAAACCTCAACCAAAGGAAGAAGTTGTTCTCAGAAGCGGTATAGTATTTTTCAACTGTTTTGTTAGCTTTAAATTTACAAAAAATACGCCTGAAAGCTTACAAAAATGTTTCTGTCTCTTGGTTTTCTTTTAATCAGATTACCCATTTATCAAAATTCGTTTATAGTTGCACTGAAAATTGGGAAGGCTATCATTTCCATAGCTTTTTAAAAAAGAAGACAGAAATTTTGTGAGCGTTCACAGTTTTGAAGTTTACGTGCATAGATATAACTAAATTGATCATACTCTAAGCTAATAATAATGACCCCAGCTGTCATGTTCATAGTCAAATTATGCAGTAAAATACACTAAACCTATTAAATATTCTAAATCAGACCAAACTTTGTAAGTCTAAATGCAGTATTCAGTTTTAAAGTGTGATACAGAATCATCAGAACTAATAAATAATATTAAAAAAAACTAAACATATCTTCCTACTAATAAAATCTTAAAGAATTGGAAGCAAGATATTCAGATGAGGAATCAAGTTCTGACATTTTCTTCACACAGAATTATGGGTATCTAGACTACATTTCTTTGGATATCTCCACTTAAGTAAACTTTATACTTATTTAAATACTCCTCATTATATTACCAGTGTTGAATTATGAATTCAGTTTGTTGCTATTCAAATTATTCATTTGGTGTTTTGGTCATTTTTGCAACAGCATTGTCTCTGAACAACAGATTGTCTATGTACATGGATGGAAAGTGACTCCCAGTGCTATTTTAATAATTTGACAACCTTTGATTAAAAAAAACAACAAGAACAACAAGAACAAAAAACAAGCACTTCTAGCATAAGGGTTAATTGGCCAGTGTATACCAGGTCGCATGCTTTTCATTTTCCTTGCATTTGTCGGGTGTGTTCAACATCTTCATTAGTTTGTTTGTCTTGGTTTACATATAAACCTTTTTGTCTTTTAAGTTCTAAGAAAAAGGCCTGAAGAAGAAGAACCTAAAGTAGAACCTAAAAAACTAGAAAAAATTAAAAAACCAGGTAGGAATCTCAGTAAACAATTATCTTCTAACAAAATGGACATTTAACAAAAGGTTTATCTTGTAAACATCATCGGAGTTAAATATACACATAGCTTCATATTTCGTCTGTAAAACAGTCTGTGCTTTCCATCGTCTGCTTTCTGTTTAAATATCTTTATAGTAATTTTCAAATCCATTCATGTATTTTCCCACACATCATTGCTGTTACTACTTTGCCCCTTGTTCTTCTGGTAGTAGTGACTATAAAATAAACAGGTCAGCTGCAAAATAGCTTCATAGGAGGGTGTTGGCAAATATGGCACAGAATTTGGGGTCTTTTAATGGGGTTGCTTGTTATCATTAGCCTATTCTCAAAGGGTGTATTTATTGGGAACTGTTATGGAAGTGATTTAGGAAGGGAGAGCTCACGGAGTTGGGATGCAAGTGGGTGGAGTAAAATAAATTGAGGCACAGTCAAGGGGAGAAAAAAGAAATGAACTGATACAATATAAGGTTTGGTTAAAAGCCATTCAGAGAGCTTTTGAAAAATAGTTTGATTTGATTATTTCAGGTCAGTTGATTTCTAAGTATTCAAATAACACTAGAAAATAATCTCATTCTCTTAAAGTACCAGAGCCACCTCCAAAAGCTGTTCCAGAGGCTGAAGTACCTCCAGCTACTGTTACAAAAAGGGAAAGGACGGTTCCTGAACCAGTTAAAGGTACAAACTTAATGGCACTTTCTTAGTTGTCTCTAAAAATACAAATATGCGTCATTTAAAAAACCATCACACTGGCATTAAGATTTGAACACAGGCCCTTAATCTACTCATCACATATGCTTTCATTTTCTTTATCATTTCACTCTTAGGTGCACTTGGCTAATGACCACCCACTTGTTAAATTTAAAATAAGTTTTAAGCACTAGGGGGAAAATGGATAATGAGACTAACAACACTAGAACCAATAAAATGCATTACTATATTTTCCAAGTATTTTGTTTCAGATGCAAAATAAAGTTAGATCAGATACTTGATATACTGACCATAGGTGTTTAAATTCCACTATCTCCCAAGATGTATTAGGTCTGCCTAATCTTGGTTTAATTTTGTGAAAAACTTCAGAAGTCTTCAAAAAAAAAAAAAAAAAACCTTCAAATAACCTGCTTACAACTGTGAATTATTTTAGTGCCTGAAATTAAGCCAGCAATACCTCTCCCAGGACCTGAACCAAAACCAAAGCCTGAACCAGGTAAGCAAGCCCACCTCCAATGTCAACCCCATATTCCTTCATGCTTCTTACAAATAATGGGTCAAATAACAAAATTCAACCAAGCAAATGCGAGGATCTAATTGGCTTTCACAAAATAATTCATGAAGGGGGCACACCCTGTCTGACGAATAGAGAGGCACTCCAAGGAGTTAATGCAGAATGGCAGGTTTTTATAGACAGAGGATGAGGACAGGAAAGTCATGAGCAAAAGACAAGGATTGTTGCAGAGGAGGTTGTCTGCTCGAGGCAAAAAGTGGGGGGGTGTTTTTTGTTTGTTTGTTTGTTTTATCACGTAGATGATCTCATTCTTTCTTTGGGGAGATAGAGAGGACCCAATACACTCGCTGGCACTGATAGAGAAATTTGCTGGCGGACCAGTTAAGGTCACATATCTGTGGGGAGGTTGAAACTGCAATTAGACTGGGTATTAAGTCCCATTTTGGGAACTTGGTCTAAGTAACACCGCTTTGAGCCTGTTAGTTTTTTAACAAATATGTAGTTATTTTAAAAAACAAGGAAGTAAAAGTCAGCGTGCATCAGATGATTTATAATGTCCCCATGTATTTTTAGAGTATATTATTTTTTATTCCATATAATTAAATATATTGGGATAAGCTGAATATATTATTACATTATACTGTATATAGATCATGCTATAGTTAGAATATACTATTCTCTGAAAAACTAGTGATTTGAAAATTTCAAAGTTACATCAGAAAAGGCAAATAGGCCACCAAATGAGATTTTAGGAAGAGATGAATGGACACATTAATGCAATGGACATCTCTCTACAGAAGTAAAAGTCATCAAACCGCCTCCCGTGGAGCCAGCACCCACCCCCATCGCTGCCCCAGTGACAGTGCCCGTGGTCGGAAAGAAAGCAGGTAGTTATTCTGCAGTTTTCTTTTTGTTTGTTTTTTTGGTGGCTTAATAAAAGTTTTCATCCTTCATTAAAATGCAGACCCTCTTTTGTTGAAAGAGGCATCATCAGCTGGGAGGGAAGGGTAATAAATTCTGGATTAAATTTTCTTCTTCTGATGTCCTTTCCCAAGCTGATCTCTCACCCCTGGATACATACTGTGTTTTGACTGGATTATGCATTCCTTCAAAGCATCATTGCTTTATATGCTTTTGAAATTAAGTAATGAATGTGTTCAAAGCTGATGAAAACTCAAAAGACAGACCCTCTAAGGACATGCATACAGGCAGCCCACGGATTTTCCAATTTCCCATGTGCCCTGTAGGAATCATTTGTCATATTTTTTTAAAAAGACTGCATATTAACAAAATGAAAAAGTTCTGGAAATGGGTAGTGTTGATGATTGCAAACTGTGAGTGTACTTAATGCCACTGAATTGTATACTTTAGGATGGTCAAAATGATAAATTTTATGTTAGGTTTATTTTACTACAATAAAAAAGGGAAAGACTGAAAATAGGAGAAGAATAAAGGCATTTGCTGAAAGCAATTTTTTAATCCTAAATATGTTGGTGATTTAGCTTGGTCACATCATTGACCAGAATGAGACTGAACAAAATATGCCTTCTTGGAAATAGCAAAGTATTCTCCACGAAAGCCACACAAGTAAAGCCAATTTCTCTTCATGCATTAATATTTATAATAAAGAATATGACTCACCCACCCTGGTTTACTACCAAGCATAAAATAGGTCTAAAAATTGTTTAAATGCTGAATTTTCTTTTTATTTCAGAAGCCAAAGCACCTAAAGAGGAGGCTGCCAAGCCAAAAGGTCCCATCAAAGGTAAGAGTCATTTCCCTGCTCCTAAATTATTAACCGTTCACTCTGGACAACTTCACATTCAAGGGGGGAAAAGTTTCAAAATTTATAACAATCTTTATTATTCCTAGTTGATTCTGATAAAACTAATATGTCTTCTGGTAGTTCAAGTAATATACCTCTAATATTATTCAAGTGGGTATTATGTATAACCAACAATATTTTAGCATAATGAACTCTATAAATTCTTAGCTTAGTCCTCATATACATGGTATTTATACAGAACAGGTAAAGTAATTAGACCTTAACTGGGACATTTTATATTCTGGTTTAAAACGAGAAAATGAAGAACATTTCTTATTCACGGATTCCTTGTGCTTTCTCATTTTTTGTCTGAAGAAGGCAGTATAAATTCAATTGGCCTTTCAAATGCCTCGTCTTTAATTTTCTGTTCTTGTCTTCCAGTTGCTCTATCTCTGGTTTGATCCAGCAGGCAGCCAAGTGCGTGCTTCTGGCCCTTAGGAAAATGCTAAATCAACATTTAACTTTCTTTTGAATTAGGTGTCGCCAAAAAGACTCCTTCGCCAATAGAAGCTGAAAGGAAAAAGCTAAGACCAGGAAGTGGTGGAGAGAAGCCTCCTGATGAAGCCCCATTCACTTACCAGCTAAAGGCTGTGCCCCTCAAGTTTGTGAAGGAAATCAAAGACATTGTCTTGACTGAAGCAGAGTCAGTGGGGTCTTCTGCCATCTTTGAATGTTTAGTCTCCCCCTCCACTGCAATTACAAGCTGGATGAAAGACGGTAGCAATATCCGTGAGAGCCCAAAGCATAGATTCATCGCAGATGGGAAAGACAGAAAGCTGCATATCATGGATGTCCAGCTTTCCGATGCTGGCGAATACACCTGTGTTTTACGTTTGGGAAACAAGGAGAAGACCTCCACTGCTAAACTTGTTGTAGAAGGTAATTTCCAGCCTGCCGAATACGATCCCTATTAAACTTTAACACAACACACCTCATTAGCAATTGTTTGTAACTTGAGCCAAAACCTCTCATTTCCAAGGTTTTTTTTTTTTAAATAATTGAAGAGATAGTATGTAGATTGAAGTGTTTGCAGATCTTTAATACTGAAATTCTCCACAGAACTTCCTGTGCGTTTCGTAAAAACACTTGAAGAGGAAGTCACAGTGGTCAAAGGACAGCCACTGTATTTGAGCTGTGAGTTAAACAAAGAGCGCGACGTAGTCTGGAGAAAGGATGGGAAGATTGTGGTGGAGAAACCTGGAAAAATTGTGCCTGGCGTCATTGGCTTGTTGCGAGCCCTGACCATCAATGATGCAGATGACTTCGATGCTGGAACCTACACAGTTACTGTGGAAAATGCCAACAACCTGGAATGTTCATCCTGTGTCAAAGTAGTAGGTTAGTACTTGTCTGGGAAATTATGTTCTGCTTATTATACTTACTAGTACTTCTTATAATATTGACAAAACGGAAGAGAATTTTATTTCCCAGACTCGGACCTTATCTAAGATGGAGGAATATCAACCATCATAGCAAGTTAATTATATCCAGTTTTGAGAATTTTTTTTTTCAAGTTCTGAAATTTACTAAGGAAGTTATTTCTGTTACTTGTTCAGGTCATGACTATTTTTTCTGACCTCGTTTTCATGCAGAAGTCATCAGAGACTGGCTGGTAAAACCTATACGAGATCAGCACGTGAAACCAAAGGGGACAGCTGTTTTCTCCTGTGTGATAGCAAAGGAAACTCCAAACGTTAAGTGGTTCAAAGGATATGATGAAATCCCGCTGGAACCAAATGATAAGACGGAGATAGTAAGAGACGGAAAACAGTTATTCCTCAAAGTGAAGAATGCTACACCAGAAGATATCGATGAATACGCGGTGGAGATTGAAGGGAAAAGATACCCGGCAAAGCTGACACTCGGAGGTAAAAAAAAAAGTCTTTCCTTATATTCTAAAAGATAATTTTGTGTGTGAATAAGGCAAAATAACATACAAAAAAAAAAAAAAAAGTAAAGAAAGCAAAGTGTTGTTAGATTGTTTAAAGCATTGTGATTTTTTTGTCCCTGACCAATACAGAGCGTGAAGTTGAATTACTTAAACCCATAGAGGATGTTACCATTTATGAGAAAGAAAGTGCAAGCTTTGATGCAGAAATCTCAGAGGCAGACATTCCTGGAGAGTGGAAACTGAAGGGAGAGCTTCTTCGGCCCTCACCTGTGAGTCATTTCCCATTTAAGTCGTCGGTCACACAACATATCCATATTAGTCTGTCTTCAGTTTGACGTTCCAATATGGTTCAATGACAATGGAGTTCTTTGAGGATTCTAGTCTCAAAGAGGGGAAGAATTTTGATACACTCTTTGTGGACAGCTCTGGCAATGTTTAATTATTTTATGACTAGACATTTTTACTCACTTTTATTAGTTGTAATTTTTAGGACATCTGTAGACATGGGTACATGGATAAATGAGAAACATTTCTCCTCACTGGAACTTATCTCATTCAAACGCTAACCAAGACCGTTATTTTTCAGACCTGTGAAATCAAAGCAGAAGGTGGAAAACGCTTCCTAACTTTGCACAAAGTCAAACTGGACCAAGCTGGGGAAGTCCTTTACCAGGCACTTAATGCATTTACCACTGCCATTCTGACAGTAAAAGGTACGTATGGGCTTATAGAATACGTGGGGAGGACTCAACTTCATTTCACAGCCCCGTGCATTCTGGCAACCTCATTCTTAACGTTTGATTTTCAGAAATCGAACTTGACTTTGCTGTGCCCCTGAAGGACGTCACTGTTCCAGAAAGGCGACAAGCTCGATTTGAATGTGTCCTCACTCGAGAGGCAAATGTGATCTGGTCTAAAGGACCTGACATAATCAAGGCATCTGACAAGTTTGATATCATTGCTGATGGAAAGAAACACATTCTTGTTATCAATGATTCTCAGTTCAATGACGAAGGGGTCTATACTGCCGAGGTGGAGGGCAAGAAGAGCTCGGCACGATTATTTGTTACAGGTAAGAGCTGATGAGATCTGGCCATAGTATCCCCCATGTAAGCACACAAACACATGACTGTAAAGACAGAATGCTGTGTGCCATTCCCAGCCTGTCAACCAATGCTGTGGCTGGACCAGCCCTTGTGGTTCTTATTATGATTGAGAGATGCCCTCATAGTAACCATCAGGAAACAGTGAAAGAGACAGGTTTATTACCTACAGGACCTGGAAATTACACAGCACCCCTGGGGCCACAGAGTCAGGGTTTTTTGGTTTTGGGTTTGGGTTTTTGTTCTGTTTTGATTTTTTGTTTTTGGAGGAGAGGGAGAGGGATAGAGAGCAGGCTTGGGTTCTGCTTTTATTGAGGTTGAGGGTAGGGGTCTATGGTTTTATGGGCTTACTCTTTGTTGGTGAATTTAAAACATAAGAGCAGGAAGTTAAATTGAGGGAAGGAAAACAAAACGAAACAAGCTGTCCAAGTGGTCAGTCTCAAAAATCAGCCAAGGTCTCAGAAACAGAGGAGCCTGTTGGGGGGCATGGTGGGAAGGGGCCCAGGCTGGCTGCTGCTCTAGCCTGTGGCTGGCAGTGTGTTCACTCAAGACGGCCATCTCTGAGGTGGGCGCTTAGCAGTCAAAGTTGAGGTTGAGTACTTGAATTACAGAGAGAAAAACCAACTCTCAAGGTTTGTGCCACAAACACCAAGGTCTAATAGGGATAAGTGACAGTGGGCACCATAATTTTACTGTCACTTCGTCACCAAAAGAAGCCTTCCCCCTTTTTTTAATGGAGGATAGATCCATTTGAAAAGGTGAATAAATAAATGCTATGCAAAATGGATCCTTTTGACTTTGGCAGATTAGAGCAGACTATTTCTGAAGGTAATTTCTGTGTTTCTAAGCACATTCTCCACACTGAACACTGCAGGTATACGGCTGAAATTCATATCGCCTCTCGAAGACCAAACGGTGAAAGAAGGTGAAACAGCAACTTTCGTTTGTGAGCTTTCTCATGAAAAAATGCATGTAGTCTGGTTCAAAAATGATGCCAAACTCCACACGAGCAGAACCGTACTCATCTCCTCTGAGGGCAAGACTCACAAACTGGAAATGAGAGAAGTGACCCTGGATGATATATCCCAGATAAAGGCTCAAGTTAAGGACCTGAGCTCCACTGCAAACCTGAAGGTCTTAGGTAAACATGACCAACGAGGACTGGGTAGCCAGTTTGGGGATAGCGAGGGGGTGGTCGTTGAATATTTTACCACTTGTGATTCCAGTAAACTTTACTCTTCACGTTCTCCTGATGATTTGCTGACTGGCTTTTCCAGAGGCCGATCCCTACTTCACTGTGAAATTACACGACAAAACTGGAGTCGAGAAGGATGAGATTATTCTGAAGTGTGAAGTAAGCAAAGACGTGCCAGTGAGATGGTTCAAAGATGGGGAAGAGATTGTACCATCAACGAAACACTCTATCAAGACAGATGGGCTGCGCCGCATCCTAAAAATCAAGAAGGCAGAGCTTAAAGATAAAGGCGAATACATGTGTGACTGTGGCACCGACCAGACAAAAGCAAATCTTAACGTTGAGGGTGAGTTGCTGAGAATTTTTCATCTAACCCTCTCTACACACAGTGTATGTGTTCAATCATCCTAACGAAACTCTGTGTACTTCCAGCTCGACTAATAAAAGTGGAAAAACCTCTGTACGGAGTAGAATTGTTTGTGGGTGAAACAGCTCGCTTTGAAATTGAACTTTCTGAACCAGATGTTCACGGCCAGTGGAAGTTAAAAGGAGAGCCTTTAACTGCTTCCCCTGTAAGTCAAGATCATCCGATCACACAGTCAGGGGCTTGCTTAGTTGTTAGGGGTTAAAAAAAAAAAAAAAAAAGATAGGCTTCGGGTCTAAAATGTCTTGATGATTGGTAAGGATCACCAGTTATGACAGTGACGTTCTTCTTGCTCTGTCCTTCTGCCTCTCACTCCGAATAGGACTGTGAGATCATTGAAGATGGGAAGAAGCATATTCTAGTCCTTTATAACTGCCAGCTGGATATGACAGGGGAGGTCTCCTTCCAGGCCGCCAATGCCAAATCTGCAGCCAATCTGAAAGTGAAAGGTATACATTGCCTGTCAGACACCCTTTTGTTATTTTCTCTCAAGACTTTGAGGCCCTGAGCTGACCGGGGGTCATGAACGGAAGCATAATCTGGCCTTACCCACCCCATCCTCTCTTTGCAGAACTGCCACTCATCTTCATCACGCCTCTCAGTGACGTTAAAGTCTTTGAGAAAGATGAGGCTAAGTTTGAGTGCGAGGTGTCCAGGGAGCCCAAAACATTCCGTTGGCTGAAAGGAACCCAGGAAATCACAGGTGATGACAAAGTTGAGCTTATAAAGGACGGCACTAAACATTCCCTGGTGATCAAGGCAGCTGCTTTTGAAGATGAAGGAAAATACATGTTTGAAGCTGAAGATAAACATACAAGTGCCAAATTGATCATTGAAGGTAAATATTCTTTATGAAAGAGACCACATTTTAAATATTTTTTTTTTTTGCTTTTATTTTTATAATTCCTCCTGAAGGGTGGGAATTAATGAGGTTTTCTTTTCTGGTTAGGAATTCGACTCAAATTCCTCACCCCACTCAAGGATGTAACAGCCAAGGAGAGGGAGAGTGCTGTGTTCACTGTGGAGCTCTCCCACGACAACATCCGGGTTAAGTGGTTCAAGAACGACCAGCGCCTGCACACCAGCAGGTCGGTCTGGATGGACGATGAAGGAAAGACTCATTCCATCACATTCAGGGACCTCTCTATAGATGATACCTCTCAAATTAGAGTGGAAGCTATGGGGCTAAGTTCAGAAGCTAAACTCACTGTGCTCGGTAGGTGTTTTTTTGTTTGTTTTTTGTTTTTTTTCTATTTATTACATTAAACTCAGCAGAAATTTATGGAATATCTTTTGTATAAGATAGTCTTCCAAGGGTTATAGTGCGTGGAAGCAGCCCCTGTCCTTGAGAAACTCTCACATGTGTTATCAGGCATCTTCATAAAATTTTTTTACCTAAAAATATGAAGACTTTCATGTCATGAAAACTCAAGCTCACAAAACAGCCAGTTCAGATCAGAAATAAAACTCTTAATTATTGAGCTCTGTCATGTTTAAGAGGGGTTATAAATACTTCCTTTCTCCTCACTTTATCAAATTGATTTCAGGAAAGTGTTTTCAAACTTCTTTTAAGAGAAGAAACACAGAAGTTACATTCATCAAAGTCATTATTTTTCTTGACCCCTTAATATCAAGCAGATTACATACGAAGTCTAACATATATAGAAATTATTAATGGCAAACTATTGATATAAGAAAAACTAATAATGTGAATCTGAAAGCTTAAAGGTAGACATAATTTGCTAAGGAATTAGAAATTTAGCTGAGTCATGAAAGAACACGTCAATATATTTGAAGCTAAATTTCATAGTGTCTTTCAAACTACTGTCAATAACATACTTCAAAATGTAAGATAGATGGATTAGTTCTTGATAAATCACATGCCCTGGTTCCCTTTCTAACATACAGAGAACTTCTGAACATGAACCTGTTAAATAAGAAAAAGCTTGGTACCATTTTAAAGTATGCCCAGAACTCTGCAAGCTGCCTCTTGAACTTTCGAGGGATTGCATTTCCTTGGTGGTTAATGAGATGTTTTCACTTATACTCTACTTGCAGAGGGAGATCCATACTTTACTGGAAAGCTTCAAGATTACACCGGTGTAGAGAAAGATGAAGTGGTTCTACAGTGTGAAATTAGCAAAGCAGATGCGCCGGTGAAATGGTTTAAGGATGGGAAGGAAATAGAGCCATCCAAAAATGTTGTCATTAAGGCAGACGGCAAGAAGCGCATACTCATCCTAAAGAAAGCCTTGAAACCAGATATTGGACAGTATACCTGTGACTGTGGGACAGATAAGACCTCAGCAAAGCTTAACATTGAAGGTGAGGAGATTCCTGTGAGCTCCAGTCTTGAAGCTGCTGGGGTTTTTTTCTGCCAGAGGCTAACGACCCATGCCGCCCGTTCCCTTTTCTAGATCGGGAGATCAAGCTGGTACGGCCTCTGCACAGCGTGGAGGTGATGGAGACTGAGACGGCCCGCTTTGAAACCGAAATCTCGGAGGAGGATATCCATGCCAACTGGAAACTCAAGGGAGAGCCGCTACTCCAGACACCTGTGAGGCTATTTCTGAACTTGTCAACAACTAGAGGAGCTGTGTGACATAAAAAATGATAGGCAAAAAGTCAGAGTGTGTACAGGGCATTTAAAAAGTGATATCAGGTTCTCTATCAGACCTCAGGCCAAAGAGAGACACTAGGATCTACAACTGTGCACAGACAGGCACGCTTGCCTTCCTTTTGATCCAGCCTACTGGTATAAGGTTGCAGATACCCTGCGATGCTCCTAGTTGGTCCCAAATTATACAGACAGACTATGTCTTGCTTTCCTAATAGTACCTGCCAACTTTATTTCATGAAAAAGAGCTCAAAACTATATCAAATCTCCTCGCTAGTTATTTGTGACATTCCTTTCATGAAGCTAGGATGGTCTTGGAAAAAATACCAAAGATTGTTTCCTATGAAACCTTTTTTTCTCCATTGGCACAGGATTGTGAGATCAAGGAAGAAGGTAAAATGCACTTCCTGATTTTGCACAACTGTCGCCTGGACCAGACTGGCGGGGTGGATTTCCAAGCTGCCAACGTGAAATCTAGTGCCCACCTCCGAGTGAAACGTAAGTTGGACGTGTTCCTAGTGAAAAGAAAGGATGTGATCTTGCAGAAAATGAACGTAACGGTAATTGGATTTATTTAATTAATTAGAAAACATTACTGAGGTCCAGAAACTGGCTTTCTTGTATTTACTTCTTTGACCTCCTACTACACACAAGGTTCAAATTCCAAAGTTTTAGAAATTTTCCTGACCTTGCTGGCCTTTGGAACAAAAGAAACTTAAGCAAGTCATATTCTCCTGCTGTGTACTTTTTCCATTCAGAGCAGTAATGCATGCCACGAGGATATAAGTGAGCAATCGAGAAGACCCCATCCCTCGATGCCTGTAACTGTAGCACTGTAGAAAAACTCAGCTGTGTGGGCACTCGGACTCAAGAAGGGAGGCGGGGTGCGTGGGCTAACATTTTTGGAAGGTGCGAAGTGTTTGATGGATATGGACAGGCTATGTGATCGCGGGGCCCCTGTCCTCTCCCAATCACAGTCTTAGTTATTTTGGAAGTCACATACCACATGTAGCAAGAGGAACTTGATGCCTGGCAGAGACAGATGCAGCGCAGATTTCTTGCTGACCTCGTGCATCACAACGGCAGGGCCCCTACAAATACCCACCCTCCAGCTACCAGCTCTCCCCTTCTCGCCACCAAGGGGCCACGTTCACATGAGAGTTAAAACGGTGGCCAGTCCTGCAGCTCTTTCCTTCTTGAAGAGAGCAACCATGAAGATTAATAACTAGGTGTATTCATTCTTTTGGAATTACAAAATGAGTGATCCCGAGATGTTTCCTTCTTCTCGCAAAGCACGAGTCATTGGTCTTCTGAGGCCGCTGAAGGATGTCACGGTGACCGCAGGGGAGACAGCCACCTTCGACTGTGAGCTCTCTTATGAGGATATCCCCGTGGAATGGTATCTCAAAGGGAAGAAACTCGAGCCCAGCGATAAGGTAAAAAGCAGGCGTGTGGTTGCCGTGGCCTGCTCTTCCTTTTCTCTCACGGTCTCCATCTCCACCTGTATGTTCCTTGTTCTTTGTTCTTTCTAATGGCCCTTCTTCATCCTTGCCCTTCCCCTGCCCTACTCTAGCCTGATTTCTGTTGAAATTAGAAAGCAGATTCATCACATCTTTGTTGGACTTAACCTGATGGTATTTTTATTGAAGTGGAAATAAAAATTTCAAGTGTGATAAGGTTTTTTGTTTTTTGAGGAAAAGGCAAACTCTCATTAGCTATCAGTGATAATTTGTTTGATTAACCGGAAGACAAGAGGGATCAAAAAGGCCTTCTGATCAGATGCCTTGTAACCACAGCCCACATTAAGTTTTGTGACTAATTTTCTCCATGCTCTCTAGTGTTCTGCATATAAGGGGATTAAGAAGAGAAGATGGAAATTCCATTTCAGGCAGTTGATCAAGTAGTTGAGATAACTTCTGGGCAGATTTGCTCTTCAAGCATTTCTCCAAAGCTATTTTTAACCCTCAAGTGCTTTGAGCTGTGCAAATTCTGGAATGCCAAGTGGACTATTTACAGCGTAGCTGACAGTTGTGACAAGGAAGGAGGGCTCTGAGGTTATCCACATGTGTGTGCAAATATACATTAGGATGGAGGGAATAGGGGCGCCTGGGTGGCTCAGTGGGTTAAAGCCTCTGCCTTCGGCTCAGGTCATGATCTCAGGGTCCTGGAATCAAGCCCCACATGGGCTCTCTGCTGGGTGGGGAGCCTGCTTCCTCCTCTCTCTCTGCCTGCCTCTCTGCCTACTTGTGATCTCTCTCTGTCAAATAAATAAATAAAATCTTTAAAAAAAAAAAAAAAGATGGAGGAAATAACCACCTCTCAGTGTTCGCTCTTCTATGCTAAAATTTTAGCAATAAGTAAAAACTGAGATGACTATTCAGACCCAAAACATAATTTCCCTAAATTGAACTATCTGTTCTGCCCCCCACAGCAGATGTATGTTTAAATTATCTTTATAATTCTCCATTAATTTTTAATTCTTAGAATAAAACCTACAGAGAATGTCCAACATGGGTTGGAAATAAAGGGCAGTACATTATTCTAGGACTTTTTTTTCAGTATTTAAAAAAATCATATCGAAGATGGCATCAAAGCTTCAATACAAATCAAACTTTTAAGAGGTGAAGGAATAAAAGTTAAAAGGGATCCAGGTAACAAAGAGCCACAAAGTTGAGTGAAGTAATTAATAAGAAGGCAAACGCCTTTGAACAACTGTAGTAAAACAAAAAAAAAAAAAAAAAGAGTTTTCTACCACAGCGATTAAAGGGGAGTTCAGTGGCAGACAGAGTCTGCCTGCTACACAGACAGTAATGGCCAATCGGTCTCCTCTTTTGCCAAGGACAGAAAAAGCCACTGTGCATTGAAATGGCAGCATGAGAATTAAGCTACATGTGAGGACACATTCCCTGCAGCAAGGTCTTCTAAATACTCAACTGGGTGATAGAGGCATCTCCACCTTCAAGTTTGCTTTTTTTTTTTTTTTGAAATGTACATTTGTCCTGTGAAGTGTGGTTTCATTGCTTTCGTGTCCAAATGCAGAGAACTGGCTGATCCTTTGGACATTTGTAAACTCATGATTTCAATAGAGGAACACTGCTTAAGGACTATATTATTCTTTTGCTATTGAGAATCTTTTGATCAAATTAAGAGCTTTTTTTAATTAAAAGATCAGTCTCATTATTTCTAATGTAAGAAATGCTACTATTTTAATTTGAAATGTAGATTCATAAAAAATGTATCCACATTTTATTTAAATATGTATATATATGTATGTATGTATATATGGTCACTAAACTTCTTTCCAGGAATAAAAAAGATCACCTTACTATAATTCTTTGGGTCCTCCTTGGGTCTCTTTTGGCACAAGAATTTTAATTCTTTAGCCATCTAAAATATGAAACAGTTTAGCTGTTTGTGAACTTGTTCTTGTATTACTTTTATGTCTCTTTTTTAAAAGAACTTAAAGAGGGGCACCTGAGTGGCTCAGTTGGTTAAGCATCTGCTTCAGCTCAGGTCACGATCTGAGTCCTGGGATTGGGCTTTCTGCTCAGTAGGGAGTCTGCTTATCGTTCTCCTTCTGCCCCACCCCTCTCATGTTCTCTCAATCTCTCTCACAAAAATAAAAAATAAATAAATAAATAAACTTACGTATAACTGTGAAGTAGTAAAATCATTTTATTACATTTTGCAGGCTTTCTTTAAAGCTATCATAACAAACTTTCTAACACCAGTTTAATTTAGGCCTTTCAACTTCAGTTTACAAAATGTTTAGCCTCCAGAAGTACAGCAATCAAACAAATACAGGGATTGTAATAGGAAATCAAAAAAAAAAATTTTAGAGAAAACTTTTTTTCCTTTGGCCATCAGTCCGAGAAAGCACAGCTAAGTCTTAATTGGCCTTTAATAATTATAAATTTAAACTTTAACAGCTTGGTCACATATTACATATCAGTCACATATTACAGCAATATGCACCCATGATAGATTAACAATATGTTAAAAGGATAATCCCTTAACGTTATCCTTACAAACATAAACCACCACAAAATTCAGCTTAGTTTTTCCTTTTTTAACATAATCAAGGTACATTGTAGATGAGCTATTTACCGAGAACCACTGTGTTCTGAGACAAATTCTTGGTAACAGAATAGTCTGGAGCAGCCTCAGAGGAATTTAAATGATAAAACAATGTGTAAATCCGTAACCTATTTCTGTGGATGGGTTGGACTCTGAAATACTTTAAAAGAAGAGACTGAATTCACAGTCCAAAATTTATTTGGAAACATCATTACAAAAACAAATTTTTTTTCCCATTCAAGCATCATGTTGAATAAGTAACTGTGATGCAGGACATCTTAATTACCTTCTCCTGTTTGTATTCCGTTATTGTGTTTTCGACCTTTCTCAATTATTTAGGTTGTTATATTAAATATAGCCATGACTTAATTAAGGAAAATCTTCATATGAAACTTTATTCTTGACCCCTTCCTTCACACCAGAATAATAAATAATTTCACTGGTAATAACGTTCACATTATTTTTCATCTAAATGAACTCTTAAGTAATGCAAAACTGATCTCAATGACAGGGCACAGCATCTCGCAGGCTTTTCTACGGGCAAACTAGAAGCAGCCCTTGTCATCTTAGCATTATTACAGTGAAGACGGCCCTGTCTGTAGGCTGATTTATAATCGTGCAAGCCACAATTATGGGACCTAATGGCAGCCCACACCAATGAGGTGTATTCCTTTGGACAATTCATTATCCTACAGACTTCCTCTTCAAACCACCTAAGGTTGCATGTACAACAAGAATTCCTCACCCAAATATTAACAGTGATGGCAGCATTTGTCTTGATATTCTAAGATCACAATATTGCAGCTTTCTGTATCCAGTAATTTTTTCCTTCCTTTCATGATTTAGCTTTTCCAAGTTCTATCATACATATAAACTCAGTAGCAGAATGGAAGAAAATATTTATTAAATATATATACAGAAGTATAAACAGAAATTCACCTAGGCATTTCAACATAAAAGGCCACTTAATAATTATATAAGGATAAATAGGAAAGCCTAAAATTTCCTTAAAAGATTCCAAACTACTGGTTAAAATCATTTTCAAAGGCATGTGTACCCTCTCTCTCTCTATATATATATATGCTTATGAAACAACTTGGAAAGAACTGTTTCAAATTATTTACCTAAGTGAATTAAATGTACCTATGTATGTATTGAATTGCTGTTTCATATAGTCTTAAACTATGCTTTTTTTTTTCCCTAAAAAAAATTAGGTGGTCCCACGTTCAGAAGGAAAAGTTCATACACTTACTCTGAGGGACGTAAAGTTAGAAGATGCTGGAGAAGTCCAACTAAGAGCAAAAGATTTCAAAACTCATGCCAACCTCTTCGTGAAAGGTAATTACAAAGCTTATTTTTAAAAACGTGTAATGCAGAGGTTCATAAATAATGTCAACTCTCAATTATGAGGAGTACCATAGATCATTAAAATCCAACAAGTATTCGAATTTTACTTTTTTGGCCTAACAAAATAGTTCACAGACTATTTAAAAAAAAAAAAGAGTCAAAATGAAGTAGAATATGTTTTACTTTCTGTTCCTATCCCCCCTGTTTATGTTGCTTTCAATAAATGGCTGGAGGAAGAATTATTATCAAACTGGGTATCTATCACGTTATTAACTGAGGCTTAGCTACTATGTCCTCGATGTTTCGTATGGTTTAAAACACCTTTTCTCTGTATGTACCAATAATGATGAAACGTCATTATTAGAGGAAAGCATCCAAATGGAATCAAGACTTACAAATGCAATTTAAAAACAGAAAAGGCCCTGGCAGTCTCAGAAGAAAGTTAAGGAGGTGCTCAGACTCTTGGAGAAGGAAAGGAAAACTACCTTGCCTAATTAGTGTGATTCTTTCAGAACCCCCTGTTGAGTTCACTAAGCCTCTTGAGGACCAGACAGTCGAAGAAGAAGCCACCGCTGTCCTTGAGTGTGAAGTATCCAGAGAAAATGCTAAGGTGAAATGGTTCAAAAATGGGACAGAAATTCTCAGAAGCAAGAAGTATGAAATTGTGGCTGATGGCAGGGTCAGAAAACTTATTATACACGGCTGTACCCCAGAGGATATTAAAACATACACTTGTGACGCTAAGGATTTTAAGACTTCCTGTAACCTGAATGTCGTGCGTAAGTATTCCTCTTACATGGGACTTTTCATTTGCAACTCTTTGATAACAGCAACAACAACAACAAACCCTGCCACTGTTTGCATGCCCTTCTTGGCCTAATTGCTTTCTTGGCAACTTACGGTATCAATACTGACACAACCTTTATGTGTTTAAAAAAAAAAAAAAAAAAAGAAAGAAAGAAAAGCTGTTCCACTACATCTGGTCTGATAAGGACACATTGATCCCTTTTACTGTGCTTCTGACCAGTGAGTAGAGGTGCTCTTTGTTTACAGCGGTAAAGCTACAGTAGGAATATCCTGAGACAGATAAGGACAAATTGAATGAAAGAGACAAAAAAGGAGTCATGGTTTTTAAAAAAAGAAAAAAAGAGGAAAGAAAGAAAGGAAAGCAATTTCCACTTGGAAAGAAATGAATTCTCAGGTGTCAGGAACAGCTAGAAAATGAGCATGAAATTTCAATTTGAACGGGATCACGCTCCAGTCCACTGTAGTACAATAAAGCCCGCTTATACAAGGCTATCTCTGAAAATAAGAAGGGAAAATAAGGTGGAGCGAAGCCTGGATTCTTGGATCCTGTGAATGAAGAGAATGCTAATGGTTTTTCACATTACCGTTTCGTTTGGTGAAAAATACATCTCGTTTCTAAATGTCACGTGCTAGCTCTTTTCTTCAGTCGTTCGTTTGTCCAGTGATAACATTTTCCAGTGTGTATTTTTGTGCGATAGCTGCTGTTTGGTTTAGTTGCTTCCCATCTGTCAACAGCTACAAAATAGTGGCTTTGATTGTGCTCCCATGTGTCTTGTACTGCTTTATTCTTTCTTCTTTGTGGGCACTCTTCTTTTAGCGAATGAGAGAGTAGCTTCTTGGGTCTCCTTCTTCCCTTTGTCATCTCCTTTGCTGCCACGCCACAAAAGCTCAGCCACCACGAGCATATCTTCAATCCCATTGGCCAGCATTTGTGTCCCAGAGTTTCACTGATCAAGACCGATCATCCTGGGAAGGACTCACAAGGAGCCCTAAAAGGAGGAGGGACAAGGGGGCAGCCCTCTGATCCTACCCATCTGCTGACTTAATTCTGGAAATAAATGAAATGAGATATATATAAAAAACAACAACAAATCACCCACCCATACAAAACACATTGCTTTGTTGCACTAATAGATGTCTGACTTATGTGTGACATCTTTGAAGCTGATTAAAAAAAAAAAAGAAGAAAAAAGCTAAGCACGTGTGATTTCAATTGCAGACTCATGCCTCTCAGCCATAGACAAGACTGGTTATAGCACTTCAAGCTGCATTATCACTGAATTCTGCTATTTTCTCCAAGATTATTATGAGCCTGCCTTAAATAAAATAATGTTTCTTTGCTACTGGTGTTTCCTGTGACAATATCAGGAAATGGTCTGATTTCTGGAGCAGCATCAAAGAGAACTTTCCTTCTCTGGAGCAGTATCAAAGAGAATTTTCCTTCTGGCTATCATTCAGGAGAACCTTGTTGGTCATTGATAGGCTGTAGATACAGATATGTAATCTATTGGACATACAGTATGCCACATAGTTTTATGAAACCTACAGAGATATGTTTAAAAAAAAAAAAAACAAAGCATCATACGTGAATGGCAGCTCTAAGTGCTTTCAAAGTCTATTGTAGCCTATTAAGATGGAAAGGCCCTGCAAAGGGCCAGAGTAAATTGTTACTCTGTACAAAGAGTACTCTGACAGCAAATGTCAGAGTAAATTGCTAGAAACCTCATTTTGAATTCTGATGACCTTCTCTTACAGCTCCTCATGTGGAATTCTTAAGACCACTCACTGATCTTCAAGTTAAAGAAAAAGAAATGGCTCGGTTTGAGTGTGAAATTTCCCGAGAAAACGCTAAGGTCTGTGACTGTATGATTGCTGTCTTGTGTTGTCAGATACCTTTGTTCACTTTTGGCCCAGACAAAACAGGGAAAAAAAAAAAAGAGAAAGTGAATCAGATCTGAGTATCACTTTGCCTTCAGATTAAAGATTATTACTTTGGTGTGAAATACGTACTTGATCCCATTGTTCCTTTGTAGTATTATTCATTAACTATCACTTGAAAACCAATGGACTTACAATCAAGAGGTTCAGATATTATTGGTTTGGGCCATATGAAATTGCTGTGTTCTTAGGCTGAGAACAAATATCTGTAATTTCATGTGTCTCATTAACTACCATTGGCAAGTCAGCTGTGAGTCTCAGTTTACACATCCGAAAATAAAGGACTTAGTCTACATGATACCTAAAGCCCTCTATGGCTCTCATATACGATCCCATTATCTTTAACAACTGGTAGTAGCATCACAGCAGCTCACTTAACAATAACAGAAGGAGTTTGTTCTTGCCCTTTTGGGTCTAGGTTATATTTGTATTTACCACTCTGGTTCTGCTTCACACCATAGTCCTGTTGGTTGTTTTCAAAAAAAACTCAGAATCCTAATTCCTCTTAAGGACACATAGGTGAAGGAACAATAAGAAAACTGAGAAAAGTGTCTATGTATCTCAAATATAGGTTCAGTGGTTTAAAGATGGTGCCGAAATCAAAAAGGGCAAAAAGTACGACATCATATCTAAGGGAGCCGTGCGCATTCTTGTCATCAACAAATGTCTACTGGATGATGAAGCAGAGTATTCCTGTGAAGTAAGGACAGCAAGAACTTCTGGCATGCTGACCGTACTGGGTAAGGGTGAAGTCTTTCTTTGCAGAAGTATATGTTTTGGGGAAAAAAATAATTTTCAGTTGAACTCAATGTTGTTGTTGTTGTTGTTGTTGTTATTCTTGCAGAAGAAGAAGCTGTCTTTACAAAAAATCTTGGCAACGTTGAAGTTAATGAAGGAGACACTATAAAATTGGTTTGTGAAGTCTCCAAGCCTGGAGCAGAAGTGGTTTGGTACAAAGGGGATGAGGAGATCATTGAAACAGGAAGATATGAAATCCTTACCGAAGGACGAAAGAGAATCCTGATCATTCAGAACGCTCACCTTGAGGATGCCGGCAGCTACAACTGCCGGCTCCCAAGTTCCCGAACTGATGGCAAAGTCAAAGTCCATGGTAGGACAATTACAATAAATCATATTTTAAGAATTCATACTTGATGCATTAAGGTACAGATGCTGAAGTTTTTAATACCTTGCGACTTCTTTCCAGAACTCGCTGCTGAATTTATCTCAAAGCCTCAGAACCTTGAAATACTTGAAGGAGAAAAGGCTGAATTTGTCTGCACTATATCGAAGGAGAGTTTTGAAGTCCAGTGGAAGAGGGATGATAAGACACTTGAGTCAGGAGACAAATATGACATTATTGCTGATGGCAAAAAGAGGATCCTGGTTGTGAAAGATGCCACATTACAAGATATGGGCACTTACGTAGTCATGGTTGGAGCCGCGCGAGCAGCAGCTCACTTGACAGTAATTGGTAAGTTGGTTTTAGCTTCTTGGGTTTGCTTCCAGTTGCCTCTATGTTGGTCCTTCTTCATACTCTAAGAATTGTCGGTTGCTTTCAGAAAAACTCAGGATCATAGTTCCTCTAAAGGACACTCGTGTAAAGGAACAACAAGAAGTCGTCTTCAACTGTGAAGTCAATACAGAAGGTGCCAAAGCCAAATGGTTCAGAAATGAAGAGGCCATATTCGATAGTTCAAAATACATCATTCTCCAAAAAGACCTGGTCTACATCCTCAGAATTAGAGATGCACGATTAGATGATCAAGCCAATTACAGTGTGTCTCTGACCAATCACAGAGGTGAAAATGTTAAGAGTGCTGCTAATCTGATAGTAGAAGGTAAGTCACTTACGTGGTATCAACAACAGTTTTTAAATCAGTATCTACTCTGAACAACAGTTCAAGTCAACATTATTCTTCTCCTTTACAACAGAGGAAGACCTGAAGATTATTGAGCCTCTTAAAGATATTGAAACAATGGAGAAGAAAACTGTCACATTCTGGTGCAAGGTGAATCGCCTCAACGTAACCCTGAAGTGGACCAGAAATGGAGAAGAGGTGCCTTTAGACAACCGTGTTTCATACAGAATTGATAAATACAAGCACTCTCTAATCATTAAAGACTGTGGCTTCCCAGATGAGGGTGAATACATGGTCACGGCTGGACAAGATAAATCTGTTGCTGAGCTTCTGATCATAGAAGCCCCGACGGAATTTGTAGAGCCCTTAGAAGACCAGACAGTCACTGAGTTTGATGATGCAGTCTTCTCCTGCCAGCTCTCCAGAGAGAAGGCAAATGTGAAATGGTACAGAAATGGGAGAGAAATCAAAGAAGGCAAAAAGTAAGTGAAGTTCTATTTCTGTAACTACCTGTACATGTGTGACGACTCAGTGATCATTAGGCTAAGCAATAAGCAATAATTCGATCTCTTCTCTCAGATACAAATTTGAAAAAGATGGAAGGATACATAGACTCATTATAAAAGACTGCAGGCTGGACGATGAATGTGAATATGCTTGTGGAGTAGAAGACAGAAAATCTCGAGCCAGACTTTTTGTGGAAGGTACGTACTGAGTGCAAGGACAATTTTAATATTAGTACCAGCCTTTAAAGGTCATTAACTCAAATGCGAACGTTAGTATTCATTTTACATTTTCTTTTCAGAAATCCCTGTTGAGATCATCAGGCCTCCCCAGGATATTCTGGAAGCCCCTGGTGCTGATGTTGTCTTTTTGGCTGAGCTCAACAAAGATAAGGTGGAAGTTCAGTGGCTAAGAAATAACATGGTCATTGTTCAGGGTGACAAACACCAGATGATGAGTGAAGGAAAGGTACACAGGCTACAGATTTGTAATATTCAACCTCGTGACCAGGGTGAATACAGATTTATTGCCAAAGACAAAGAAGCCAGAGCTAAGCTGGAACTGGCAGGTAAATCCCTTTCTTTTGTGTTCAGTTATCCTTACAATATCACAGATACTCTGTAAGTTTCAGATTTCACAATTAATTAGATAATGCTTGTGAAACCTTTTATTTCTGCTAGGCTCTACCCATGTCTAACTATTCTAATGTCTCTTACCACAAAGTGTCCTGAATAAGAGGTCATTGATAGCTTCTTCTTTATGTGCTAGAACCTTGAACAGGTGCTGGCACATGGTAACTGTTCATTATTTCCTAGAAGTAACATATTGCCCTGAAAGTCATCCCTAAAAACCTGGACCTAGAGGAAGCTCTGGTCTCTTCTATTTTCCAAACCCCTCTGGACCGTCTTATGTCCGTTCTCATCTTGACTCAAGCTTCCAAGACATCCTTATGGGTTGTCATTACGAAAAAGCCAGTTTCCCTTGTACATAAAATTCTGTCTGGTTTCTCTTGAACTAAGACATGCCTACTTTACAAAAACAAACAAACATGTTTTGTTCTATATTTAGTTCTCCATTATTATTTTTGGCAAAGAAGGGAGATTTTACAGTTTTATATCAGTCTTAATCCTCTGTTCTCAAGTCTGACAATTTGCAAAGATGCCCTCTCTGCTCTAAAGTTATTGTGATATACTTCCAAGTTTATGTAACCAATATTTGCTAACAAATATATAGCAAAGAAGCTGTGGTTTAGCTAGACTGTAATGCATAACTCCGAAGCATTCACATGTTCTTTTTCTCACCAGCTGCACCTAAAATCAAGACAGGTGACCAAGATCTTGTGGTTGACGTTGGCCAGCCTCTGACTATGGTGGTGCCCTATGATGCCTACCCTAAAGCAGAAGCTGAGTGGTTTAAAGAAAATGAACCTTTGTCTTCAAAAACTGTTGATACTACAGCTGAACAAACTTCTTTCAGAATTTTAGAAGCTAAGAAAGGAGACAAAGGAAGGTATAAAATTGTGCTTCAGAACAAACATGGAAAAGCAGAAGGATTCATCAATTTAAAAGTTATCGGTAAGCCCTTGCATCACTTGGACTTGATCGGCAAAGCACAACCAAAAGCATGGTAACACACTAAAAAAATTTTTATACGTGAATTTCAGATGTTCCAGGGCCAGTACGTAACTTAGAAGTGACGGAAACATTTGATGGTGAAGTAAGCCTCAGCTGGGAAGAGCCATTAACTGATGGTGGAAGCAAAATCATAGGTTATGTTGTTGAAAGACGGGACATCAAAAGGAAGACGTGGGTTCTGGCCACGGATCGTGCGGACAGTTGTGAGTTTACTGTCACTGGACTACAAAAAGGCGGAGTTGAGTACCTGTTCCGTGTCAGTGCAAGGAACAGAGTTGGCACTGGTGAACCAGTAGAAACTGACAATCCTGTGGAAGCAAGGAGTAAATATGGTAAGAAGTTTTTAAGTAAATTGCAAACGAGCTCATCTTTGCTTTTATCCCTGATTTAACCCAAAGCCATGTTTTCTTCTGTGATGAAATCCAGATGTTCCAGGCCCTCCTTTGAACGTAGCCATCACTGATATAAATAGATTTGGGGTCTCACTGACATGGGAGCCACCAGAGTATGATGGAGGAGCTGTGATCACAAACTACGTTATTGAATTAAGAGATAAGACTTCTATCAGATGGGACACTGCCATGACAGTGAGAGCTGAAGACCTGTCTGCAACTGTCACCGACGTGGTGGAAGGACAGGAGTACAGTTTCCGGGTCAGAGCCCAAAATCGAATTGGAGTTGGGAAACCAAGTGCAGCCACACCCTTTGTCAAAGTTGCTGATCCGATTGGTAAGCCTATCAAAAAAAGGAAATAATTACTCCATGAAATCTAGAAATTAGGCCTATTAATTAAAATAAAGTTAATGAGAAGGTAGGACATCAGAAAGATGTGAACAAAATCACAGAAATCTAGACTGTGCCTACTTAATTCAGTAAATTCAATAAACCTGATAATAGAGATAATGGGGATAATAGAAAAGATTATACATTATCTTAATAAATTGTCACTGAATTAAATGGTGTGCTCCAACTCTTTCTTCCATTCCAGAGAGACCAAGTCCTCCTGTGAACCTAAATTCCTCAGATCAGACTCAGTCATCAGTTCAGCTTACATGGGAGCCTCCTCTGAAAGATGGAGGAAGCCCAATACTGGGTTATATAATTGAGCGATGTGAAGAAGGAAAAGATAATTGGATTCGTTGCAATAAGAAACTTGTCCCTGAACTGACTTACAAGGTAGGGAATTTGCATCTATAAAAAACATGCGGTGTATGATCATGGACTTAAATGCACATGTTTTTACAACTGCTGATTCATTACTTCAGGTTACTGGATTACAAAAAGGAAATAAATATTTATACCGAGTGTCTGCAGAAAATGAAGCTGGTGTTTCAGATCCATCTGAAATTCTTGGTCCTCTAACGGCTGATGATGCATTTGGTAAGTGGCTATTCCGTTTTTAGGTTTGGGAATAGCATGTAGCTACTTCAGGGTACCAGGGCCTTAAATATAGTACTAGAAACTCATTAATTTTTCTTCTTGGTAGTTGAACCAACAATGGATTTAAGTGCATTCAAAGATGGTCTGGAAGTTATTGTCCCGCATCCTATCACGATCCTGGTTCCAAGTACAGGCTATCCAAGGCCAAGTGCAACCTGGTCTTTTGGAGATAAAGTACTAGAAGCAGGGGACCGTGTGAAAATTAAAACCTTATCTGCCTACGCAGAACTTGTCATTTCTCCAAGTGAACGTCCAGACAAGGGCATTTATACACTGAAATTAGAAAATCGTGTGAAAGCAATTTCTGGGGAAATTGATGTCAATGTAATTGGTAAGTACCTAAACTTTTGTTATATAAGGTGACTTGACAGTATTAACAAATATTGGTTCAAGATATTACCTATATTGATTTCTGACTACATTTTCTCAGCTCGCCCAAGTGCTCCCAAAGAGCTGAAATTTGGTGACATAACCAGAGACTCAGTACATTTGACTTGGGAACCACCAGATGATGATGGAGGAAGTCCACTAACAGGATATGTTGTTGAAAAGCGAGAAGTCAGCCGGAAAACATGGACTAAAGTGAGTTTTGAGCAGCAATGATCCATCTCCAGAAAAAAGAGTTGGGAAAGCCCAGCATGCTGGGATGCCATGCAAAGTTTATATGGTTTCACTTTGCCTTGCTAAAAAAGAACCACAAACTTAATGAGGTAGTTCAACCAAGGTTTGGTATAATTGCCTTATTTTATGCCTTACCAGATTTTCTACTAAGTTCATGAAAAAATAAAACTTAACCTTTTTATTTCATACCTGATAAGTACCCAATATGGCCTATTAAGCTATAAGCCATTCTAAGGACACTAAGCACGTGACTCCCTGATGGTCAGACTTCTCACACTACTAGATTATCCTAGTTGGCCCAATCTACCCTTTTTTTTTCTCCTCAGTTTGTTACTATTATTTATTCAATACTCAGTATTGTTTTTTACCTTGATTTAAAACCATATTTCTAGGGGCATCTAAGTGGCTCAGTCAGTTAAGCATCTGTCTTCAGCTCAGGTCGTGATCCCAGGGCACTGGGATCAAGCCCAGCATTGTTGGGGAGGGGGGTGAGAGGGGGTCCCCTGCTCAGCAGGGAGTCTGCTTTTCCCTTTCCCTCTGCCCCTGCCCATTCTCTCACAAGTGCTCTCTAGTTTTAAAAAAAAAAAAAAAAATCTTTAAAATCATGTTTCCCGTAACCAAGCTAGTGGAAAGAATCAATACTTTTTTGCCATCAATACCTTTCTGCCACCTTTTTAAAAATTTTTTTTCAGTGTTCCAAAATTCATTGTTTATGCCCCACACCCAGTGCTCCATGCAATATGTGCCCTCTGTACACTAGGAAAGTTTCACCTTAATATATTAGGTTTAAAATGTTATGTGTCTTCTCTGCAGCTTTTTTCTTAGTATGAAATAATCCTTACCATTCAAAAACAATTTCTATTTGTATCCCTGTTCATGATAAAAAGCTTTTGACTCAGGGAAAGGGTTTTTGGGAGACAAGTAATTGTATTTCTTCATTCCAGGTTACAGACTCCGTGACTGACCTAGAATTCACAGTTCCCGATCTTGTTCAAGGAAAAGAGTATTTATTTAAAGTTTGTGCTCGTAACAAATGTGGCCCTGGAGAACCTGCATATGTTGACGAACCTGTAAATATGTCAGTTCCTGCAAGTGAGTACATTCTTGGCAATGTCTTATCTAGCCTCTTATTACCATTTTTGCTTTTAGACCTGGAGTCGAAGTTAATGGGGAGTGGGGAACGGCACGGGTTGGCAACATGGAGATTTCATAGATGACCTAGCTAAGACTGACTCTCCTTAAAATGTTTATAGCGGTACCTGACCCACCAGAGAATGTTAAATGGAGAGATCGAACAGCCAACAGCATCTTCCTAACATGGGATCCACCTAAACACGATGGTGGCTCACGCATCACAGGCTACATAGTTGAAAAATGTCCACGTGGCTCAGATCGATGGGTTGCCTGTGGAGAACCAGTTGCAGAAACAAAGTAGGTTTTCATAATTATTTTTATTTTATGTTTTATATATTTATTTTATATTTATATTTAATATCTATATATGTTTTTAATTATAATTACGGCACACAAGTAAATGTTTCATCTTACTCACTAAAATGAGTGTTTTTCTTTTAGAAAAATCTGTTACTTTTTTTCACTGAGAATTCCCCTGGTGTGCCTGTCCAATTTTAAAAAGTGCTGCTGAACTTATCCCTTCTCCAAGGTTTTCATTACTTGCAATACTGAAGCAACCTAGAATTAATTTAAGGAGTAGTATTCTGTCAAGAGTAGGTATACATTTTAGAAAGATTATGAATACTATAGATTATGTGCATTATCGTAAAATATCCTGTTTTGTCTTCTGATAGAATGGAAGTGACTGGTCTTGAAGAAGGCAAATGGTATGCGTACCGTGTGAAGGCCTTGAACCGGCAAGGTCCTAGCAAACCAAGCAAACCCACAGATGAAATCCAGGCGGTGGATACACAGGGTATGTATGTTGGGGTTTGTGTTATTAACCAGGCCTCTGCCTTTAATTGTTTGATCTTGCTAACATTGTAAAAAATCTTTTCCCATTTTAGAGGCTCCAGAAATTTTCCTTGATGTGAAGCTGCTCGCTGGTCTCACCGTAAAAGCAGGAACGAAGATCGAACTTCCTGCCACTGTAACTGGAAAACCAGAACCTCAAATAACTTGGACGAAGGCCGATATGCTTCTGAAGCAGGACAAAAGAATCAGCATTGAAAACGTTCCTAAGAAATCCACAGTGACTATCTTAGATAGTAAGAGAAGTGACACCGGCACGTACATCATCGAGGCTGTGAATGTCTGTGGTCGGGCCACTGCGGTGGTCGAAGTAAATGTCTTGGGTGAGTGAGGCTGTCATTTCAAAAATGGGCAAAATCATTGCAGTTACTCCTTAAAAACAAACAGGATTTTTAAAAAATGCTTTTTTTCCTGAGTGTGTAATCTCCTCCACAGACAAACCTGGACCACCAGCCGCTTTTGACATCACGGATGTGACCAACGAATCATGCCTTCTAACATGGAACCCACCACGTGATGATGGTGGATCTAAAATCACAAACTATGTTGTGGAGAGAAGAGCGACTGACAGCGAAGTGTGGCACAAGCTCTCGTCAACTGTCAAGGATACAAACTACAAGGCAACCAAATTAACACCTAACAAAGAATACATCTTCAGAGTTGCTGCAGAAAACATGTATGGTGTTGGTGAACCAGTTCAGGCCTCTCCAATAATAGCTAAATTTCAGTTTGGTAAGTTTCTCATTAATCTGTTGGCCAAAATTATTAATAAAAGAAAGATTCTTGTGTCAAACATAGATTTAGGTGTCATTTTTATATATAGGACATGTAACACTTATATCCTTGTCCTGCCTATAGATCCACCTGGACCTCCAACTCACCTTGAACCTTCTGATATCACTAAAGATGCAGTTACTCTCACATGGTGTGAGCCAGACGATGATGGTGGCAGCCCAATCACTGGATACTGGGTTGAAAGATTAGATCCTGATACCGATAAATGGGTCAGATGCAATAAGATGCCAGTAAAGGACACAACATTTAGGTATGTCCAGTATCTCCATCAAGATGTTAAGATAGCAGTATATACGATTTTTCATTTTTTAGCATTCCTTTTGATTATACATTCTTACACATTACCATAAAATTTTGAATTATTTTTATATTTATTTTTTATATTTAATTTTATTTAATTTTTACATTTATATTACCACATAATTTCAAAAATGATGTAAATTCCATTCGAGGACACATTTCTTCATTTCTTTACTGCCTTTCTGTAAGTTGCAAAGTGGTCTTCTAGTATATTATGAGAAGGAGCACTATTACAGATGCTATCATTACACTGGTACATTTGACCAAATCTGAGTTTATAATGAAATATTTTCAGTTAAATTTCAATATCAGTCATTTACAATTTAAATAAATTACCCTGTCAGAGTAAAATACACAGAGGTTTCTGCTGATCATGGTATCCAATTCATCCTTTGTCCCTAATTCAGAGTGAAAGGTCTCACGAATAAGAAAAAATACAGATTCCGTGTTTTGGCTGAGAATCTTGCTGGACCTGGAAAACCAAGTAGATCAACGGAACCAATCTTAATAAAGGATCCAATAGGTATTATTTACATATCCTTCTGTGGTTATTTTGAAGCTCCTATTAATTTCTTTTTTGACAAACCTAAATAATGGTTTCCTTTCATTGGTTTGTAGATCCTCCATGGCCTCCTGGAAAACCAACTGTGAAAGATGTAGGCAAAACATCATTGATGTTGAACTGGACAAAGCCAGAACATGATGGAGGGGCAAAGATTGAGTCTTATGTCATTGAAATGCTAAAGACCGGAACAGATGACTGGGTCCGAGTGGCTGAAGGTGTTCCCACCACTCAGCATTTGCTCACTGGTCTCATGGAAGGGCAGGAATACTCATTCCGAGTTAGAGCTGTGAACAAGGCCGGGGAAAGTGAGCCCAGTGAACCCAGTGACCCTGTGCTTTGCAGGGAAAAACTATGTAAGTCACTCTTGATGTTTAAGGTATATAAATTCTTCTAAAGTATATCTGAGAACAGTATGAGAAAAATGAAAAACTTGTTACTAGATTATTTCATCCTTGCTATGTGATTTCCAAATGACTACGAGAGAATTCATTGAAGACTGAATATTGGACAATTCAAAAATTGAATTCTCTTTTTCTTCTTCAGATCCTCCATCACCACCTCGCTGGCTTGAAGTTATTAATATCACAAAAAATACAGCAGACCTCAAGTGGACAGTTCCTGAGAAAGATGGAGGGTCCCCCATCACCAACTACATTGTGGAAAAGAGAGACGTGAGGCGAAAAGGCTGGCAAACGGTGGACACTACTGTCAAGGACACGAAGTGCACAGTAACCCCACTGACAGAGGGCTCTTTATACGTGTTCCGAGTTGCTGCAGAAAATGCCATAGGACAAAGTGACTACTGTGAAATTGAGGACTCTGTCCTGGCCAAAGACACCTTTAGTATGTTCTCTAACTTCATCTCTGTAATACCATTGGTAGTAGATTACCACTTTTCCCTCTGGTTTTTCTAACCATTGAATATTTTGCTTCTAGCCACCCCTGGTCCACCATACGCTCTGGCAGTGGTTGATGTAACCAAGCGACATGTTGACTTGAAGTGGGAACCACCGAAAAATGATGGTGGACGACCAATACAGAGGTAGAATTTTAATTAATTCACAAAGAATAATCTATACTCAGCTGAACATTCTTAACTTTGTTTTCCCTATTAATGCTAATAAAATGCTTTATTTCAATAGATACATCATTGAGAAGAAAGAAAAGTTAGGTACCCGTTGGGTGAAAGCTGGAAAGACCTCAGGACCTGACTGTAACTTCAGAGTAACTGATGTCATTGAAGGAACAGAGGTCCAGTTTCAGGTTCGGGCAGAAAATGAAGCTGGAGTTGGTCACCCAAGTGAACCCACAGAAATCCTGGCAATTGAAGATCCAACAAGTAAGTAGGATCAGTTATGTAAAGGATATCGTCTACAACTCGATGATGAGATCACAGATGTGAACGGTTCACTCTTTTTTCAGGTCCTCCTTCACCTCCTCTTGACTTGCATGTGACTGATGCTGGGCGAAAGCACATTGCTATCGCCTGGAAGCCGCCAGAGAAAAATGGTGGAAGTCCTATTATAGGATACCACGTTGAAATGTGCCCAGTAGGCACTGAGAAATGGATGCGAGTTAATTCCCGCCCAATAAAAGACTTGAAGTTCAAAGTTGAAGAAGGTGTTGTTCCTGACAAGGAGTACGTTCTGAGAGTGAGAGCTGTCAATGCTGTTGGTGTCAGTGAGCCATCTGAGATCTCTGAAAACGTGGTTGCCAAAGACCCAGACTGTAAGAACACAGTTTCTTTTATAATTAATAAAACAGGCTTTGCTTACACATTACACTTTGACGTACCCTTTTTCCCTCTTTTCGATATCTCACAGGCAAGCCAACAATTGATATGGAGACACATGACATTGTTGTCATTGAAGGTGAAAAGTTACGCATTCCTGTTCCCTTCCGAGCTGTCCCAGTTCCAACTGTTAGTTGGCATAAAGATGGTAAAGAAGTCAAAGCAAGTGACAGATTAACAATGAAGAATGATCACATCTCTGCACACCTTGAAGTTCCCAAGAGTGTCCATGCAGATGCTGGAGTTTATACCATTACGCTGGAGAACAAGCTTGGCTCAGCAACTGGCTCAATCAATGTCAAAGTCATAGGTAATCATGCTTTGATGAAATATGAGATATTCTTCTTCACATGTTAGGAAAATTAGTTAACTTTTCAGTGTTAGTATAAAGGGTTTCATGAGTTGGCTATGTATAAACTAAGTGTCCTTCCAGATTATTTCTTCCCATACGAGAAGCAAAGCAATTATAGATGTGAAATTGCCAGTTAAAAATCTGATTAAACTAATTCACTTCTGTTGTAATTACTGGCATGTGAAGTACTAAATAAAAGAGTACACCCCCAAAAAGTTTTAATTGCCAATACTCATTTATAATTGTATTTATATTTTTCCATAGTGTTTTCACCAGGATCAGTAACATTTTCTATCCTGTCCCATGCAGATGGTATTTAGAAATTTGTGTGTGGAGAAATTTGTGTGTGGAGAGTCTTTGTTAGCCCTCCTGAGTCTTTGTTTGGAATAAAGACTCAGGAGGGCTACTGACATTTAGTAATTGGGGGCCAAGGATGCTAAATGGCCTGAAATGTATGGGGGAATACTCCAACACATCAAAGGTTATCCCACCCAAAATGTGACTAGTCCCACTTAGAAAAAAGTGTACTATAACATGCTGACTATTCGTCTTACAATAACAAGTATCATTTTATTTCTAACAGGCCTACCTGGACCATGCAAAGATATTAAAGCAAGTGACGTGACCAAGAGTTCTTGTAAATTAACCTGGGAACCTCCAGAATATGATGGTGGAAGCCCAATCCTCCATTATGTCCTGGAACGCAGAGAGGCTGGGAGGAGGACATATATACCAGTCATGTCTGGTGAGAACAAACTGTCTTGGACCGTAAAAGATCTGATACCAAATGGTGAATACTTCTTCCGTGTTAAAGCCGTCAACAAGATTGGTGGAGGCGAATATATTGAACTGAAAAATCCAGTCATTGCTCAAGATCCAAAGCGTAAGTTTGGGCATGGTTAGAATATAGCTAGGAATTAATATGCAATTTTAATTTAAAAAAGTGGGCTTTTTTATACATGTACATATTAACAGTTTTTTTTCTTATTCTTCAGAGCCTCCTGATCCACCTGTGGATGTTGAGGTTCATAATCCTACAGCTAAGGCAATGACTATTACGTGGAAGCCACCTTTGTATGATGGAGGAAGCAAAATCATGGGTTACATCATAGAAAAGATTGCTAAGGGTGAAGACAAATGGAAGAGATGCAATGAACACCTGGTACCAGTCCTGACCTACACAGCAAAAGGACTTGAAGAGGGAAAGGAATACCAATTCCGAGTGCGAGCAGAAAATGCTGCTGGCATTAGTGAACCTTCTCGGGCCACTCCTCCAATGAAAGCTGTAGATCCTATTGGTAAGTTTCATTTAATGGGGTGGCCACTGTCCCATTGTACAGTAAAAAAGAATAATGTCTTGTCAGATGTTTTGATCAGAACTGAAAGCAATTGCTGTCTTTAATCCTTACAGATGCCCCGAAGGTCATTTTGAGAACCAGCCTTGAGGTGAAACAAGGTGATGAAATAGCCCTCGATGCAACCATCTCTGGGTCTCCTTACCCAGCTATTACATGGCTAAAGGATGAAAAAGTCATTACACCGGAAGAAATTAAGAAGCGAGTAGCACCCACAATTAGGAGGAAGAAGGGTGAAGTTCAAGAAGAAGAACCATTTGTCCTGCCTCTGACAGAACGTTTGAGTATCGACAACAGTAAAAAAGGAGAGTCTCAGCTGCGCGTCCGAGATTCTCTCCGACCTGACCACGGCGTGTATATGATCAAAGCTGAAAATGACCATGGCATTGCCAAAGCTCCCTGTACTGTCTGTGTGCTAGGTGAGTAGGCAAAACAACACTTCTCAATGGAAGGAAGTCTAGGGAAGAGTTTTAGTAAGACATAAAAAGGGGGTTTGGGCCAGTGGGTAGGGGTATCAAAGAAGTAGGAAATAGCTTCAGCAAGCTATCCTCTGACCCATTTTTCCTCCTGGCTATGTAAACAAAATCACCCAAGCTTGTTGTTATTAGCTAGTGTGGTATGAAGACCGATGTAGAAAAACACAGAAGTTTGTGTTAAAGGGGCATGCTGACATGGACGTTTTTCATAACCACTGCTTCTACACAAATTTTTAATCACTGCTGTCTTTTGATATATTAGATACACCAGGACCACCAATCAACTTTGTATTTGAAGATATTAGAAAGAACTCTGTCCTCTGCAAATGGGAACCACCCCTTGATGATGGTGGCAGTGAAATTATAAACTACACTTTGGAAAAGAAAGACAAGACAAAACCTGACTCAGAGTGGATTACTGTCACTGCAACACTTAGACACTGCAAATATTCAGTGACAAAACTAATTGAAGGAAAAGAGTACCTCTTTCGTGTAAGAGCTGAAAACAGGTTTGGGCCTGGACCACCATGTGTTTCCAAACCACTTACAGCCAAAGATCCATTTGGTAAGGTTCTTTTAGCATCTACACTTTGCCTTTTTAGCATATGCATGGGTATATACATTACCATAGCTTTTAAACTTGAATTTTTATGATACTAGGGAATTAATTCAAATATGCAATTTTTTTTTTTTAAATCAGAACCACCTGATGCACCCGACAAGCCCATTGTAGAAGATGTTACCAAAAACAGTATGCTCGTGAAATGGAATGAACCAAAAGATAATGGAAGTCCCATCTTGGGTTATTGGCTTGAAAAACGAGAGGTTAATAGTACACACTGGTCTCGTGTCAACAGAAGCCTTCTGAATTCTTTGAAAACCAATGTAGAAGGCCTATTAGAAGGACTCACCTATGTCTTCAGAGTATGTGCCGAAAATGCAGCTGGACCCGGAAAGTTCAGTCCCCCTTCAGATCCCAAAACAGCACATGATCCAATCTGTAAGTAATTTCTCATGAAGAGAGTGGGGAACAACATGGTGACTATAATTAAGTCACTTAATTTAAGTACTATATTATATGTTTGAAAGTGAAGAGAGTAGATCTTGCATGTTAACACTAAAAAAAAGAAAAATGATAATTGTGTAAGGCAATGAAGGTGTAAACCAACACTGTGGTAATCATTTTGCAACATATGTATCAGATTATCATGTTGTATACCTTAAACTTACCAAAAAAGTGGGGGATGCCTGGGTGGCTCAGTTGGTTAAGCAACTGCCTTCAGCTCAGGTCATGATCCCAGGGTCCTGGAATTGAGCCCCGTGTCAGGCTCCTTACTCAGCAAGGAGTCTGCTTCTCCCTCTCCCTCTTCCTGCTACTCAGCCTGCTTGTGCTTGCTCTCTGTCAAATAAATAAAATTTAAATTTAAAAAATTAAAGAAACTTACCAAAAAAAAAAAAAAACAAAAAAACAAGCAAAATATTAACAATGACTACAGACACATGCTAAGGTCACAAAGTAAAATTTTAAACATCTATAAATATAACTTAAAAGTCTCACAAGACAGTACTTACCCATACTACCTGCAATGCATTCTGGAAAAAAGTGGATAGAGTAAGTTATTGTGCATTTTAAAAGCTTCAGTGAGTTCTTATTTGTGTAACTGCATTCATTCCAGCTCCACCTGGGCCACCTGTCCCAAAAGTCACTGACACAAGCTCTACAACTATTGATCTAGAATGGGAACCCCCAGCTTTCAATGGTGGGGGGGAAATTATTGGCTACTTTGTCGATAAGCAGCTGGTTGGCACAAATGAATGGTCACGCTGCACAGAGAAGATGATCAAGACCCGTCAGTACACCGTCAAAGAAATCCGAGAGGGTGCCGATTATAAACTTCGAGTGAGTGCTGTCAACGCTGCAGGTGAAGGACCGCCAGGAGAGACAGGACCTGTTACTGTGGCTGAACCACAAGGTAACCTATGAGTTCCCTAGATAAGATTATGGTTATTTTCCTAGTAGGAGACTTTTCCCCCATCTTTCTTGGGCTAACGTATTACTGTTCTCTTTAAAACAGAGCCTCCAACTGTGGAACTAGATGTTTCTGTCAAAGCTGGGATACAAATAATGGCTGGGAAGACACTTAGAATTCCAGCTGTGGTGACTGGGCGTCCAGTGCCTACCAGAGTATGGACCATAGAAGAAGGGGAGCTGGATAAAGACCGTGTTGTAATAGAGAACGTTGGAACCAAATCTGAGCTAATTATCAAGAATGCATTGAGAAAAGACCATGGCAGATATGTGATTACAGCTACTAATAGCTGTGGTTCCAAATTTGCAGCAGCCAGGGTAGAAGTTTTTGGTAAGGAATGTTACGTGGATTTTCAGAGGGTTTTCCTAAGTAATACAATTTATCGCATTGATTTTTTATGTTTGTTTGTTAATTTTATTTTACAGACGTTCCTGGACCAGTTCTTGACTTAAAACCTGTTGTAACAAATAGAAAGATGTGTTTACTTAACTGGTCTGATCCAGCAGATGATGGAGGAAGTGAAATCACAGGATTCATTATTGAAAGAAAAGATGCTAAGATGCATACCTGGAGACAACCAATTGAGACCGAGAGATCTAAATGTGACATCACAGGTCTCATTGAGGGGCAAGAATATATGTTCCGTGTGATTGCCAAGAACAAGTTTGGCTGTGGCCCTCCTGTTGAAATAGGACCAATTCTTGCAGTGGATCCACTAGGTAAAGGAGGTTTTTGTTGTGTTTTCTTTGTGTTTGCTTCTAGTTATGTCATTTATTTATTGGGTCTTATGGCTTTGAACTCCCTAACAATCCCATGAGCTATAGCTAGAGAGTGATAAGAAAGGTAAGTCAAGTAACTACTAGCAACTTTAAAGAATACCGTTTTTGCTATAATTTCAATGTCATTTTTGGCTCACTGTAATTTTTGCACAATCCATGCACAGTTTTGTGTACTGAAAAACCTGAATCTAGTGAAGCTTAGCAATAACCTAAAAATAGTTAGAAATACTACATCTCTGCAATAGAGTGCCCTGGAGTAATTCATTTAACACTTCCGTAGTTAAAGGGAATTCACTATTTTTAAAAGGGTACAGGATAGACAACAGCCTTACGATAAATGCCTTAGTCTTCCTTTAGTCCTCAGGTAGTCTCCACACTGGAAGGATATGGAGACCCAGAATCAGAAAAAGCCACCAGAGAATAGAAATCTAACCAAAGGAAATCTCCTTAAACAATATGAACAAATGTGAAACCCTAAAATCGCACACACTTGGAAATGCATCCTGACATCCCAACCAAGAAAGCAAAATTTGTGAGGATGACCCATTCCCCAAGAAACAGAGGCTTTATTGCTCCTCCACCACCACCTCCCTACCAATCAAAAAAAGAAAATTACAACCTCACTGTGACAGCTCATCTCAGATACGTCCGCTGTATGTCAAGTTTTACCAGAGGTATCAGAACAGAGCTGAGCTTCCACCACAAAGCTCAGCTTCTGGTTGTAGTAACAGTCAACAGGAGGGGATCAGGTCTAGTTTTAGCATTCACACTTATTCTTTGTTGTGTCCTTTGGGCGCAAAACTACAGCAGCATTACATAAATTCTCTTTCCATTCCATTTTAAACCCATGCTTAGAGGCAACTTGGTTCAAAGTTCGGTAGACATATCTACTGTCTATTAATAAAGGAAACACCTTAATCTCAGCTGGTCATCCAAAGCAAAACTTCACAGACCTTCTCTTCTACTTCATTAGGATTAGAAGCTTTCCCAGTGACAGAGCTATAACAGATCTAAAATGGTAAAAATAACAAAGGCATACATGTCTTTTATTTCTAATCAAGAATTTTGACTGTAAACCTCACTAAGAGAAAGTCTGCCTATTATTAATGCCTATCATTCTGGTAACTGATGTGTTTTCAGAAGGATTTTAAAGATGGATGTTAAGGTTATGCCAGACAGAAACCTATTTTTCACATAATTAATTTGAAGTGAAGTAGTATCTCTTACATGAATATTTATTTGATGCTTGTCATTTCAACTTGCCTCTGGTTAAAGGTCCTCCAACGTCTCCTGAGAGGCTCACATACACAGAAAGGACAAAGTCCACTATCACCCTTGACTGGAAGGAGCCCCGCAGCAATGGTGGCAGCCCCATCCAGGGCTATATCATTGAAAAACGGCGTCACGACAAACCCAACTTTGAAAGGGTTAACAAGCGACTCTGCCCAACCACATCTTTTCCGGTTGAAGATCTTGATGAACACCAAATGTATGAATTCCGCGTCAAAGCTGTC
Source organism: Enhydra lutris kenyoni (assembly GCF_002288905.1). Classification (NCBI taxonomy): domain Eukaryota; kingdom Metazoa; phylum Chordata; class Mammalia; order Carnivora; family Mustelidae; genus Enhydra; species Enhydra lutris. Next base: position 74,575,817 of record NW_019154085.1, on the reverse strand, counting down.
AACGCAATTGGGGAAAGTGAACCATCCCTGCCTCTTAATGTGGTCATACAAGATGACGAAGGTGTGGAATCTGAGCCTGATTTTAGTGCACTTTCTGGTGCTGCCTTTATCTCATAGAGTGAGCAAACATTTTTATGACTTTTCTTTTCTTTCCCTTCTCTTCGCAGTGCCTCCCAACATTAAGTTGCGCCTGTCTGTTCGAGGAGACACTATCAAAGTCAAGGCAGGAGAGCCTGTTAACATCCCCGCAGATGTGACAGGCCTTCCAATGCCTAAGATTGAGTGGTCCAAGAATGAAACCGTAATCGAAAAACCCACTGATGCACTTAAGATAACCAAGGAAGAAGTATCCCGAAGTGAGGCAAAGACCGAGGTTATCATTCCCAAAGCAGTCCGGGAAGACAAAGGCACTTACACCATTACTGCTTCTAATCGCCTGGGCTCGGTGTTCCGAAATGTTCATGTGGAAGTATATGGTAAGGGACCTGCTTTCTTAGCTCAAAATGGAGTCCAGTGTCTGTTTAAGAATTGTCTTCTCATTCTCCTCTCTTGATTCCTTTCCAGATCGTCCATCACCACCAAGAAATCTTGCTGTTACTGACATTAAAGCTGAATCCTGCTACTTGACATGGGATGCCCCTCTAGACAATGGTGGCAGTGAAATCACCCATTATATCATAGACAAACGTGATGCAAGCCGGAAGAAGAGTGAATGGGAAGAAGTCACCAACACTGCCGTAGAGAGGAAATATGGGGTAAACTGTTCTAAATGTTTTTTTATATACAGTAAAAGGACATGACAGTGAATTAACACCATTCTGGCATAATCTTGGAATTTAATGATTAAACTCAAAACTGCACATAAAAAGATTTATCACAGTTTTTAGCACCATGCACATAAGGCCACTTAAAATTATTTGGGGGCACCTGGGTGGCTCAGTTGGTTAAGTGACTGCCTTTGGTCGTGACCCTGGAGTCCTGGGATGGAGTCCCACATCAGGCTCCCTGCTCGGCAGGGAGTCTGCTTCTCCTGCTGACCTCTATCCTCTCATGGTCTCTCTCTCTCTCATTTTCTCTCTCTCTCTCCCAAATAAATAAGTAAAATCTTTAAAAAAAAAAAAAATACTATTTGGTAGGGCTCCTGGGTGGCTCAGTGGGTTAAGCCTCTGCCTTTGGCTCATGTCATGATCTCAGGGTCCTGGGATCGAGCCCTGCATCGGGCTCTCTGCTCAGCAGGGAGCCTGCTTCCCCCTCTCCCTCTGCCTGCCTTTCTTCCTACATGTGATCTCTCTCTCTCTATGTTAAATAAATAAATAAAATCTTTTAAAAAAATACTATTTGGTAAACCAATTCTCTCTTATTTGAGAGATCCACTACTAGGTACAATAAATATACATATTTGTATTTTTTAATTTAAATTCAATTATCCAACATATAGTACATCATTAGTTTTTGATGTAGTATTTAATAACTTATTAGCTGCACATGCTTTCTCCACATTTGTGTCTATGTATTTTTAAACTATGTATTTACTTGATTTTAATAGGTTTCTTTTTTGTAGTCTTACATATGAAAAGAACCTGAATTTTAAAATAAGTGAAATCAACAAGTCCATTGTTTTTAAGAAATCACTATTCATCTGATTTCTAGGTCTGGAAACTCATCCCCAATGGTCAGTATGAGTTCCGAGTTAGGGCAGTGAATAAATACGGAATCAGCGATGACTGCAAATCAGATAAAGTTGTCATTCAAGATCCCTTCCGCCTTCCTGGACCTCCGGGAAAACCGAAAGTCCTGGAGCGCACCAAAGGGTCAATGCTAGTGAGCTGGACTCCTCCTCTGGACAATGGCGGCTCTCCCATTACTGGCTACTGGCTGGAGAAGAGAGAAGAGGGAGGTTCCTATTGGTCACGTGTCAGCAGAGCACCAATAACCAAAGTGGGATTGAAAGGCATAGAATTCAACGTTCCCCGCTTGATTGAGGGTGTTAAATACCAGTTCAGAGCAATGGCAATAAATGCTGCAGGAGTGGGTCCTCCCAGTGAACCATCAGATCCAGCTGTTGCAGGAGATCCCATATGTAAGTATGCTTCTATTTCTGGAGTTTACGAAGAGCAAAGCCACCAAATGAATAGTTCTGCTCTTAAATTTCTTGCATTTTTCTATACCCAATTATTTATTAAAGTAAAAACCTCATACTTACGTAGAGTATCAGAAGTACATAAATTTGTGTATATGTATAGACAGATATACACACTATACACACAGCTCTATGTATGTATTCATACACACATGTATACACATACGTAAAATCATATAGTTTTTAATTGTTGGTTTAAGCCTAGTATTTATGAGGAATCACAGTGATAAAGACCTTGCACTATAAGCTTCTCTCTGCTCCCATACCCCTATCTCATTTCATACTATGAAAATTATCTCCCTCCCTAAAGAGACCCTCTAGGTAGAGTTGAACAAAAAGTAAAATGTTCACTTTTCAAACATATATATTGTATCTTTAATATAATCTTCAATAATATGTATTGTACCTTTATGCAAGATTCTCAAGCACAGTCCATGAGGTCGTAAGAAAAAAAAAATCCTTCCGAAAGATCTATTTAGCAGATCAGTTCAAAGATTAAAATACCATAGTCTTAATGATTCACTGTATTTGCTATATATCTGATTAGATTCTCTGTAGGAAAAAAAATCAGCTACTTGTTAAAAAGATTTAAAATACTCTAAATTCTCTATGGAGCATATATATATAAAATGAAGTAGTCATTCATTCATTTAGCAAGCCTGTACTGAACATGTGCTTTGTTCAAGGTAGTGTGCTAGAGAGGAAGAGTGAGGGTTCAAAAGGCTTTCTGTAATGGTAAAGCACTGTCAGAAACGTAAAGGATTGTTATATATCGATCTCGTCCCTAAAGAGCATACAATTAGTTTGTGTTCCAAAGCTTACCAGCTAATGATGAAATCATTTTTTTTTACTTTAAATTAAACTAAGGTTTTAGTAGAGAATATGACAGAGTCTCTTCAAAGTGATCTTAAAATAGCTTTTCACTAATTGTGTATAAATGCAACATATATCTATCTAGAGATCATGTATCGTCTTTTTAATCACAGTTAGTTGTTTGCTTATTTTGTTTTCACATTAATGCGAAACGAAAAGAGACTATTTCTTATATTCTCTGCTCTGGAAGGTAATTTATTCTTTCAGAATTCCTACTTTAGTATTTAGTAGATTAAATCTAGCATTCCATTGGCTTCAGAATTTGATACACTCTTCTTCTTCTTCTTCTTCTTAGATCCACCTGGGCCACCTTCTTGCCCAGAGGTCAAAGATAAAACCAAGTCCAGCATCTCGCTGGCATGGAAACCTCCAGCCAAAGATGGCGGCAGTCCAATCAAAGGATACATTGTAGAAATGCAAGAAGAAGGCAGCACCGACTGGAAAAAAGTAAACGAGCCAGACAAACTGCTAACCACCTGTGAATGTGTGGTGCCAAATCTGAAAGAACTCCGCAAGTACCGATTCAGAGTGAAAGCGGTCAATGATGCTGGTGAGTCTGAACCAAGTGATACAACTGGAGAGATCCCTGCCACGGATATTCAAGGTACTCGTCCTTTATTGCATTTCTGTGTTCATTTGATCTGATTACAAAAGTTAATATCCCGAAGATAGGTCACTTACTTCTTTGAAAAAGGTATGCTAAATCCTGTTATATTATTCATGGTATTACAGAGGCACCAGAAGTTTTTATTGACATTGGAGCACAAGACTGTCTGGTTTGTCAAGCTGGCTCCCAGATGAGGATTCCTGCTGTCATCAAGGGACGCCCGACACCGAAATCATCGTGGGAATTTGACGGAAAGGCGAAGAAGGCAGTGAAGGTAAGAAAAATATAATTCTCTGTGTCTCCCATTGAATCACTCTAAGGATTATTAACACTACAATGATCTTCTTCTCTAACAGGATGGAGTTCATGATATACCTGAGGATGCACAGGTAAAAAGAAAAATTGAAGTAGTTCAGAACGCAGTTGACTGCAGTACCGTTCTTACTTCATCCAATATGTAACTACTGTTCTCTCTGTATAGCTGGAGACTGCTGAAAACTCCTCAGTAATCATTATTCCAGAATGCACACGATCTCACACAGGCAAATACAGCATCACAGCCAAGAATAAGGCCGGACAGAAGACAGCACATTGCAGAGTCAAAGTCATGGGTAAGAAGGACTTTAAAAGTGACCATAGAATAAGAACAAATTATTTTAAACAAAGTGACATTGTTTATGTGGTGATTTGCATCCAATAGATGTACCAGGACCACCCAAAGATCTTAAAGTCAGTGACATCACAAGGGGTAGTTGCAGACTCTCGTGGAAGATGCCAGACGATGATGGAGGAGACAGGATTAAGGGCTATGTTATAGAGAAGAAGACTATTGATGGAAAAGCCTGGACTAAAGTCAATCCAAACTGTGGGAGCACCACATTTGTGGTTCCTGATCTCATCTCTGAACAGCAGTATTTCTTCCGCGTGCGTGCAGAAAACCGTTTCGGTATTGGTGCACCCGCGGAGACCATTCAGAGGACCACAGCCAGAGATCCAATATGTAAGTTTTTTTTTTCCTAATATGAGATTAAAATAGTTCCTCAAATTTGAAATATATCATTATAAACAATGCTTAATACTTCCTTTACCTATTTTTAAAGATCCTCCTGATCCCCCCATTAAACTCAAGATTGGCCTCATAACAAAGAACACAGTACACCTATCATGGAAACCCCCAAAGAATGATGGGGGCTCCCCTGTCACCCACTATATTGTTGAGTGCCTTGCATGGGACCCTACTGGGAAAAAGAAAGAAGCTTGGAAACAGTGCAACAAGCGTGATGTGGAAGAACTAGAATTTACTGTTGAAGACCTTGTCGAGGGTGGCGAATATGAATTCAGAGTCAAGGCTGTGAATGCTGCAGGAGTCAGCAAACCTTCAGCCACTGTGGGCCCAGTGACTGTCAAAGACCAGACATGTAAGCCCCCACGTATTAACTGAGAATGTCCTCTCTAGGAACCCCTTCCTAGTAATTTAATATCAGTCCAGAGTAGAAAGAAAAATATCTGTACATCAGGAGGCTAGTGTGAGTGGAAGGTGAACATGGGCATATTAATCACTCTTTCCCTCAACTTCTACTGAATTATCCTATTTCCTTACATATTAAACTTTTCCCTTATTTGAAGGGGATGACATTTGGAATTTCCATACTATAATTTTCTGCATGATCCTCAAAAGGGGAAGAAAGTAAGCAGTTATTTGTTCAGCAAGTTCTGAACCCCATTTATCTTCCCAATCAAGTTTCTTTTTCTCTATTTAAGAAAAAGATACATCCATTTTAATAGATTAATATAGACAAATATGGTAATAATTCTTCCTCTGTTATTGTTACGATCCCTACTGCTTTGTGTTTGTTCAGTTCTTTCTTCTAAAATTAGGAGGGTTGTAGTCACTACCCTCTTTGCACGTTCTCCTGCATTCATGGAAAATGGGAAGTTGCTTTGCCTCCACTAGTAGTTGTATTTCTGAGGGCATTCTCTCAGAATAAAAACTGTAAGTCCTCTCATAATTCTGCATATTTAAGAAAATACGCATCTATATTAAAGGGAATATCATGAAAGAACTCTAAACCTAGGCTATCACAATCTTCACTTCTCTCTGCCCTCTTTCATTATCTACATGCATAATAACGCCCAATAAGGGAGAGGCAAGAGTTGATTACGTAGCCACATGTAGGTCCAATAAAGGATGATGACTACATATACCTGCTCTCCAAACTGGTATAAACTGAAGTCAGATCTGTTCTTCATATTGGGCTGGGCTAGGAAGCCTGTCTATAGTAGATACAAATAGCTTTATAGGCACTGTAAATTCTACTTTCTGTCCCTAGTGACCACATTGTTGTTGTTGTTGTTGTTGTTTTAAACAATCTAGGCCCACCATCAATTGAGCTAAAAGAATTCATGGAGGTTGAAGAAGGAACAGATGTTAACATTGTGGCCAAAATTAAAGGTGTGCCATTCCCAACACTGACCTGGTTTAAAGCTCCTCCAAGGAAGCCTGACAAAAAAGAACCTGTTATCTATGACACGCACGTCAACAAACTGGTAGTGGATGACACTTGCACCTTAGTTATTCCACAGTCTCGCAGGAGTGACACTGGCTTATATACCATCACAGCTGTGAATAATCTGGGAACAGCATCAAAGGAGATGAGACTGAATGTCTTGGGTAAAGATAGCACGGCTTAATTAAAACTACATGTTTTTCTGTTCCTGTGTATATTATTTGGCTTTAAAACCATTCTTCTAATATTTTTTTTCTCCTTTTTAAAACCATTTTAGGTCGTCCTGGCCCTCCAGTGGGACCAATAAAGTTTGAATCTATTTCAGCAGATCAAATGACATTATCTTGGCTTCCACCTTTGGATGATGGAGGGTCTAAGATTACAAACTATGTAATTGAGAAGAGGGAGGCTAACAGGAAGACATGGGTGCGTGTCTCCAGTGAACCTAAAGAGTGCACATACACAATTCCCAAATTGCTAGAAGGCCATGAATATGTATTCCGAATCATGGCCCAGAACAAATTTGGCATTGGGGAGCCTCTTGACAGTGAACCTGAAACAGCAAGAAACCTCTTCTGTAAGTAGGACATGCTTTACATATAAAGTCACTCTTACTGTTGTTTTGTTTTTTATAATTTCTAGAAATCAATGTGATTTCTTTTCCACAGCTGTCCCTGGAGCACCAGATAAACCAACAGTTAGCAGCGTGACTCGCAACTCCATGACTGTCAATTGGGAAGAACCAGAATACGATGGAGGCTCTCCTGTGACAGGATACTGGCTAGAAATGAAAGACACCACTTCAAAGAGGTGGAAGAGAGTTAACCGAGATCCTATCAAGGCCATGACTCTGGGTGTTTCTTATAAAGTGACTGGTCTTATCGAAGGTTCTGACTATCAGTTCCGTGTATATGCAATCAATGCTGCTGGTGTGGGTCCTGCAAGTCTGCCATCAGACCCAGTGACTGCTAGAGATCCAATTGGTAAGCCTTGAAACCATTCCTTTTTTTTTTTTTTTTACTCCACCCCAAAGTGCCGTGGAAAAGTCAAGAATACTTATGTATACTGGTTTTTTCCAGCCCCTCCTGGTCCTCCAATTCCCAAAGTCACAGACTGGACTAAATCATCTGTGGATTTGGAGTGGTCTCCGCCACTAAAAGATGGGGGATCCAAAGTAACTGGATACATCGTTGAATATAAAGAAGAAGGAAAAGAGGAATGGGAACAGGTAGCTAACATTTGGCATTATGAAAATAAAATAAGCGAAAAGTATAGCTGTTATTCTGAATCACATTAATTTCTATTTGTAGAAATAAAAATACCTTTTTATTAAGAAATCAGAAAACAATTACAACTGATAATCCAAACACCTGTTATGTCAAAAATTTAATCAAAAGTTAATATTGTTATTAAAACACAATTCCTGGCAAGACATTTCTTGCAGTGTTTACCTGCAATATCTGATCCGCAAAACCTAAAGTGGCAACAATTTTCCCAGAGTGGTTAAATATGCTGTTGGTTAGACTTCAGAAAGCCGTGAAAACAAGAAGCTACAAAGAACTGAATGCATGTAATCCTTCCCTAGGCTAAAGATAAAGAAGTGAGAGGAACAAAGCTTGTTGTGACAGGCTTAAAAGAGGGAGCTTTCTACAAATTCAGAGTTAGAGCAGTCAACATTGCAGGCATTGGAGAACCTGGAGAAGTCACAGATGTCATTGAAATGAAGGACAGAATTGGTAATTATTCACACTGCTATTATTTTCTCCATATTTGTCTTTTGGATTGGTAATGAAAACCACATTTGTAATTTTCAATTGTGTTCCAGTGTCACCTGACCTTCAGCTAGATGCCAGTGTCAGAGACAGAATTGTGGTTCACGCTGGAGGGGTGATCCGGATCATTGCGTATGTGTCTGGAAAACCTCCTCCAACTGTCACCTGGAACATGAATGAAAGAGCATTACCTCAAGAAGCTACCATCGAGACCACAGCCATTAGCTCCTCCATGGTCATCAAGAATTGCCAGAGGAGCCACCAAGGTGTCTATTCTCTTCTCGCCAAAAATGCAGGGGGAGAAAGAAAGAAGACCATTATTGTTGATGTATTAGGTATGTTGATGTATTAGGTAAATACCTTTAATTTGTCCATGCAGCTTTTAAAAATGACATTTTGACTTCATCTACAGCCAAGCTGTGTTACAGTAAAACTGTTACAAATGTTTTGGAAAATCAGAAAAATCACCCACAATCCAACTGACCATTGCTAACATTTAAAAATCTTTCCTCTTTTTTTTTTGTCTTATACCTCTTTTATATTGTTGTACTTCTATAAATACAGTTTTATATGTTGTCTTTTTATATAACATTAAAAAGTTATGTTTTTATGTTATATAAAAACAAAGTTTTTTAAATAAAATTTTGTATATTGCCTTTTTATATGACATGCCACCATAAGCACTATGTTTTATATAGTTTCTATAAAAGCAAGTTTCCTGCACATGTACATGAATATCTAATAATTTACTAAGGTTGATCAATTTCACATCATGAGAGTGTATCCCTTGCTAATTATCATGATAAAGCAAAAGTCTCTGTGAAGGGTTTCAGTATTCTAATTGAAAAGCGTGTGATGGGTATTAAGGAGGACACGTGTGATGAGCATTAGGTGTTATACACAACTAAAATGAACCATTGAACACTACATCAAAAACTATGTACTATATGCTGGCTAACTGAACATAATAAAAAAAAGCATGATATTTGATTATCAATATTAGATTTCTAGTCACTGAATAGAGGTGAACTCTACAGTTTTTCATGCCCCTTGTTGGCTGCTTTATGCTAGTGATTTGCTCAGAGAGTAAACCCCTCCCACTCAGATTTCACTCTCATCATGTCTCTAGGCACAATCATACTCCAAACAATGAGTTTTTATGTGAAAATAGCTGGTTCTCTACTGAACATAATTAATGATATGTAAACATATTGTGTTTTCATTAATGAAAAAGGCATGAGGGAAAAGATCTCATTGACCCAACAGTCCTACAAGCTTTTAGGTTAGTTTCAAGCTCTTCAACACCCATTATTTTAACTTGAGAACCAGTACACTTTCAAGGTTGAATTCCAGCCCTCTCAAAGGGCCTTCTGAGATTTGGGAATTCCCGTGCTCCTTATTGATTTACTAGTCACCTAGAAAAAGCTCTCTCTCCCTTTCCCTTCTGGAGAGTAAACTAGACAACAGAAAGTAGCCATGCCACCCCTCACCCCTTTTCCTGTCTCCTTCTGTGCATTCTCCTTCTAGCAGCTCCCTATCTGGACTTACAAATTACAAAAAAAAAGTATAAACATACATATATAAATACCCATATGTTATATATATACACACACATTACTATTCCTGCAGCTTCTACTAAAACAGTGGCAAACAGTAATTATAAACGTACTTCATTTAAAAATATGAATATAGATACCATGGGGAAGAAAAAAATCAATAGCCATGAAATCTTATTCATAACAGTTTTGTTTTTTTAAACACAGAGGGTAACAAATGTTGAGCCCGGTTGTTCACTGAAAACAGCCGGCTAGAAATTGTCTCCTCTTTTTCCCAGATGTGCCAGGTCCTGTTGGAACACCCTTCCAGGCTCACAACCTAACCAATGACTCCTGCAAACTGACATGGTTTTCTCCAGAAGATGATGGAGGCTCTCCAATCACCAATTATGTCATTGAGAAGCGTGAATCTGACCGCAGAGCATGGACCCCAGTGACATACACAGTTACCCGACAGAATGCTACTGTCCAGGGTCTCATTGAAGGAAAATCCTACTTTTTCCGAATTGCAGCCGAAAACAGTGTTGGCATAGGCCCATTTACTGAGACACCAACCGCTCTTGTCATCCGAGATCCAATAAGTAAGTGCAATTTAAAATAATTTCATCCTTAATCACTTCTTCATTCATTTAGGAAAAGAGGATGGTGAAAATATGTGTACCGAGACTAAACATTTCATTCCCTTGAAAGCATTCAGTAGACAAATGCTCAAAGCCTCATGTTGGTGGTGTTTGAATGCGATCGTGAGAGACATTATGGGAATATAGGAGTCTTCCAATTCCTCCATGGATACTACACTATTTTTTTTAATTTTCCACTTAATGTCATGAATATGAAATAATATCCCAACTCTGGAGAACTTTCTTAAATGATTTGGCCTCAACGAACCTCTATTTCCTCATCTATCATAGAAAATTAGACTGGGTGGTGTCTTTTTTAACTCTAATAGTGCTATGGTGAGAACTTTCTGTTACTTATCAAAGCAAATAATTTAACGTTTAAGTGCAGTCCTCCAAAAGTATCATTTACTATTTACTATGATTTACTACATTTTTTAACATGACCTTTTCTTCATTGTAATTCTGTATTTTACTTGCAGCTGTACCAGAGCGTCCTGAAGACCTGGAAGTCAAAGAAGTTACTAAAGATTCTGTTTCCTTGATTTGGAATCCTCCTAAGTATGATGGTGGATCAGAAATTATCAACTATGTCCTAGAAAGCCGCCTCATTGGAACTGAGAAATTCCACAAGGTTACAAATGACAACTTGCTTAGCAGAAAATACACTGTGAAAGGCTTAAAAGAAGGTGATACCTATGAGTACCGTGTCAGTGCTGTGAATATCGTGGGACAAGGCAAACCATCATTTTGTACCAAGCCCATCACTTGCAAGGATGACCTGGGTATGTGTCAAATGCAATTCATGCTCTGAAAACTTGTACACTTACAGATTTGCCATAAGACATCAGTAAAACTGACTTGCCTGTATAATTACAATTTCAGCTCCTCCAACCCTTGACCTCGACTTCAGAGATAAGCTCACAGTTCGGGTTGGTGAAGCTTTTGCTCTCACTGGCCGTTACTCAGGCAAACCAAAGCCTAAAATTACTTGGTTCAAAGATGAAGCTGATGTGCTGGAGGATGATCGCACTCAGATAAAGACCACTCCAACAAAACTTGCTCTAGAGAAGATCAAGGCCAAACGTTCAGATTCCGGCAAATACTGCGTGGTTGTGGAGAACAGTACAGGCTCCAGGAAAGGGTTCTGTCAAGTCAATGTTGTTGGTAAGTATCCTTTAGCAAGAAGAATAGATATTCTGTTCTTTCCAAAGCAGAATGGGCAATTACATTTTGGGCTGTGTTTTTTTCTGCAGACCGTCCTGGACCACCAGTAGGACCAGTTATTTTCGATGAGGTGACCAAAGATTACATGGTTATCTCTTGGAAGCCACCTTTAGATGACGGAGGCAGTGAAATTACCAATTACATTATTGAGAAGAAGGAGGTGGGCAAAGACATTTGGATGCCTGTGACATCTGCAAGTGCTAAAACAACATGCAAAGTTTCTAAACTCCTTGAAGGAAAAGATTATATTTTCCGGATATATGCTGAAAACCTGTATGGAATAAGTGATCCTCTGGTGTCTGATTCCATGAAAGCCAAAGATCGTTTCAGTACGCATTACATTTCCTTTTAGTGATTCTGTGTTGAATATTGTTAGTAGGGAAAATGACATTTCTAACACGCTCTGCTAATGTTTGTCGTAGGGGTTCCTGATGCACCAGAGCAGCCCATTGTCACAGAGGTTACCAAAGACTCTGCATTAGTAACCTGGAACAAGCCAAATGATGGAGGAAAGCCCATCACAAACTACATCCTGGAAAAGAGGGAAACTATGTCAAAAAGATGGGCTAGAGTTACCAAAGAGCCCATCCATCCATACACTAAATTCAGGGTTCCTGATCTTCTAGAAGGGTGTCAGTATGAATTCCGGGTTGCTGCAGAAAATGAAATTGGTATTGGCGATCCAAGCCCACCATCCAAACCAGTCTTTGCTAAAGATCCAATTGGTACAATATTAAAGCATTCATTCTGTCTTCACGTTATCCAACTTGGTTTGCGGCTGTGTTCTAACTCCTTTTTGTTTTTTTTTTTTCTTTTATTACATAGCTAAACCAAGTCCACCAATTAATCCTGAAGCAATTGATACAACGTGTAATTCAGTTGATCTAACCTGGCAGCCACCACGTCATGATGGCGGGAGCAAGATTCTGGGTTATATTGTTGAGTACCAGAAAGTTGGAGATGAAGAGTGGAAGAGAGCTAATTACACTCCTGAGTCATGTCCTGAAACTAAGTATAAAGTCACCGGTCTTCGGGATGGTCAAACCTATAAGTTCAGGGTATTGGCAGTCAACGAAGCTGGTGAATCCGATCCAGCTTATGTTCCCGAGCCAGTGCTAGTAAAAGACAGACTTGGTGAGTAAAATCATCTCAGCTATAATAGCAAAGAAGATAGGTGTCTCTTTGTATATGCTTCATTGTAAAATACATAAATCAAATCTGAAGTACTATTTGCTTTATTCCAGAACCCCCAGAGTTGATTCTTGATGCCAACATGGCAAGAGAACAACACATAAAGGTTGGTGATACTCTAAGACTTAGTGCTGTCATCAAAGGTGTGCCATTCCCAAAAGTAACTTGGAAGAAAGGAGACAGAGAAGCTCCAACTAAAGCAAGAATCGATGTTACTCCAGTTGGTAGCAAGCTTGAAATTCCTAATGCTGCCCATGAAGATGGCGGAATTTATTCTTTAACAGTGGAGAATCCAGCTGGTTCAAAAACTGTCTCAGTAAAAGTCCTCGTATTAGGTGAGAATTTTCATACTTATGTATTTAATGTCATAACATATTAAAAATAAATTTTGATACATTTTGAGCTGTTATTGGGTTAAATCACTTATTATAACTTCATTATTTAACACTTTCAGATAAGCCGGGGCCACCTAGAGATCTGGAAGTCAGTGAAATTAGGAAAGACTCTTGTTACCTTACTTGGAAGGAACCACTGGATGATGGTGGTTCTGTTATTACAAATTACGTGGTTGAGAGGAGAGATGTTGCCACCTCCCAGTGGTCACCTCTTTCAGCTACATCCAAGAAGAAGAGCCACATGGCTAAACACCTTACTGAAGGCAATCAGTATCTCTTCCGGGTAGCTGCTGAGAACCAGTATGGACGTGGTCCTTTTGTTGAAACACCTAAACCCATCAAGGCTCTGGATCCTCTCCGTAAGTTGCTTTCTCTGGATACAGAGGTTTTCTCTGACTGTCTCTGAGAATGTTATTCACTCATCATAACTTCTTCTTTTGAAAAGATCCCCCAGGGCCACCGAAAAACTTACACCATGTAGATGTCGACAAGACTGAAGTCTCACTTGTTTGGAATAAGCCTGATCGTGACGGTGGCTCTCCAATCACTGGCTATTTGGTGGAATATCAAGAAGAGGGCACCGAAGACTGGATTAAGTTCAAGACTGTGACAAACTTAGAGTGTGTTGTTACTGGACTGCAGCAAGGAAAGACGTATAGCTTCCGCGTAAAAGCTGAAAATATTGTGGGTCTTGGTCTCCCTGACACAACTATCCCAATAGAATGTCAAGAAAAACTAGGTAATTTTTGGACTGGCATTATTATTTTTTTTAATTCATGTTGCGAAAATCAACATCTAATTTTTTCATGTTCACTTTCCAGTGCCTCCATCCGTGGAACTAGATGTGAAATTAATTGAAGGCCTTGTGGTAAAAGCTGGAACTACAGTCAGGTTCCCTGCCATCATAAGAGGCGTACCCATTCCCACTGTCAAGTGGACAACGGATGGGAGTGAGATCAAAACAGATGAACACTACACAGTTGAAACTGACAGCTTCTCATCAGTACTTACTATTAAGAACTGCTTAAGGAGAGACACTGGGGAATATCAAATCACAGTTTCCAATGCAGCTGGCACCAAAACAGTAGCTGTACATCTTACTGTTCTTGATGTTCCTGGTCCACCAACAGGTCCTATTAATATTCTGGATGTTACCCCAGAATATATGACTATCTCATGGCAGCCACCAAAGGATGATGGAGGAAGCCCTGTGATAAATTATATCGTTGAGAAACAAGATACAAGGAAAGGCACATGGGGTGTTGTCTCATCAGGAAGCAGTAAGACAAAGCTGAAAATCCCACATCTGCAAAAAGGCTGTGAATATATTTTCCGAGTCAGAGCAGAGAATAAGATGGGTGTTGGTCCTCCCCTTGACTCCGTTCCTACTGTTGCTAAACATAAGTTTAGTCCTCCATCTCCTCCTGGTAAACCAGTGGTTACTGACATTACCGAAAATGCTGCAACAGTGTCTTGGACACTGCCAAAATCTGATGGCGGCAGTCCAATAATTGGTTACTATGTGGAACGTCGAGAAATAACTGGCAAATGGGTGAGAGTCAACAAAACACCCATACCTGACCTGAAGTTTAGAGTGACTGGACTGTATGAGGGAAATACATACGAGTTTAGGGTTTTTGCTGAAAATCTTGCAGGACTAAGCAATCCATCGCCAAGTTCTGACCCAATAAAAGCTTGCCGGCCCATCAAACCACCTGGACCACCAATTAATCCTAAACTGAAAGACAAGACCAAAGAAACAGCTGACTTGGTATGGACAAAGCCTCTCAGTGATGGTGGCAGCCCCATTCTAGGCTACATAGTGGAATGTCAGAAACCTGGTACAACACAGTGGAATAGGATTAATAAAGATGAACTCATTAGGCAGTGTGCCTTTAGGGTACCTGGACTAGTTGAAGGAAATGAGTACAGATTCCGTATAAAGGCAGCTAATATTGTGGGAGAGGGAGAGCCAAGAGAACTAGCAGAATCTGTGATTGCGAAAGACATCCTTCATCCTCCAGAAGTAGAACTTGATGTTACTTGTCGTGATGTTATTACCGTTAGAGTGGGCCAAACTATCCGCATTCTTGCTCGAGTCAGAGGCAGACCTGATCCAGACATAACTTGGTCCAAGGAAGGCAAAGTATTGGTCCGAGAAAAGCGGGTTGACATAATTCATGATCTACCTCGTGTTGAATTACAGATTAAAGATGCTGTTAGAGCTGATCATGGCAAGTATATTATCTCAGCCAAGAATACCAGTGGGCATGCCCAAGGTTCCGCCATTGTTAACGTTCTTGACCGACCTGGGCCTTGCCAGAATTTAAGGGTTAGCAATGTAACCAAAGAAAACTGTACAATTTCTTGGGAGAACCCACTAGATAACGGTGGCTCAGAAATAACGAATTTCATAGTAGAATATCGCAAACCAAACCAGAAAGGCTGGTCAATTGTTGCTTCAGATGCCACTAAGCGATTAATTAAGGCCAACCTCTTAGCCAACAACGAATACTATTTCCGAGTCTGTGCAGAGAATAAAGTAGGAGTTGGTCCAACCATTGAAACAAAAACTCCAATTCTGGCTATTAACCCTATTGATAGGCCAGGTGAGCCTGAAAACCTTCACATTGCAGATAAAGGAAAGACATTTGTCTATCTCAAGTGGCGGCGGCCAGATTATGATGGTGGTAGCCCAAATCTGTCCTATCACGTTGAGAGGAGGCTGAAGGGCTCTGATGAATGGGAAAGAGTGCATAAAGGAAGCATTAAAGAAACCCATTACATGGTTGACAGATGTGTTGAAAACCAGATTTATGAGTTCAGAGTGCAAACAAAGAATGAAGGTGGGGAAAGTGACTGGGTGAAGACAGAGGAAGTTGTTGTGAAGGAAGATTTACAGAAACCAGTACTTGATCTGAAATTAAGTGGCGTGCTGACTGTCAAAGCAGGAGACACCATTAGACTTGAGGCAGGTGTTAGAGGCAAACCATTCCCAGAAGTTTTATGGACCAAGGACAAAGATGCTACAGACTTAACAAGATCACCAAGGGTCAAGATTGATACCAGTGCTGATTCATCCAAATTTTCTCTTTCTAAAGCAAAGCGAAGTGATGGCGGTAAATATGTAATTACAGCAACTAACACGGCTGGCAGTTTTGTGGCCTATGCTACTGTCAATGTTTTAGATAAGCCTGGTCCTGTAAGAAATCTGAAAATTACTGATGTGTCCAGTGATCGGTGTACTATTCGCTGGGATCCACCAGAGGATGATGGTGGCTGTGAAATCCAAAATTATATTCTAGAAAAATGTGAGAGTAAGCGAATGGTTTGGTCTACCTATTCTGCTAATGTCTTAACACCCGGTGCTACAGTAACACGTCTCATAGAAGGAAATGAATATATTTTCAGAGTCCGTGCAGAAAATAAAATAGGCACAGGGCCTCCAACAGAAAGTAAACCAGTCATTGCAAAAACCAAATATGATAGACCTGGTCGCCCAGATCCTCCAGAAGTCACCAAAGTAAGCAAAGAAGAGATGACCGTGGTTTGGAATCCACCTGAATATGATGGTGGAAAATCCATCACAGGATACTATTTGGAGAAAAAGGAAAAACATTCAGTACGATGGGTCCCTGTTAACAAGAGTGCAATCCCCGAGAGACGTCTCAAAGTACAGAACCTCCTCCCAGGACATGAATATCAGTTCCGTGTCAAGGCAGAAAATGAAATTGGAATTGGAGAACCAAGCTTGCCCTCAAGGCCAGTGGTGGCAAAAGACCCCATAGGTATGATGTTCTTTTTTTCTAATTTCGCAGCAAATCTTAATCCCGAGCACAGAGGTATTAGACAAATAAGTTAAATCCATGACTTCAAAACTTTAGCCAATATTCTTCCAAGTAGATCTTTTACCAGATCACCTAAAATGTACAAACAACAGTAGATTCTAAATTTATAAAGGGAAATAAGGACTCAGTGATTGAGAAGTTGAATGTCCTATCTTTGATTAACTGAAAATGGACGACTTTGTAATATAAACTACACATTGGAGTATCACCAGTTAGAGTTAATGAAGGGTATATTCATTCTTATATATTTACTATTTTCAGAACCACCTGGTCCACCAACCAATCTCAAAGTGGTCGACACAACCAAAAGTTCCATAACTCTTGGATGGGGAAAACCAGTGTATGATGGTGGCGCGCCAATAATCGGATATGTTGTGGAAATGAGACCAAAACGAGAAGATGCATCTCCTGATGAAGGCTGGAAAAGGTGCAATGCTGCCGCACAACTTGTTCGCATGGAGTTCACTGTTACCAGCTTGGATGAAAACCAGGAATATGAGTTCAGGGTGTGTGCCCAAAACCAAGCTGGCATTGGGCGCCCTGCCGAACTAAAGGATGCTATCAAACCTAAAGAAATCCTTGGTGAGACCCTATTTTGTCCTAGGATTCATTCACTTTACACTTCTTGCATGATTTCCCCACATTCCAAAATGTCAACTAATGGTTTTTATATCATTTGCAGAACCTCCGGAGATTGATCTGGATGCCAGCATGAGAAAACTGGTCATAGTGAGAGCAGGATGCCCTATCCGACTATTTGCCATAGTGAGAGGACGACCTGCTCCTAAAGTCACTTGGCGAAAAGTGGGTATAGACAATGTGGTCAGAAAAGGACAAGTTGATCTGGTGGACACGATGGCCTTCCTTGTCATCCCCAATTCCACCCGTGATGACTCGGGAAAATATTCCTTGACACTTGTGAACCCAGCAGGAGAAAAGGCCGTGTTTGTGAATGTCAGAGTATTAGGTGGGTTACTAACAAGCTCCTTCTTCCCCTTCGAAAACACATTAGTTAAGAAGAAGGCTGAAGAGACCTGTATATCTGATTTTGTGGCTCTTTACAGATACTCCCGGACCTGTGACTGATTTAAAAGTTTCAGATGTCACTAAAACGTCATGCCACATTTCCTGGGCCCCTCCTGAGAATGACGGTGGGAGCCAAGTGACACATTACATTGTGGAGAAGCGTGAGGCAGAAAGAAAGACGTGGTCAACAGTTACCCCGGAAATCAAGAAAACGAGCTTCCAAGTCACCAACCTTGTCCCTGGGAATGAGTACTTCTTCAGAGTCACTGCCGTCAATGAATATGGTCCTGGCGTGCCAGCAGATGTCCCCAAACCAGTGCTTGCATCAGATCCTCTGAGTAAGGACCGTCCTTTTTCCTCCTTTTCACTCCAGTCTCAAGATACTGAAACACGTTCATCTACCACACCAAAGGGCTTTAATTTGTAGAAACCCAAACAGGACAAATAAATCTCTAACTCACTCATTGAAGAGTGTTTTAATCTGCCCCATCTTGTACTTCCCACTTTCAACACACTGAGCTCCAGTTTCCAGATGCTTCCAAGCAAGCAGCATACTCAAACATTTATGTAGAGTAAAAAGGGATTGGCTTAGCATACCTGGACAGTTTTTCTGAATCCCATTTTTCTTCTAGGCGAGCCAGATCCCCCAAGGAAACTAGAAGTTACTGAAATGACCAAAAACAGCGCTGTGTTAGCCTGGTTACCTCCCCTGCGTGACGGAGGTGCCAAAATTGATGGCTACATCATCAGTTACAGAGAGGAGGAGCAGCCTGCAGACCGCTGGACAGAATACTCGGTGGTAAAAGATCTCAGCCTTGTCGTCACTGGCCTAAAGGAAGGAAAGAAGTATAAATTCAGAGTAGCGGCCAGAAATGCCGTTGGAGTTAGTTTGCCAAGGGAAGCAGAAGGAGTATATGAAGCCAAAGAACAGCTGTGTAAGTGGTCGCCATCTCCTTTTATCATGTGATGAAAGTCCATGAGAATTTTCTTCTCACAATAGACTGGACTCTCATATTTTCTCTTTGGCTCAATCTTATTCTTCTTCAAAAATACTAGTAGCTGTAATGCAATCATGAACTCGAAGCCATTAATGGGTTGCCACCCACAGTCTGAGAAACACTAGTAGAGCTCCCATCAGAGGAACTCTAGCCTCCCCACAAACTTAACGAATTTTCGTTTTACTTTTAGTGCCTCCAAAGATCCTTATGCCAGAGCAAATTACTATTAAAGCTGGGAAGAAACTCCGAGTTGAAGCCCATGTGTATGGAAAGCCTAATCCAGTCTGTAAATGGAAAAAAGGAGAAGATGACGTCGTCACTTCCAGTCACCTGGCGGTGCATAAAGCAGACACCTCTTCCATCCTGATCATAAAGGATGTTACCAGGAAAGACAGCGGGTACTACAGCCTCACTGCAGAGAACAGCTCTGGGACAGACACTCAGAAAATCAAAGTTACCGTCATGGGTAGGTTAAGCTTTAGACAAATGGCTACCTAGATATGACAATCAGAAACATTTTCTTCCTGTCAAATCCCTGTTCTTATATTTCTTTCTCTTGGTTTCTGAAGATGCTCCTGGGCCCCCTCAGCCCCCATTTGACATTTCTGAGATAGACGCTGACGCTTGCTCCCTGTCGTGGCACATCCCTCTGGAGGATGGAGGTAGTAACATCACCAATTACATAGTGGAGAAATGTGACGTGAGCCGAGGCGACTGGGTGACGGCTCTTGCCTCAGTGACAAAAACCTCCTGCAGAGTTGGAAAACTGATCCCAGGCCAGGAGTATATCTTCCGGGTCCGTGCCGAAAATCGATTTGGCATTTCAGACCCTCTCACATCTCCAAAGATGCTGGCTAAGTACCCATTTGGTAGGTTTCTTTCAGAGAGGAAAAAAAAAAAGTTGTTTTCTTTCCAGTCTGTTACTTAAGGAAAAAAACCTAACATCTCCCTTCTCCTCCTCTCCAGGTGTTCCTAGTGAACCGAAGAATGCACGGGTCACTAAAGTCAACAAAGACTGCATATTTGTGGCATGGGACAGACCAGACAGTGATGGAGGGAGTCCCATCACTGGTTATCTGATTGAACGCAAAGAAAGAAACAGCTTGCTCTGGGTGAAAGCTAACGATACTCCTGTCCGGTCAACTGAATATCCTTGTGCTGGCCTCATAGAAGGTCTCGAGTATTCATTCAGAATCTATGCGCTAAACAAAGCTGGATCCAGCCCACCCAGCAAACCAACAGAATACGTAACCGCAAGAATGCCAGTTGGTGAGTAATTTTTGTTCGTATTATGGGAGCATATTTAAATCTCAAAGTCTCTGAGGATTATTACTTCTATTCAGAGATATTCTCAATATTTCTGGGTGATACTTTGAAATATGGAAGTTTGTAACTTCTGCTGTTAAGAGAAACGCTAAGAGTACCTCTTATGGTTTCAGATCCTCCTGGAAAGCCTGAAGTTATTGATGTTACCAAGAGTACTGTATCCCTCATCTGGGCTCGTCCAAAACATGATGGAGGCAGCAAAATTATTGGCTACTTTGTAGAAGCTTGCAAACTTCCTGGTGATAAGTGGGTACGGTGCAATACCTCACCTCACCAGATTCCCCAGGAAGAGTACACAGTCACTGGCTTAGAAGAGAATGCTCAGTACCAATTTAGAGCAATTGCCAAGACTGCAGTAAACATCAGCCAGCCCTCCGAACCTTCTGATCCAGTGACCATCCAGGCGGAAAATGGTAAAATTCCACCTCTGCCTATAATACTCAACAGAAATGTATTTTCCTTTCTCTTAAATAAAAATAAAATATACATCATGGGAGGGAAGAAAAACAAGGAAAATGATAGGTACTTTGTATACAGACAACTAAAAATTATGATTATGGAAAATCTTAATAACACAGTAAACTAAAAAAAAAAAAACACAGTACAAAACTATGAGGACGTTGTAATTTCAACCATACACAGGCAGAGAGATGACAAGGAAATGCACCAAATGGTCATAGTGAAAACTGAAGGATGTTGGAATTATGGAAGATATTTACTTTTTTTTATATGCTTTCAGCATTACCAAACGTCTTATTAAACCTATATTCTTTTTTAAAGATTTATTTAGAGGGAGAGAGAAAGAGTGCAACGGGGGGTGCAGAGAGAGAGAGAGAGAGAGAATCTCAAGCAGATTCCTCACTGAGCACAGAGCCTGATGCAGGGCTTGATCTCACAACCCTAAGATCTGAGCTGAAATTGAGAGTTGGATGCTAAACCGACTAAGCCACCCAGGATCCCCTAAACCTATATTATTTTATAATAAATAAAAATCCCATCTTGAAATATTAATTTCCTACTTTTATTAACAAGAATGATATGATATGGCTTTGCTTACATTAAATCCTGATCTTATTACTTTCCAGTTCCTCCCAGGATAGAACTAAGTGTGGCTATGAAAGGTCTGCTTACCGTAAAAGCTGGAAGCAATGTTTGCCTGGATGCTACTGTCTTTGGTAAACCAATGCCAACCGTCTCTTGGAAGAAAGAGGGCACAGTGCTGAAGCCAAGGGAAGGCATAAAGATGGCCATGAAGCGGAACCTGTGCACCCTGGAGCTGTTCAGCGTGAACCGGAAGGACTCGGGCGACTATACCATTACTGCTGAAAATTCAAGTGGTTCCAAATCAGCCACAATTAAGCTTCAAGTGTTAGGTAACTAATGCACTTACTTAGATTCTCATATTTTACTTTGGTTAATGTGATGTAACAGAATTTACAAAATCATATGTGAGAAAAGATATATATCCTGATATATCATTTGTAATCAGAGAATTATTCTCATCACAGGGCAGTGGCATTTTAGAGCTAAAAAGAGCAACAGAAGTGATATATTCCAGTTACATATCTTACATATGAGGATATTAAGGTTGTGAAAAATTACGTACTTTCTAAGGTCATACAGGAAGTTAATGACAATATAAGACTGCATTCAGGTCTCCAGAACTCCAGTCTACTCATTCCCCATTTCACATGTGTTAGTGAAAGACTTCACTTGTCTTTCGTACTCTTCCAGATAAACCAGGGCCTCCAGCATCTGTTAAAATCAACAAAATGTATGCAGATCGTGCAATGCTTTCTTGGGAACCTCCTCTTGAAGACGGAGGCTCAGAAATCACCAACTATATTGTTGACAAACGTGAAACAAGCAGGCCCAACTGGGCACAAGTCTCGGCTACGGTGCCCATCACCAGCTGCAGTGTGGAGAAACTTATAGAGGGCCATGAATATCAGTTCCGAATTTGTGCTGAGAATAAATACGGAGTGGGCGATCCAATCTTCACTGAACCGGCAATCGCTAAAAACCCATATGGTAGGAACATTTTCCTTCGGTTTTTCGTTTGACTTTTTAAAGATTACCTTTTAGACTGACCCAGTAACTTTTCAATCCATCTCTGCAGACCCACCTGGGCGCTGTGATCCTCCTGTTATTAGCAACATAACCAAAGATCACATGACGGTGAGCTGGAAACCACCAGCAGATGATGGCGGCTCACCCATCACTGGCTATTTGGTTGAAAAGCGAGAAACCCAGGCAGTTAACTGGACTAAAGTCAACAGAAAACCTGTTATAGAAAGAACCATAAAAGCAACAGGTCTCCAAGAAGGCACCGAATATGAATTCCGAGTTACCGCTATAAATAAGGCTGGACCGGGGAAACCCAGTGATGCATCCAAAGCTGTTTATGCCCGGGACCCCCTGTGTAAGTTTTCATGAAAGAGTCCTCTATCTTGTGTTGTAATCAACCCTGAACAACCAGGAATGAGATTTTTAATGAAATTTTTCTGTTATTTATCCTCAGATCCTCCTGGCCCACCAGCTTTTCCTAAAGTATACGATACGACCCGTAGCTCCGTGAGTCTATCTTGGGGCAAGCCAGCCTATGACGGTGGTAGCCCTATCATTGGCTACCTTGTTGAAGTAAAACGAGCTGACTCTGATAACTGGGTGAGGTGCAATTTACCAGAGAAGCTGCAGAAAACCCGCTTTGAGGTTACCGGCCTAATGGAAGACACAGAATATCAGTTCCGTGTATATGCTGTTAATAAGATTGGATATAGCGACCCCAGTGATGTGCCAGACAAACACTGTCCCAAGGACATCTTAAGTGAGTATTACCAGCAGAAATAGAGTTTTCTTCATCAGTCATATTATGAAAGGCAGTATAGAACTCCCTTAGGTAGATTTGTTTATTTATGAGCGTTAGAGTTGGTAGCTCTAGGAGTACCTTGTAATGGAGAGCTGGGTTAGTACTGTGTGGTATCCTACACAGATCAAATGGAATGCCAGCTGATCTGTGGCTGAAAAGCTTTTCATACTCACACTTACATGAGAATTCATATCTTCAAAAGAATATGGAATATAGGATTTTATCCTGAAAACAAAGCGTTTTTTTAAACTAAGTAGTGAGCTATTTGTCATTCTCATTTTTTTTCATCATCTAATCTACCCCTTTTCATAAGTATGTGATTGTAGACTCTCCATCCTAATTTCCATTTCACCATTTCTTCTATTTTCTTATCTCCCATAACCATTTCTCCCTTTATTTTTAATTACTTGGTGAAATACTTCACCCTCTATGTATTTTTCTTCCCATGATGAAATAAGGAAAGAGAGCCAGAGTATCATCAGAGAGCCTTCACTGAATATAGAAAAGAAAAACAAGAATGGAAGAGAGCCAAGAATCAGTTGTCTATATTTAATAGAGAGTGAGTTTGAGAGTATGGAAGTTCATGAGAAAAGGAGGAGGGGAGGTATAGATCCTTCAGGGAAAACTTGGTTTAGCCTACAGGATATCAGAATATAGAAAGATCAAAAATCACTACCGAGTACTGAAATACAGAAGTTTTCAGGATCATACTAAGAATTTTTTAAAGACCTAGAAATCAGTTCTGGAAAAGAAACATACTTTAGGAGTGATAAGGCTAGTCCTCGGAAACACATTTGACCATTAAATTATTGCTTCGACAGTCCCACCTGAGGGAGAACTTGATGCCGATTTGAGGAAAACACTCATATTACGTGCTGGAGTTACAATGAGACTGTATGTACCAGTAAAAGGACGTCCGCCTCCAAAGATAACTTGGTCTAAACCGAACGTCAATCTAAGAGAAAGGATTGGACTTGACATAAAATCAACGGACTTTGATACCTTCTTGCGCTGTGAAAATGTGAACAAATATGATGCAGGAAAATATATCTTGACTCTGGAGAACAGCTGTGGTAAAAAGGAATATACCATTGTAGTGAAAGTGCTGGGTAAGTCTATTTGAAAAAAACAATCATATGTTAAAAATGTAGTCTATGTATTTTTTACATATTCATTTCTTATTTACCGATGATTTGTCCAGATACTCCTGGGCCACCTGTCAATGTCACTGTTAAGGAAATATCCAAAGATTCTGCTTATATTACCTGGGATCCTCCTATTATTGATGGTGGAAGTCCCATCATCAACTATGTGGTGGAAAAACGTGACGCAGAGAGGAAGTCATGGTCTACAGTGACAACTGAGTGCCCAAAAACAAGCTTCAGAGTGTCTAACTTGGAGGAGGGAAAATCCTACTTCTTCAGAGTGTTTGCTGAAAATGAGTATGGCATTGGGGATCCTGGGGAAACACGTGATGCCGTCAAAGCTTCCCGTAAGCAAATGAGCTACTATCCCATCACTTTGAGTGACCTCTGACCTTGGTTATCTTGAGCTAAGTCTTATCATTTCTTCTTTGCTTTAGAAACCCCTGGACCAGTTGTGGACCTGAAAGTGCTATCTGTAAATAAGTCGTCTTGTAGCATAGGCTGGAAAAAGCCTCGCAGTGATGGTGGCAGCCGAATTACCGGATATGTAGTAGATTTCCTGACTGAAGACAATAAGTGGCAACGTGTTATGAAATCAATGAACTTACAGTACTCTGCAAAAGATTTGACTGAAGGCAAGGAATATACCTTCAGAGTGAGTGCTGAGAATGAAAACGGAGAAGGAACCCCAAGTGAAATCAATGCTGTGGCAAAGGATGATGTTGGTAAGCCTTTAGCCATGCATCTTCATTTTCCCTTTATTGTCCTCAAAAGTGCACTCTTGAGCCCTACTCACTGGCTTATCTGAAAATCCTTTAAAATTTATAATGATCTGAAAAAAATCAATTGCCTGGCCTAAAAAATGACAACAATTTATCTCTGCTATTTTACAGTGGCTCCTGACCTTGACTTAAAGGGCATACCTGATTTGTGCTACTTGGCTAAAGAAAACAGCAACTTCCGTCTTAAGATCCCCATAAAAGGCAAGCCAGCTCCATCAGTATCCTGGAAGAAAGGGGAAGATCCTCTACCAACTGACACAAGGGTCAGTGTTGAGTCAACTGCAGTTAACACAACTCTTGTGGTACATGATTGCCAAAAATCTGATGCTGGAAAATATACAATCACACTGAAGAACGTTGCTGGCACCAAGGAAGGAACTCTCTCTATAAAAGTTGTTGGCAAGCCTGGCATCCCCACAGGACCAATCAAATTTGATGAAGTCACAGCAGAAGCCATGACCTTAAAGTGGGGTCCTCCAAAGGATGACGGAGGTTCTGAAATCACCAACTATATCCTAGAGAAGAGAGATTCTGTAAACAACAAGTGGGTGACATGTGCCTCAGCTGTCCAGAAAACCACCTTCAGAGTAACCAGACTTCATGAGGGCGTGGAATACACCTTCAGGGTCAGTGCCGAAAATAAATATGGTGTAGGCGAAGGCCTGAAATCAGAGCCAGTTGTTGCTAAACATCCATTTGGTGAGTGTCTCAGAGTCAGAAAACACAGAGCAAAACATGTTTTTGAGAAAAGTTCCCTATTACAAATCTTGCATCATCTACTTTTTCCTAGATGTGCCTGATGCTCCCCCACCACCCAATATCGTGGATGTCAGACATGATTCGGTATCTCTAACTTGGACTGACCCCAAGAAAACTGGTGGCTCTCCCATTACAGGTATTTCATTTGTTTTTCTCCTGTAGCTTTTACATTAATGTTTCTTCCAAATTGTCCTCTCTGAAAAACAAGCTGAATGGATGCTCCTTTGTTATAGCACGATCTGCAAATACAGTAATTGTTTTTTCCTTTCAGTACATTAAGCATTAGTTAACACTTGATTTCAATGAGAAATCTCCTAATAGTTAAAGGCTTTCGTAGTGATTTTTTTTAAGTTAGAATTTTTCAACAGAAGGTGCAATAAATACACAGAAACCAAGAGGGGAAAAAAGTGCCTAGAAATAAGAGTATAGCTCAGAAGAATGACTATTTATTCCATATTATGTCCACATATAAACCATTTGGCCAAAAACATGTACTTAAAAATCAGTATTTTCGGGGTGCCTGGGTGGCTCAGTGGGTTAAAGCCTCTGCCTTCGGCTCAGGTCATGATCCCAGAGTCCTGGGATCGAGCCCCGCATCGGGCTCTCTGCTCAGCGGGGAGCCTGCTTCCTCCTCTCTCTCTGCCTGTCTCTCTACCTACTTGTGATCTCTATCTGTCAAATGAATAAATAAATAAAAAAAAATCTTAAAAAAAAAATCAGTATTTTCTACCTGAATTGACAAATTCACTAGGTCTTGTCTTTTTTTTTTGTAGGGTATCATATTGAGTTCAAGGAGAGAAACAGCCTTTTGTGGAAGAGAGCTAACAAGACTCCTATTAGGATGAAAGACTTCAAAGTGACAGGATTAACCGAAGGTCTTGAGTATGAATTCCGAGTCATGGCAATCAATTTAGCAGGAGTTGGCAAGCCAAGCCTGCCGTCAGAGCCTGTTGTGGCACTTGATCCAATTGGTAAGTCATTATACAAAGGAAAGCCCAGGTGTGTTTTCTGCATGAAAAAAGAATTGGTATTTGACTGGCTTTTTTTTGCTTTGCTTTAGATCCTCCTGGCAAACCTGAGGTTATTAATGTAACAAGGAATTCAGTGACCCTCATTTGGACTGAACCCAAATATGATGGTGGTCATAAGTTGACTGGATATATAGTGGAGAAGCGCGATCTACCCTCTAAATCTTGGACGAAAGCCAACCATGTTAATGTCCCAGATTGTGCCTTTACTGTAACTGACCTCGTTGAAGGTGGAAAATACGAATTCAGAGTTAGAGCAAAGAACACAGCAGGTGCTATCAGTGCTCCATCAGAAAGTACAGGAACCATTATTTGCAAGGATGAATATGGTGGGTCTAATTTTACTTTTTATGCACATAAAAAATCACAAATTAAGCCTCCTTTCTTTGCTGATTAAAATGTATTTTTTTTCTTTGCAGAGGCACCAACCATTGTCCTTGATCCCACAATAAAAGATGGGCTGACAATTAAGGCAGGAGATACCATTGTTTTGAATGCCATTAGCATTCTTGGCAAGCCCCTTCCAAAGTCGAGTTGGTCTAGGGCAGGAAAAGACATGAGACCATCAGATATTGTTCAGATATCTTCGACCCCAACATCTTCCATGCTTACTGTCAAGTATGCCACTAGAAAAGATGCTGGTGAATATACCATTACTGCTACCAATCCTTTTGGCACAAAGCAGGAACACGTGAAGGTAACAGTCCTCGACGTACCTGGTCCCCCAGGTCCCATTGAAATCAGTAATGTTTCTGCTGAAAAAGCAACACTCACGTGGACACCTCCACTGGAGGATGGCGGCTCACCAATAAAGTCCTATGTTCTTGAAAAGAGAGAAACCAGTCGACTTTTGTGGACAGTGGTTGCTGAAGATATTCAATCTTGCAGGCATGTGGCCACCAAACTTATTCAAGGAAATGAGTACCTCTTCCGGGTCTCAGCTGTAAACCAATATGGGAAAGGAGAACCTGTACAGTCTGAACCTGTCAAAATGGTGGACAGATTTGGTACGTAGAGCATATAAGGGAACTGACATGTTAACATTTGCAGCCCAGTTTATGAAGGCATGGATTTCTCATCCATTTACTTTCTTTTCAGGTCCCCCTGGCCCCCCTGGAAAACCCGAAATATCAAATGTCACTAAAAACACTGCCACCGTCAATTGGAAAAGACCAGTGGATGACGGTGGTAGCGAAATCACAGGATATCATGTTGAAAGGAGAGAAAAGAAAAGCTTGCGATGGGTGAGAGCAACAAAGACACCAGTTTCAGATCTCAGATGCAAAGTAACAGGACTGCAAGAAGGAAACACCTACGAATTCCGTGTCAGTGCAGAAAACAAAGCAGGAATTGGTCCACCAAGTGATGCTTCAAAACCTGTTCTGATGAAAGACGTAGCATGTTTGTATTTTTTTTTAACACCACTCATTTGAGAATGCCACTATTTTAGCAAATTTATCCAAAAGCCAAACTCCTAACGTACACTTTTGTGTCTTTGCTTCTGTTTCAGATCCCCCAGGCCCACCTTCAAATGCACATGTCACTGATACTACCAAAAAATCTGCTTCTTTAGCATGGGGCAAGCCTCACTATGATGGAGGACTTGAAATCACTGGCTATATCGTAGAGCATCAAAAAGTAGGAGATGAGGACTGGATAAAAGATACAATAGGAACTGGTCTCCGAATCACTCAGTTCGTTGTTCCTGATCTTCAGACTAAAGAAAAATACAATTTTAGAATCAGAGCCATCAATGATGCAGGTATCGGGGAGCCAGCAATGATTCCAGATGTTGAAATTGTAGAACGGGAACTGGCTCCTGATTTTGAACTAGATGCTGAGCTTCGAAGAACACTTGTTGTTAGAGCAGGACTCAGTATTAGAATATTTGTGCCAATTAAAGGTCGCCCTGCTCCTGAAGTGACGTGGACTAAAGACGACATCAACCTTAAAAACCGAGCTAACATTGAAAACACGGAGTCCTTTACTCTTCTGATCATACCGGAATGTAACAGATATGACACTGGTAAATTTGTCATGACCATTGAGAACCCTGCTGGGAAGAAAAGTGGCTTTGTTAATGTCAGAGTCTTGGATACCCCAGGACCTGTCCTTAACCTGAGGCCTACAGACATCACAAAGGACAGTGTCACCCTCCACTGGGACCTCCCTCTGATAGATGGGGGTTCCCGTATAACAAACTACATTGTGGAGAAACGAGAAGCAACACGGAAGTCTTACTCCACCGTTACCACCAAGTGCCATAAATGCACATATAAAGTTACTGGTTTGTCAGAAGGATGCGAATACTTCTTCAGAGTGATGGCGGAAAACGAATATGGAATCGGTGAGCCAGCAGAAACAACAGAACCTGTGAAAGCCTCTGAAGCACCGTCACCACCGGACAGTCTGAACATCATGGACATAACTAAAAGCACAGTCAGCCTGGCGTGGCCTAAACCAAAGCACGATGGTGGCAGTAAGATCACTGGCTATGTGATCGAAGCCCAAAGAAAAGGCTCTGACCAGTGGACCCACATCAGCACCGTGAAGGGGTTAGAATGCGTGGTGAAGAATCTAACCGAAGGGGAAGAATACACTTTCCAAGTGATGGCGGTGAATAGTGCGGGAAGAAGTGCCCCCAGAGAAAGCAGACCCGTCATTGTCAAGGAGCAGACAGCGCTTCCCGAGTTGGATCTTCGTGGCATTTATCAGAAATTAGTCATCGCCAGAGCCGGTGAGAACATCAAAGTGGAAATTCCCGTGCTTGGTCAGCCAAAGCCCACCGTTACGTGGAAAAAAGGAGACCAGATTCTTAAACAGACACAGAGAGTTAATTTTGAAAATACAGCCACTTCAACCATCTTAAATATCAATGAGTGTGTACGAAGTGATAGTGGACCCTATCCATTAACAGCAAGGAACATTGTAGGAGAGGTTGGTGATGTCATCACCATTCAAGTCCATGACATCCCAGGGCCTCCTACTGGACCAATCAAATTTGACGAAGTTTCATCTGATTTTGTAACCTTCTCTTGGGACCCACCTGAGAACGATGGAGGTGTACCCATAAGCAACTATGTAGTAGAAATGCGACAGACTGACAGTACTACATGGGTTGAGTTAGCAACCACTGTCATTCGCACTACCTATAAAGCGACTCACCTTACTACCAGAGTAGAGTACCAATTCCGGGTAAAAGCTCAAAATAGATACGGAGTTGGACCAGGCATCACATCCGCATCTGTAGTTGCCAACTATCCATTTAAGGTTCCTGGGCCTCCTGGGACCCCTCAGGTGACTGCAGTTACCAAGGATTCAATGACAATTAGCTGGAATGAGCCTCTTTCTGATGGCGGAAGCCCCATTTTAGGATACCACATTGAAAGAAAAGAACGAAATGGTATTCTCTGGCAGACTGTGAGCAAAGCATTAGTACCAGGCAACATTTTCAAATCAAGTGGACTTACAGATGGTATTGCTTATGAATTCCGAGTGATTGCAGAAAACTTGGCCGGCAAAAGCAAGCCGAGCAAGCCATCTGAACCCATGCTTGCTTTAGATCCCATAGACCCACCTGGGAAACCAGTTCCTCTAAATATTACTAGACACACAGTGACACTTAAATGGGCTAAGCCTGAATACACTGGAGGCTTTAAAATTACCAGTTACATAGTTGAAAAGAGAGACCTTCCCAATGGACGGTGGCTGAAGGCCAACTTCAGCAACATTCTGGAGAATGAATTTACAGTCAGTGGCCTAACTGAAGATGCTGCCTACGAATTCCGAGTGATTGCCAAAAATGCTGCTGGTGCTATTAGTCCACCGTCTGAGCCATCTGATGCCATCACGTGCAGGGATGACATTGAAGCACCAAGAATAATAGTGGATGTTAAATTTAAAGACACAGTAATATTAAAAGCAGGCGAAGCATTCAAGCTAGAAGCTGATGTTTCAGGCCGCCCACCACCAACAATGGAATGGACCAAAGACGGAAAGGAGCTTGAAGGCACAGCAAAGTTAGAAATAAGAATTGCAGATTTCTCTACTTACCTGATAAACAAGGATTCATCAAGGAGGGACAGTGGTGCCTATATCCTTACGGCAACGAATCCTGGTGGGTTTGCTAAACACATTTTCAATGTCAAAGTTCTTGATAGACCAGGCCCACCTGAAGGACCTTTAGCTGTCTCTGAAGTGACAGCAGAAAAATGTGTATTGTCATGGCTGCCTCCACTGGATGACGGAGGTGCCAAAATTGATCACTATATAGTTCAGAAACGTGAAACCAGCAGATTGGCATGGACAAATGTAGCCTCAGAAGTCCAAGTGACAAAACTAAAGGTCACTAAACTTTTGAAAGGCAATGAATACATATTCCGCGTCATGGCTGTAAATAAATATGGAGTTGGAGAGCCACTAGAATCAGAGCCTATGGTAGCAGTTAATCCTTATGGACCCCCTGATCCACCCAAAAACCCTGAAGTTACAGCTATTACTAAAGATTCAATGGTTGTCTGCTGGGGACATCCTGACTCTGATGGTGGAAGTGAAATCATCAATTATATCGTAGAACGGCGTGATAAAGCTGGGCAGCGCTGGGTGAAATGCAACAAGAAAACTCTTACTGATTTAAGATATAAAGTATCTGGACTGACAGAAGGACATGAATATGAGTTCAGGATTATGGCTGAAAATGCTGCTGGAATTAGCGCACCAAGTTCTACCAGTCCATTTTATAAAGCTTGTGACGCTGTGTTTAAGCCCGGCCCGCCAGGTAACCCGCGTGTTCTCGATACGAGCAGATCATCCATCTCCATTGCTTGGAATAAACCTATCTACGATGGTGGTTCAGAAATCACTGGATACATTGTTGAGATTGCCCGGCCAGAGGAAGATGAATGGCAGATTGTCACTCCACCCGCTGGGCTCAAGGCAACCTCTTACACCATCACCAACCTCATAGAGAATCAGGAATATAAAATCCGCATCTATGCCGTGAATTCTGAAGGAATGGGAGAACCTGCACTTGTTCCTGGAACTCCAAAGGCTGAAGAAAGGATGCTGCCTCCAGAGATTGAACTAGATGCTGACCTGCGCAAAGTTGTTACCATAAGAGCTTGTTGCACCCTGCGACTTTTTGTTCCGATCAAAGGCAGGCCTGCACCTGAGGTGAAGTGGACTCGGGAACATGGAGAATCCTTAGATAAAGCTAGCATTGAATCCACAAGCTCTTACACCCTGCTCATCGTTGGAAATGTAAACAGATTCGACAGTGGCAAATACATACTAACTGTAGAAAACAGCTCAGGCAGCAAGTCTGCATTTGTCAATGTTAGAGTACTAGATACACCAGGCCCTCCACAGGATCTCAAGATAAAGGAGGTCACTAAGTCATCGGTCACACTGACATGGGAGCCTCCTCTCCTTGACGGAGGTTCAAAAATAAAGAACTATATTGTTGAAAAGAGGGAGTCAACAAGAAAAGCATATTCAACGGTCGCAACAAATTGCCACAAGACGTCCTGGAAGGTAGACCAGCTTCAAGAAGGGTGTAGTTACTATTTCAGGGTTCTTGCTGAAAATGAGTACGGCATCGGGCTGCCTGCCGAAACTGCAGAGTCTGTGAAAGCATCAGAACGACCCCTTCCTCCAGGAAAAATAACTTTGGTGGATGTCACCAGAAACAGCGTGTCCCTCTCTTGGGAAAAACCGGAGCATGATGGAGGCAGCCGAATTCTAGGCTACATCGTTGAGATGCAGAGCAAGGGTAGTGACAAATGGGCCACGTGTGCCACAGTCAAAGTCACTGAAGCCACCATAACAGGATTAATTCAGGGTGAAGAATACTCTTTCCGTGTTTCGGCTCAGAATGAAAAGGGCATCAGCGATCCTAGACAACTGAGTGTGCCAGTAATTGCCAAAGATCTTGTCATTCCACCAGCCTTCAAACTCTTGTTCAATACTTTCACTGTACTGGCAGGCGAAGACCTAAAAGTTGACGTTCCATTCATTGGACGTCCTACACCTGCTGTCACCTGGCATAAAGATGATGTCCCACTGAAGCAGACAACTAGAGTAAATGCGGAGAGCACAGAAAATAGTTCACTACTGACAATAAAGGAAGCCTGCCGAGAAGATGTTGGACATTACACAGTTAAACTGACTAACTCGGCTGGTGAAGCTACTGAAACCCTGAACATTATTGTTCTTGACAAACCAGGGCCTCCAACTGGACCAGTTAAAATGGAGGAAGTGACATCTGATAGTATTACTCTTTCCTGGGGCCCACCTAAGTACGATGGTGGGAGTTCTATCAATAATTACATTGTAGAAAAACGGGACACTTCCACAACCACCTGGCAGATTGTGTCAGCAACTGTTGCAAGGACAACAATAAAGGCTTGCAGACTAAAGACTGGATGTGAATATCAGTTTAGGATTGCTGCTGAAAACAGATATGGAAAGAGCACCTACCTCAATTCAGAACCTGTTATAGCCCAGTATCCTTTCAAAGTTCCTGGTCCTCCTGGCACACCATTTGTAACGCTCTCCTCCAAGGACAGCATGGAAGTACATTGGAATGAACCAGTTAGTGATGGAGGTAGCAAAGTCATTGGCTATCACCTGGAACGCAAGGAAAGAAATAGTATTCTCTGGGTGAAGTTGAATAAAACACCCATCCCTCAAACCAAGTTTAAAACGACTGGCCTCGACGAAGGCATTGAATATGAGTTTAGAGTCTCTGCAGAGAACATCGTGGGCATTGGCAAGCCAAGTAAAGTGTCAGAATGCTACATGGCTCGTGACCCCTGTGATCCACCAGGGCGGCCAGAGGCTATAATTGTCACACGAAATTCTGTGACTCTCCAGTGGAAGAAACCCACTTACGATGGTGGAAGCAAGATCACTGGCTATATTGTAGAGAAGAAAGAACTGCCTGAGGGCCGCTGGATGAAAGCCAGTTTTACGAACGTCATTGACACTCAGTTTGAAGTAACTGGCCTAGTTGAAGATCATAGATATGAGTTCCGGGTTATAGCTCGAAATGCTGCAGGAGTGTTTAGTGAGCCTTCAGAAAGCACAGGAGCAATAACAGCAAGAGATGAGGTAGAGCCACCACGAATAAGTATGGATCCAAAATACAAAGACACAGTTGTGGTTCATGCTGGTGAGTCATTCAAGATTGATGCAGATGTTCATGGCAAACCAATACCAACCATTCAGTGGGTAAAAGGTGACCAGGAGCTTTCAAATACAGCTCGATTAGAAATAAAGAGCACTGACTTTGCCACCAGTCTCAGTGTAAAGGATGCAGCACGCACCGACAGTGGAAATTAC
Source organism: Enhydra lutris kenyoni (assembly GCF_002288905.1). Taxonomy (NCBI): domain Eukaryota; kingdom Metazoa; phylum Chordata; class Mammalia; order Carnivora; family Mustelidae; genus Enhydra; species Enhydra lutris. Next base: position 74,541,810 of record NW_019154085.1, on the reverse strand, counting down.
ATACTGAAGGCCCAAAATGTTGCAGGGGAGAGATCAGTTACTGTGAATGTCAAAGTCCTTGATAGACCAGGGCCACCGGAGGGACCTGTTCTCATATCAGGAGTGACAGCAGAAAAATGCACACTAGTGTGGAAACCCCCATTACAGGATGGTGGGAGTGACATCATAAATTATATTGTGGAGAGGAGAGAAACCAGCCGCTTAGTTTGGACTCTGGTTGATGCCAATGTGCAAACTCTCAGCTGCAAGGTTACTAAGCTTCTCGAAGGCAATGAATATATCTTCCGTATAATGGCTGTCAACAAATATGGTGTTGGTGAACCTCTTGAATCTGAGCCAGTGATTGCCAAGAATCCATTCGTAGTGCCAGATGCACCAAAGGCTCCAGAAATCACAACAGTGACCAAGGACTCAATGATCGTTGTATGGGAAAGACCAGCATCTGATGGTGGCAGTGAAATTCTTGGTTATGTTCTCGAAAAACGGGATAAGGAGGGCATTAGATGGACAAGATGCCACAAACGCCTGATTGGGGAACTGCGCTTGAGAGTAACTGGACTCCTAGAAAACCACAATTATGAATTCAGAGTCTCAGCCGAGAATGCTGCTGGACTTAGTGAACCAAGCCCACCTTCTGCTTACCAAAAGGCTTGTGATCCTATTTATAAACCGGGACCTCCAAACAACCCCAAAGTCACAGATATTACCAGATCTTCTGTCTTCCTTTCTTGGAGCAAACCAATATATGATGGTGGCTGTGAAATCCAAGGCTACATTGTTGAAAAATGTGACGTGAGTGTTGGTGAATGGACCATGTGCACTCCACCAACTGGAATCAATAAAACAAATATAGAAGTAGAAAAGCTGTTGGAAAAGCATGAATACAATTTCCGTATCTGTGCTGTTAATAAAGCTGGAGTTGGAGAACATGCTGATGTCCCTGGACCTGTTGTAGTTGAAGAAAAATTAGAAGCACCAGACATTGAACTTGACCTAGAACTGAGGAAAATTATAAATATAAGGGCCGGTGGCTCCTTAAGGCTCTTTGTTCCTATTAAAGGCCGTCCTACACCAGAAGTGAAATGGGGGAAGATGGATGGTGAAATCCGAGATGCAGCTATAATTGATGTCACTAGCAGTTTCACCTCTCTTGTTCTTGACAACGTCAACCGATACGATAGTGGAAAATACACTCTTACATTAGAAAACAGCAGTGGAACAAAGTCTGCCTTTGTTACCGTGAGAGTCCTGGACACACCAAGTCCGCCTGTTAACCTGAAAGTCACAGAAATCACTAAAGACTCGGTATCAATTACATGGGAACCTCCTCTGTTGGATGGGGGATCCAAAATAAAAAATTACATTGTTGAGAAACGTGAGGCCACAAGAAAATCATATGCTGCGGTGGTAACAAACTGCCATAAGAATTCTTGGAAAATTGATCAACTCCAAGAAGGCAGCAGTTATTACTTTAGAGTCACAGCTGAGAACGAGTACGGTATCGGCCTTCCTGCCCACACTGCTGATCCTATTAAGGTTGCAGAAGTCCCACAACCTCCAGGAAAAATAACTGTGGATGATGTCACCAGAAACAGTGTCTCCTTGAGTTGGACAAAGCCGGAACATGATGGTGGCAGTAAAATCATTCAGTATATTGTGGAAATGCAAGCTAAACACAGCGAGAAATGGTCAGAGTGTGCTCGAGTCAAGTCCCTTGAAGCAGTAATTACTAACCTAACTCAGGGAGAAGAGTATCTCTTTAGAGTTGTTGCTGTAAATGAAAAGGGAAGAAGTGATCCTAGGTCACTTGCAGTTCCAATAGTTGCCAAAGATCTGGTCATTGAGCCAGATGTAAGACCTGCATTCAGCAGTTACAGTGTACAGGTCGGCCAAGATTTGAAAATAGAAGTGCCAATTTCTGGACGTCCTAAGCCAACCATTACCTGGACTAAAGATGGTCTTCCACTGAAGCAGACCACAAGAGTCAATGTTACGGATTCACTTGACCTCACTGTACTCAGCATTAAAGAAACTCATAAGGATGATGGTGGACATTATGGAATCACAGTGGCTAACGTTGTAGGTCAGAAAACAGCATCCATTGAAATTATAACTCTAGATAAACCTGATCCTCCAAAAGGACCTGTTAAATTTGATGAAGTCAGTGCTGAAAGTATTACATTATCTTGGAATCCCCCATTATATACAGGGGGCTGCCAGATCACCAACTACATTGTTCAGAAAAGAGACACAACCACCACAGTATGGGATACTGTTTCTGCTACTGTTGCCAGAACCACACTGAAAGCGACCAAACTGAAAACTGGTACAGAATACCAATTCAGAATATTTGCTGAAAACAGATATGGACAAAGCTTTGCCTTGGAGTCTGATCCAATTGTAGCTCAATATCCCTACAAAGAACCAGGCCCTCCAGGCACCCCATTTGTCACAGCCATTTCCAAGGACTCCATGGTTGTTCAGTGGCATGAACCAATCAATAACGGTGGAAGCCCAGTCATAGGTTATCACCTCGAGAAAAAGGAAAGAAATAGTATTTTGTGGACAAAAGTCAACAAAACTATTATTCATGACACTCAGTTTAAAGCAGTCAATCTAGAAGAGGGCATTGAATATGAATTCAGAGTTTATGCTGAAAATATTGTTGGTGTAGGTAAAGCAAGCAAGAATTCTGAATGCTATGTAGCCAGAGATCCCTGTGACCCACCAGGAACGCCAGAAGCAATAATGGTTAAAAGAAATGAGATCACTTTACAGTGGACCAAACCTGTTTATGATGGTGGAAGTATGATTACAGGTTACATTGTAGAGAAACGTGATTTGCCTGAGGGTCGCTGGATGAAAGCCAGCTTTACAAATGTCATTGAAACTCAATTTACCGTGTCCGGTCTTACTGAAGACCAAAGATATGAGTTCAGAGTCATTGCAAAGAATGCGGCTGGTACAATAAGTAAACCCTCTGACAGTACCGGACCAATAACTGCCAGGGATGAGGTCGAACTTCCCAGAATTTCAATGGATCCAAAATTCAGAGACACAATTGTGGTGAATGCTGGAGAAACGTTCAGGCTTGAGGCTGATGTCCACGGAAAGCCCCTACCGACCATCGAGTGGTTACGAGGAGATAAGGAAATTGAAGAGTCTGCCAGATGTGAAATAAAGAACACAGATTTCAAGGCTTTACTTATTGTAAAGGATGCCATTAGGATTGATGGTGGACAGTATATTTTAAGAGCTTCCAATGTTGCAGGTTCCAAGTCATTCCCAGTAAATGTAAAAGTGTTGGATAGACCAGGACCTCCAGAAGGGCCAGTCCAGGTTACTGGAGTCACTGCTGAAAAATGCACTTTAACATGGTCTCCACCACTTCAAGATGGTGGCAGTGATATTTCTCATTATGTTGTTGAAAAGAGAGAAACGAGTCGACTTGCCTGGACTGTTGTTGCTTCAGAAGTTGTGACCAATTCTCTGAAAGTTACCAAACTCTTAGAAGGGAATGAATATATTTTCCGCATAATGGCTATCAACAAATACGGTGTTGGAGAGCCTTTGGAATCTGCACCAGTACTAATGAAAAATCCGTTTGTGCTTCCTGGACCACCAAAAAGCTTGGAAGTCACCAACATTGCCAAGGACTCCATGACTGTCTGTTGGAACCGTCCAGAGAGTGACGGTGGAAGTGAGATTATTGGTTACATTGTAGAGAAAAGAGACAGAAGTGGCATAAGGTGGATAAAATGTAATAAACGCCGCATTACAGATTTGCGTCTAAGAGTAACAGGATTAACAGAAGATCATGAGTATGAATTCAGAGTCTCTGCAGAAAATGCTGCTGGAGTTGGAGAACCAAGTCCAGCTACAGTTTACTATAAGGCTTGTGATCCTGTGTTCAAACCTGGCCCACCCACCAACGCACACATTGTAGACACCACTAAAAATTCAGTTACACTTGCCTGGGGTAAGCCCATCTATGATGGTGGCAGTGAGGTTGTAGGATATGTAGTAGAAATCTGTAAAGCAGATGAAGAAGAATGGCAAATAGTTACTCCACAGACTGGCCTGAAAGCCACACGATTTGAAATCTCAAAACTCGTTGAGCACCAAGAGTATAAAATACGAGTCTCTGCCCTCAATAAAGTTGGCGTAGGTGAGGCTACATCAGTTCCTGGTACCGTGAAACCAGAAGATAAACTTGAAGCACCCGAACTTGACCTTGACTCTGAATTAAGGAAAGGAATAGTTGTAAGGGCTGGTGGATCTGCCAGAATTCACATTCCATTCAAAGGTCGCCCAACACCTGAGATCACTTGGTCTCGAGAGGAAGGTGAATTCACAGATAAGGTCCAAATTGAAAAGGGAGTAAACTATACCCAGCTATCAATAGATAACTGTGATAGAAATGATGCTGGAAAATACATTCTCAAGCTGGAAAACAGCAGCGGATCTAAGTCTGCTTTTGTAACTGTGAAAGTTCTTGACACCCCAGGGCCACCACAGAATCTGGCAGTCAAAGAAGTGAAAAAAGATTCTGTCCTGCTGGCATGGGAGCCACCCATCATTGATGGTGGTTCAAAGGTGAAGAACTATGTTATTGACAAACGTGAGTCAACCAGAAAAGCATATGCTAACGTGAGTAGTAAATGCAACAAAACAAGCTTTAAAGTTGAGAATCTTACAGAAGGAGCCATTTATTACTTTAGAGTTATGGCTGAAAATGAATTTGGAGTTGGTGTTCCAGTGGAAACCGTTGATGCTGTGAAAGCCGCTGAACCTCCTTCCCCACCAGGAAAAGTGACACTCACGGATGTGTCCCAGACCAGTGCATCGCTGTTGTGGGAGAAACCTGAACATGATGGTGGCAGCAGAGTCTTGGGTTATGTTGTTGAAATGCAGCCCAAAGGAACAGAAAAATGGAGTGTTGTGGCCGAATCCAAAGTCTGTAATGCCGTGATTACTGGTTTGAGTTCTGGACAAGAATATCAGTTCCGTGTCAAGGCTTACAATGAGAAAGGAAAAAGTGATCCAAGAGTGCTTGGTGTTCCTGTCATAGCCAAAGATTTGACCATACAGCCTAGCTTTAAGTTACCGTTTAACACATATACTGTCCAAGCTGGAGAAGATCTTAAAATTGAAATTCCAGTTATTGGACGACCAAGACCTAACGTTTCATGGGTCAAAGACGGTGAGCCTCTTAAACAGACAACGAGAGTAAATGTTGAAGAAACAGCCACTTCAACGATGCTGCACATTAAAGAAAGTAACAAAGATGACTTTGGAAAATACACTATAACAGCAACAAATAGTGCAGGTACAGCAACAGAAAATCTCAGCATCATTGTTTTGGAAAAGCCCGGACCTCCAGTCGGACCAGTTCGGTTTGACGAAATTAGTGCAGACTTTGTGGTTATCTCTTGGGAACCTCCAGCCTACACTGGAGGCTGCCAGATAAGCAACTACATTGTAGAGAAGCGAGATACAACTACCACCACTTGGCAGATGGTATCAGCAACAGTTGCAAGAACAACAATTAAAATAACCAAACTGAAAACAGGCACAGAGTACCAGTTTAGAATTTTTGCAGAAAACAGGTATGGAAAGAGCACCCCTCTGGATTCTAAACCAGTTATTGTACAATATCCATTTAAAGAACCTGGGCCACCTGGAACTCCTTTTGTGACATCCATTTCAAAAGATCAGATGATTGTGCAGTGGCACGAGCCAGTTCATGATGGAGGAAGCAAAGTTATTGGCTACCATCTTGAACAGAAAGAAAAGAACAGCATTTTATGGGTGAAATTAAATAAGACTCCTATTCAAGACACCAAATTCAAAACAACTGGGCTTGATGAAGGCCTTGAGTATGAGTTCAAAGTTTCTGCTGAAAATATTGTTGGCATTGGCAAGCCTAGCAAAGTCTCAGAATGCTTTGTTGCTCATGATCCATGTGACCCACCCGGTCGCCCTGAAGCCATTGTTATTACAAGAAACAACATTACACTGAAATGGAAGAAACCTGCCTATGATGGTGGTAGCAAGATAACAGGTTATATTGTAGAAAAGAAAGATCTACCTGATGGCCGCTGGATGAAAGCCAGCTTTACCAATGTGTTAGAAACAGAATTTACAGTGAGTGGACTTGTAGAAGACCAAAGATATGAATTTAGAGTAATTGCAAGAAATGCAGCTGGCAACCTTAGTGAACCATCTGAAAGCACTGGTGCTATTACTGCCAGAGATGAAATTGATGCACCAAATGCCTCACTGGATCCAAAATACAAAGATGTAATCGTCGTTCGTGCAGGAGAGACTTTTGTCCTCGAAGCTGATATCCGCGGCAAGCCTATACCTGATATTGTTTGGTCAAAAGATGGCAAAGAGCTTGAAGAAACAACTGCTAGGATGGAAATTAAATCTACTATTCAAAAGACCACTCTTGTTGTCAAAGACTGTATACGTACTGATGGAGGACAGTATATTCTGAAACTCAGCAATGTCGGTGGTACAAAGTCCATACCAATCACTGTAAAGGTACTCGACAAGCCAGGGCCCCCTGAAGGTCCTCTGAAGGTTTCTGGAGTTACTGCTGAGAAATGTTACCTGGCATGGAACCCACCTTTACAGGATGGTGGCTCTAGTATTTCACATTACATCATCGAAAAGAGAGAAACAAGCAGACTCTCCTGGACCCAGGTTTCAACGGAGGTACAGGCCCTTAACTACAAAGTCACTAAACTTCTTCCTGGTAATGAGTACATTTTCCGTGTCATGGCTGTGAATAAATACGGAATTGGAGAGCCCTTGGAATCTGAGCCTGTGATAGCCTGTAATCCGTATAAGCCACCAGGTCCTCCTTCACCGCCTGAAGCCTCAGCAATCACCAAAGATTCTATGGTAGTAACATGGACACGCCCAGTGGATGATGGAGGTGCCGAAATTGAGGGCTACATTCTTGAAAAACGAGATAAGGAAGGCATTAGATGGACCAAGTGCAACAAGAAAACTCTAACAGATCTCCGATTCAGAGTAACTGGCCTTACCGAAGGTCATTCCTATGAGTTCAGAGTCGCTGCCGAAAATGCAGCTGGTGTGGGTGAACCTAGCGAGCCGTCAGTTTTCTATCGTGCATGTGATGCCTTGTATCCACCAGGTCCACCAAGTAATCCAAAGGTGACAGATACTTCCAGATCTTCTGTCTCCCTGGCATGGAATAAGCCAATTTATGACGGTGGTGCACCTGTTAAGGGCTATGTGGTGGAGGTCAAAGAAGGCTCTGCTGACGAATGGACAACCTGCACTCCACCAACAGGATTACAAGGAAAGCAGTTCACAGTGACCAAGCTTAAAGAAAATACTGAGTATAACTTCCGCATTTGTGCCATCAATTCTGAAGGTGTAGGTGAACCTGCAACCATACCTGGCTCAGTTGTTGCTAAAGAGAGGCTAGAGCCACCAGAAATAGAACTTGATGCTGATCTCAGAAAGGTGGTCGTTCTGCGGGCAAGTACTACTTTACGCTTATTTGTCACAATCAAAGGTCGACCAGAACCTGAAGTTAAATGGGAAAAGGCCGAAGGCACTCTCACAGAGAGGGCCCAGATCGAGGTGACCAGCTCCTACACAATGTTGGTAATTGATGACGTTACCAGATTTGATAGTGGTCGGTATAATCTGACACTAGAAAATAACAGTGGTTCCAAAACAGCCTTCGTTAACGTCAGAGTTCTTGACTCACCAAGCGCCCCTGTGAATTTGAATGTAAGAGAAGTAAAGAAAGACTCGGTGACGCTGTCTTGGGAGCCACCACTTATTGATGGTGGAGCTAAGATTACAAACTACATTGTTGAGAAACGAGAAACTACAAGAAAAGCGTATGCTACTGTTACAAACAACTGCACGAAGAACTCTTTTAAAATTGAAAATCTACAAGAAGGATGTTCTTACTACTTCCGAGTCTTGGCTTCCAATGAATATGGGATTGGTTTGCCTGCTGAAACCACGGAACCCGTTAAAGTTTCTGAACCACCCCTCCCCCCGGGAAGAGTGACTCTTGTTGATGTGACCCGTAACACAGCTACAATTAAGTGGGAGAAGCCGGAAAGTGATGGTGGCAGCAAAATTACTGGCTACGTAGTTGAAATGCAGACTAAAGGGAGTGAAAAATGGAGCCCTTGCACACAAGTTAAGACTCTAGAAGCAACTATATCTGGCTTAACTATGGGAGAAGAGTATACCTTCAGGGTATCTGCCGTCAATGAAAAAGGAAGAAGTGATCCGAGACAACTCGGAGTGCCAGTAATCGCAAGGGATATTGAAATAAAGCCCTCCGTCGAGCTTCCTTTCAATACTTTCAATGTAAAGGCTAGAGACCAACTTAAGATTGATGTTCCATTTAAAGGGAGACCTCAAGCTACTGTAAGCTGGAAAAAGGATGGTCAGATTCTTAAAGAAACCACAAGGGTCAATATTTCTTCTTCAAAGACTGTAACATCACTATCTATCAAGGAAGCTTCCAGGGAAGATGTTGGCACTTATGAATTATGTGTTTCCAACAGCGCTGGATCCATAACAGTTCCTATAACTGTAATTGTCCTTGACAAACCAGGGCCTCCGGGACCCGTTCATATTGATGAGGTTAGTTGTGACAATATAACAATTTCCTGGAATCCTCCAGAATATGACGGTGGCTGCCAAATTAGCAATTATATCGTTGAAAAGAGAGAAACCACTTCTACCACATGGCACATAGTTTCACAGGCAGTTGCAAGAACGTCCATTAAAATAGTTCGTCTGACAACAGGAAGTGAGTATCAGTTCCGTGTTTGTGCAGAAAACCGCTATGGCAAGAGCTCCTACAGTGAATCTAAACCCGTTGTTGCAGAGTATCCATTCAGCCCTCCAGGTCCTCCTGGTACTCCTAAAGTTGTGCATGCCACAAAATCTACCATGCTTGTAAGCTGGCAAGTGCCTGTTAATGATGGAGGAAGTCGAGTAATTGGCTATCACCTTGAATATAAAGAAAGGAGCAGCATTCTTTGGTCAAAAGCAAATAAAATCGTCATCGCTGATACACAAATGAAAGTCTCGGGCCTTGATGAAGGACTGATGTATGAGTATCGTGTATATGCTGAGAACATTGCTGGAATTGGTAAATGCAGTAAGTCTTGTGAACCAGTCCCTGCAAGAGACCCTTGTGACCCTCCTGGACAACCTGAAGTCACAAATATCACCAGAAAATCAGTGTCACTTAAATGGTCTAAACCACATTATGATGGCGGCGCTAAGATCACAGGATACATTATCGAACGTAGAGAACTACCAGATGGCCGGTGGCTGAAGTGCAATTTTACTAACGTACAAGAAACATACTTTGAAGTCACCGAACTTACTGAAGATCAGCGTTATGAATTCCGGGTTTTTGCAAGGAATGCAGCTGACTCAGTTAGTGAACCATCTGAATCCACTGGGCCGATTACAGTTAAAGATGATGTTGAGGCTCCAAGAATTATGATGGATGTCAGGTTCCGAGATGTGGTTGTTGTCAAAGCTGGAGAGGTCCTTAAGATAAATGCAGACATCGCAGGGCGACCTCTGCCAGTGATCTCCTGGGCCAAGGATGGGGTGGAAATTGAAGAAAGAGCAAGAACAGAAATTGTCTCCACAGACTATAGCACTTCGTTAACAGTGAAAGACTGTATCCGACGAGACACTGGGCAGTACGTACTAACGCTGAAGAATGTTGCAGGAACTCGGTCTATGGCAGTTAACTGCAAGGTACTTGATAAGCCTGGCCCACCAGCAGGACCGCTTGAAATAAATGGCCTCACAGCTGAGAAATGCTCACTTTCCTGGGGACCGCCCCAAGAAAATGGTGGTGCAGATATTGACTATTACATTGTAGAAAAGCGTGAAACAAGCCGCCTCGCATGGACAATATGTGAAGGAGAATTAAGGACAACATCCTGTAAAGTAACCAAGTTACTCAAAGGCAACGAATACATCTTTAGAGTAACGGGTGTTAATAAATATGGTGTTGGTGAGTCCCTGGAGAGCATGGCAGTAAAGGCACTAGATCCGTTTACTGTTCCAAGTCCACCTACATCTTTGGAAATTACATCTGTGACCAAAGAGTCCATGACCCTTTGCTGGTCGAGACCGGAGAGTGACGGAGGCAGTGAAATCTCTGGATATATAATTGAAAGGAGAGAGAAAAACAGCCTACGATGGGTGCGTGTAAACAAAAAACCAGTTTATGACCTGAGAGTGAAATCAACTGGACTTCGGGAAGGATGTGAATATGAGTACCGGGTTTACGCAGAAAATGCTGCTGGCCTGAGCCTTCCAAGTGAAACCTCTCCCTTAATTCGGGCAGAAGATCCAGTGTTCTTGCCATCTCCTCCATCCAAACCCAAAGTTGTGGACTCAGGCAAGACAAACATAACTATTAGCTGGGTTAAGCCCTTGTTTGATGGTGGGGCCCCAGTAACAGGATACACTGTAGAGTACAAGAAATCTGATGAAACTGAGTGGGAGACCGCCATTCAGAACTTAAGAGGCACAGAATATACCATAGGTGGACTAACAACAGGAGCCGAGTATGTTTTCAGAGTAAGATCTGTCAATAAGGTTGGTGCTAGTGATCCCAGCGATAGTACAGATCCCCAGGTAGCAAAAGAAAGAGAAGAAGAACCTGTATTTGATCTTGACAGTGAAATGAAGAAGACCTTGATTGTCAAGGCCGGCACCTCCTTTACCATGACCGTACCTTTCCGGGGAAGACCAGCACCTAGTGTCATGTGGAGTAAGCCAGACAGTGACCTCCGTGCTAGAGCTTATATTGATTACACAGACTCTCGTACGTCACTTACTATCGAAAATGCCAACAGAAATGATTCTGGAAAATACACGTTAACAATTCAGAATATTGTGAATGCTGCTTCACTGACCTTAGTTGTCAAAGTTTTAGATTCTCCTGGTCCTCCAACCAATATCACTGTACATGATATAACCAAAGAATCTGCAGTGTTATCCTGGGATGTTCCTGAAAATGACGGCGGAGCACCAGTGAAGAATTACCACATAGAAAAACGTGAGGCCAGTAAGAAAGCATGGGTCTCTGTGACCAACAACTGTAACCGCCTCTCCTACAAAATCACCAACTTACAAGAAGGGGCGATTTATTACTTCCGAGTATCTGGAGAGAATGAGTTTGGTGTTGGTGTACCAGCTGAAACAAAGGAAGGAGTAAAAATAACAGGTATGTTTTAAGAACAAAGAACATTTATATATATCCATATTAATTTTCTTAGAATACTATGAATCATTCTAATTAGTCTCACTTAATTTAAAATGCTTTTGCTTCACACCTCAAATAATTCATACTGTAGCATGACATAAAATCTCTAATAGAGAAAGTTCTTTGTTGGTTAAAAAATGTGGAAATTTACAAAGCTGGAAGTAGATCATATATGTTGAATTTAAATATAACTGAATTTGACCGCACATATATATGGCGTGTGTGCAGAAATTGTATTATGAAGATTGTTCATCTTATGCCTCACTTTTATACCCATGATAATTTTGAGATAAATTTTACCATTTAATCTAGTCACTTGACACTTAATTTGGAATTTGGATACTACCACATACTATGACATGTAATGACAAAGCTTGGGGAAGCTTCGCTTGGCTCAGAACCCAAACTAGTTATATAAAAAGTAAGACAGACTCAAATCAGAGGAAGAATGTGGGCTTCATTTAAAAGTTTTCTTTGACAATGCAGAAAGAACACATGGGGAAAAAATGTTGTAATAATCCCTTTTTTCTGGTGTTTTACTTTCTTAGAAAAACCAAGCCCACCGGAAAAACTTGGAGTAATAGGTGTATCCAGAGATAGTGTTTCCCTGACCTGGCTGAAGCCAGAACACGATGGTGGAAGCAGGATTGTACACTATGTTGTTGAAGCACTAGAAAAGGGACAGAAAAATTGGGTTAGATGTGCGGTGGTCAAGTCAACCCATCACATTGTTTCTGGTCTGAGAGAGAATTCTGAATACTTTTTCCGGGTGTCTGCTGAAAATCAAGCTGGTCTGAGCGACCCAAGAGAGCTTCTGCTTCCTGTTCTTATTAAGGAACAACTAGGTATGTCTAATTTTATGTAGAAGCAAAATTTCAGGTGGTTTGTGTTGATTTCATTCTTAGAGACTCTTTTTCACCTTCATCTACTGTACGCTTATTTTTCAGAACCACCAGAAATTGATATGAAGAATTTCCCAAGTCATACTGTATACGTGAGAGCTGGTTCAAACCTCAAAGTTGACATTCCAATTTCTGGAAAACCACTGCCCAAAGTGACCTTATCAAGAGATGGTGTCCCCCTAAAGGCAACCATGAGATTTAATACTGAAGTTACTGCTGAGAACCTGACCATCAATCTCAAAGAAAGCGTTGCCACTGATGCTGGAAGGTACGAGATCACTGCTGCCAACTCCAGTGGAACAACCAAAGCTTTCATTAACATCATTGTACTGGACAGGCCTGGTCCCCCAACTGGCCCTGTTGTTATTAGCGATATAACAGAAGAAAGCGTGACTCTCAGATGGGAGCCACCAAAGTATGACGGCGGAAGTCAAGTTACTAATTACATCGTACTCAAGAGAGAGACAAGTACGGCAGTATGGACTGAAGTGTCTACAACTGTTGCAAGGACCACGATTAAAATCATGAAGCTGACCACAGGAGAAGAATACCAATTCCGCATCAAGGCAGAAAACCGCTTCGGCATCAGTGATCACATAGATTCAGCGTGTGTGGTTGTCAAACTACCATACAGTAAGTTGCAGACTTTTTAAAGATCCCAGGTTTTTATTTACATAGATATTTTAAGTGTCTGTATTAACCTAAGGCATTTCTCTCTTCTCTAGCAACACCTGGACCGCCATCTACACCGTGGGTCACTAATGTTACTCGAGAAAGCATCACCGTGGGCTGGCATGAACCAGTGTCCAATGGAGGCAGTCCAGTTATAGGCTATCACCTGGAAATGAAAGACAGAAACAGTATTTTATGGCAAAAAGCCAACAAGTTGGTCATCCGCACAACTCATTTCAAAGTCACAACAATCAGTGCTGGACTTATTTATGAATTCAGAGTATATGCAGAAAATGCTGCTGGTATTGGAAAACCCAGCCATCCTTCTGAACCAGTCCTAGCCATTGATGCCTGTGGTATGTATTTTTCACGGGGAGGAGGATACGGACTACTTAAAAATGCAAATCTTATTTCTGCAAAGCAAAATAATGTTGATACAAGTTCCACTGACCTGCCTTCTCTTCTTACCACAGAGCCTCCAAGAAATGTCCGTATCACCGATATTTCAAAGAACTCTGTCAGCCTCTCATGGCAACAACCAGCTTTTGATGGAGGAAGCAAGATTACAGGCTACATTGTTGAGAGACGAGACCTCCCAGATGGCCGATGGACCAAGGCCAGCTTCACCAATGTTATTGAGACTCAATTCGTCGTCTCTGGCTTGACACAGAATTCCCAGTATGAATTCCGTGTCTTTGCGAGGAATGCCGTTGGTTCAGTCAGCAATCCGTCCGAGGTTGTAGGCCCCATTACGTGCATTGATTCTTATGGTAAGCATTTTTAGAACTTTGAATCCCAAAAGCAATCTAACTCAATGTTTGTCCATACTTTTTCTAGTCATGATCTATAGAATATCTTTTACTATGCACCTTAATTAGATATTTAGAAGAAAGTATATACAACAGCTGGGAGTCTCAGGAGAATTCCTTAGTATCTCCTGCTCTCTTAACTGTGAAATGTGAGATTTGGACAACAGGATATCTAAAGTCCCTTCCAAATTCAACCTGTTAGAATGCTTTGTATGAGTTGCTACTTTCCCTTTTCTATTTTAAACTATCAGAGTCAATAATTAAAACCATGGTTGAATGCACAGAAAATATTCCCCTTAAATAAGCAAAAAACTAAACAGAGGCGTTAACAATAATAGTATTAGCAGTAGCTAAAATTTACTGGGTATTTTTCATGAATTCTCTCCCTTAATTTAACAACCCTAACATTAGCCCATTCTACAGAACAGGAACTAAGGTTCAGAGCACTTATGTAACTTCCCTAACATGGAGAAGCTCATTAGTGTGGAGTGGGAATTCAAAGAGACAACAGGACTCTCTCTACATTGTTGTCATTCCAAAAAAAAAAAACATACTTAGCCATTCTGGAAAACCAGGAACACATTCAACTTCATAGCAGTTTCAAAATTAAAATTTCTTGAGGGTTAGGTATCCTGTGACACCTTGTCTAAAAGCTCCCCGTGTTCAAGGATTCTCTCTGGTGTCCGGGCAAAAGTATCTGCTCCTGTTCTCATGCTCAGAATCCCAGGGCTGCTCTTTATGAATCAGGCTTTGTGGACACTGTTGTGAGACTGTGAAACAAGTCAAATTTAATTCTGTTTCTCAAAAGTTCTAAGCAGCCTGGCAGAAAAACTGTCCAGTGACATATAGAGCTCTGTGAGTAAAGAATTCAGACTTCAAGAGTCAGACTTGAACAACCCAAAGTTGGATGTCAGTGAACTGCAAAAGGAAAACTAGAATAGGAGATAGTCCGAGGAAAAGAAAGGAGAACCTAGGATGAGACAAAAGGTATAATGCAGCTTCTTCGAGGATGTTCTCACTACCGTATCCCATTCTGTCCCTGAAATTAAACACCCGATAGACTTTAAAATACATTTCAAAGGCACTAAAGTGCCTGTGTGATTACTACAGTGTCACCGAAGGACAGAGCTTCTTCACAACCTTTCTTCCCCATCTGGCTAGAAGCCTGGCTTCTAAAATTTAAATATTTAAAATAATAAGTAAATAAAATTAGAACTATTATATACTTAGATATTACTTAGTAAAAGCCAATGACCTTGCTTTGATGTTGCAATTATTTTTTTCCATCCTTGTGATCTTTTAAATATTTCTCATCTGTTTTTCCCACAGGTGGACCTGTAATTGATTTGCCTCTAGAATATACAGAGGTTGTCAAATACAGAGCAGGTACATCTGTGAAGCTCAGAGCTGGCATTTCTGGCAAACCTGAGCCTACAATTGAGTGGTATAAAGATGATAAAGAGTTACAAACCAATGCACTGGTGTGTGTCGAAAATACCACCGACCTTGCGTCTATACTCATCAAAGATGCAAGTCGCCTGAATAGTGGAAGCTATGAATTAAAACTAAGGAATGCCATGGGCTCAGCCTCGGCCACCATCAGAGTACAGATCCTTGGTAGGTGCTGCTGATAGGCCAGTGTCATATTTTGGTTGCCTAGGACTTAGCAATTTTAAATTAGTAGCTTTTTTAAAAGTACTGACTGACATATTGTTTTATTCTTTCGTTCACAGACAAACCAGGACCTCCAGGTGGTCCCATTGAATTTAAGACAGTCACTGCTGAAAAAATAACCCTTCTCTGGCGCCCTCCAGCGGATGATGGTGGTGCTAAAATCACTCACTACATCGTGGAAAAACGTGAGACAAGCCGCGTAGTGTGGTCTATGGTGTCTGAAAATTTGGAAGAGTGCATCATAACAACCACCAAAATTATCAAAGGAAATGAATACATCTTCCGGGTTCGAGCCGTAAACAAATATGGAATTGGGGATCCACTGGAATCTGACCCCGTGGTAGCAAAGAATGCCTTTGGTGAGACATGAGTTCATCAGCAAACTGAAATCGAATGTTTGAAATTTTTCAAATGAATTACTCTGCTAGCTTGTATGTTTTCTCAGAATGATTTTCTTAGAATGTTTTCTTTTGTCTCCCATCTCCCCTCACCATCATGTTTGTCACAAGGGAAAGGACAGTCAGTGAAACTAATACTCTTGCATAGGATTTGAAGAATGAAAGGTAGAATTTATCAGTGATGTCAATCCTTCAAACTCATTTTTTCCTTTTCCTTTCTAAATAGTTACTCCTGGGCCTCCAGGCATACCAGAGGTAACCAAGATTACCAAGAATTCAATGACTGTTGTCTGGAGCAGGCCAGTTGCAGATGGTGGCAGTGAGGTTAGCGGCTATTTCCTTGAGAAAAGAGACAAGAAGAGTCTAGCATGGTTTAAAGTCTTAAAGGAGACTATCCGTGACACCAGAGAGAAAGTGACCGGACTAACGGAAAACAGTGACTACCAATACCGAGTTTGTGCTGTAAATGCCGCTGGTCAGGGTCCATTTTCTGAACCATCTGACTTCTACAAAGCTGCCGATCCAATCGGTAAGTGCTCATCCACGCAGCATCTTCACCTGTGGCTCCTTCATGTCCCTAAATTGTACATGACCATGTAATCACTGAATGTAATTCTGGTCATTCCAGACCCTCCAGGCCCACCAGCTAAGATAAGAATCGCAGATTCAACCAAATCCTCCATCACTCTTGGCTGGAGTAAACCCGTCTATGACGGAGGCAGTGCTGTTACTGGATACGTTGTTGCGATGAGACAAGAAGAGGAAGAGGAATGGACTGTTGTCTCTACCAAGGGAGAAGTCAGAACCACAGAATATGTGGTATCGAACCTGACACCTGGAGTCAATTACTACTTCCAGGTGTCTGCTGTAAACTGTGCTGGACAAGGAGAACCTATAGAAATGACTGAACCTGTGCAAGCTAAAGATATACTTGGTATGTACCTACTCGTATGGTTGTGTTTGTTTGTTTTTTTTAATGAGAGTGCATCTAGGAAGTCATTCATTTTCTTGCTTTAAAATTCAAAATGTATGTCCATTTTACGTCTACAGAGGAACCAGAGATTGACCTAGATGTGGCTCTCAGAACCTCTGTTATAGCTAAAGCTGGTGAAGACGTACAAGTGTTGATTCCCTTCAAAGGCAGACCTCCACCTACTGTCACATGGAGAAAAGATGAGAAGAATCTTGGCAGTGATGCCAGATACAACATTCAGAACACTGACTCATCTTCGTTACTCATCATTCCTCAAGTCACTCGCAATGATACAGGGAAATATATTCTCACAATAGAAAATGGTGTTGGTCAAGCAAAGTCTTCCACTGTGAGCGTTAAAGTGCTTGATACACCAGCCGCCTGCCAGAAGCTACAGGTGAAACATGTTTCTCGAGGCACAGTCACTCTGTTCTGGGATCCTCCTCTCATTGATGGAGGATCTCCCATAATCAATTATGTTATTGAAAAGAGGGATGCCACCAAGAGAACATGGTCTTCAGTGTCACACAAATGTACCGGTACAACCTTTAAGATAACAGATTTGTCAGAGAAAACTCCATTCTTCTTCAGAGTTCTTGCAGAAAACGAAATTGGAGTTGGGGAGCCCTGTGAAACTACAGAGCCAGTGAAGGCTGCTGAAGTCCCAGCTCCTATCCGTGATCTGTCAGTGAAAGACTCGACAAAGACATCTGTCACCCTGAGCTGGACCAAGCCTGACTTTGATGGTGGTAGCATCATCACAGAATATATTGTGGAAAGGAAAGGGAAAGGCGAACAAACATGGTCACATGCCGGCACAAGTAAGACCTGTGAAATTGAAGTTACCCAACTTAAGGAACAGTCAGTCCTAGAATTCAGAGTATCTGCCAAAAATGAGAAAGGACTGAGTGATGCTGTCACTATTGGGCCAATTACAGTGAAAGAACTTGTGATTACACCTGAAGTTGACCTGTCAGATATCCCTGGGGCACAGATCGCTGTGAGAATTGGGCATAATGTGCACCTCGAATTGCCTTATAAAGGAAAACCCAAACCATCTATCAGTTGGCTGAAAGATGGTTTGCCACTGAAAGAAAGCGAGCATGTTCGTTTCAGTAAAACCGAAAACAAAATTACTTTGAGTATCAAGAACGTCAAGAAAGAGAACGGAGGGAAATACACCCTTATTCTCGATAATGCTGTCTGTAGAAACGCCTGTCCCATCACAATCATCACACTTGGCCCACCGTCCAAGCCCAAAGGGCCCATTCGATTTGAGGAAATCAAAGCTGACAGTGTCATCATGTCCTGGGACGTGCCTGAAGATGACGGAGGAGGAGAAATTACCTGTTACAGCATTGAGAAGCGGGAAACTTCACAAACTAATTGGAAGATGGTGTGTTCAAGTGTTGCCCGGACAACTTTCAAAGTTCCTAATCTGGTCAGAGATGCTGAATACCAGTTTAGGGTTAGGGCGGAAAATAGATATGGAGTCAGCGAGCCACTTGTCTCAAACATTATTGTGGCGAAACATCAGTTCAGGATTCCTGGCCCCCCAGGAAAGCCAGTTGTATACAACGTGACTTCTGATGGCATGTCACTAACTTGGGATGCTCCGGTTTATGATGGTGGTTCAGAAGTTACTGGATTCCATGTTGAAAAGAAGGAAAGAAATAGCATCCTCTGGCAAAGAGTTAATACATCACCAATATCTGGAAGAGAATATAGAGTTACCGGACTCATGGAAGGCCTAGATTACCAGTTCCGTGTATATGCTGAAAATTCTGCTGGCCTAAGCTCGCCCAGTGACCCAAGCAAATTTACTTTAGCTGTTTCTCCAGTAGGTAAGTAACTAAGTATTACTGGAATATATCTAATTCAGCAACTGAATAGCCTACTACAAACACACACTGCTTTTCTTCCACTTATCTGCTTTCACCTATCTTCTGTCCACTCTCGAGAGCTGGTCAAGTAAAGCAAAAGGAATGATTTTAAGTCAGTCTAATTATTTCAAGTTCTTTTTAAAGCTTAGCTACAAAAAAAATATGAAATTAAAATTAGCTTGGGGGATTTATTTATTTTTTTCTTCCACTGTGAATGAATTAATGATAGAAATGGATTACAGAAATGATAGAGTTAATTTCCATACTTTTTTAGACCCTCCTGGCACTCCTGACTACATTGATGTCACCCGGGAAACCATCACACTTAAATGGAACCCACCCCTGCGTGACGGGGGCAGTAAGATTGTGGCCTACAGTATTGAGAAACGGCAAGGGAGCGATCGCTGGGTCAGATGCAACTTTACTGACGTCAGTGAATGTCAGTACACAGTCACAGGACTTAGTCCTGGGGACCGATACGAGTTCAGAATAATCGCAAGAAATGCCGTCGGGACCATAAGTCCACCTTCACAGTCTTCTGGCGTAATCATGACAAGAGACGAAAATGGTGAGCATTTCCAACTGATCGCCAAACATCTTAAGAGCAGTCACGTTTTTTAAAGCTACTTTTGGCCCCGGTCTGTAACAGGGGAATGGGAACACCATTTCATATAGATTTCCCAGGCTGTTATGTGGATGAATTAGATTTTCTACCTTTCAGATAAAAAGAAGGGAAAAAAATTAACTAATTAGCATCAATTCTTTTTAATATGGTTATTGTTTCACTCTGTTGCCATATAAATAGCATACAAATGGGAAGGAGGTTTGAGTTTTGTAATTCCAGTCCTTTATAACAAAAACACTCTCAAGAATAACTGTCCAGCTTTTCTGAAGTTACTAAAATACAGCACACCCCTGTGGTACAGTCCTCACCTTGCTTGAGTGCAGCTGATGACCTACAGGAACTTGTTTGAATATACAGCAGCATTAAGAAGTAAATGATCTATGGGCTGCCTGGGTGGCTCAGTGGGTTAAGCCTCTGCCCTTGGCTCAGGTCATGATCTCAGGGTCCTGGGATCGAGTCCCACATCGGGCTCTTTGCTAGGCAGGGAGCCTGCTTCTTCCTCCTCTCTCTCTCTCTACTTGTGGTCTCTCTCTGTCAAATAAATAAAATCTTAAAAAAAAAAAAGAAGTAAATGATCTATAAATATCTTCTAATTACAAATGGCAATGCAAGATTAATAACATGATAGACATAAAAAGGGGATGACTTCATAGCATGCAGATTTTCTGCCCCATAATCTCGATTCTCAGTTCTCAATCCTGCTTTTCACAAAAGGCTTTGGTAACACAGGATAAACATTACCCTTCCAGGCTCTAGGATATGGTGCTAATGAAAAACATGCTTACCTTTTTATCTAGCCAAACTAACGCATATTATTTCTATATCTTTTATAGTTCCACCAACTGTAGAGTTTGGCCCTGAGTACTTTGATGGTCTCATTATTAAGTCTGGAGAGAGCCTCAGAATTAAAGCTTTGGTGCAGGGACGGCCAGTACCTCGAGTAACTTGGTTCAAAGATGGAGTAGAAATTGAAAAGAAGATGAATATGGAAATAACTGATGTCCTAGGATCCACCAGCCTTTTTGTTAGAGATGCTACCCGGGACCATCGTGGTGTATATTGTGTGGAAGCCAAAAATGCATCTGGCTCCTCAAAAGCAGAAATTACGGTGAAAGTACAAGGTACTTCTGAAACGACTTCTTAATCTTATAATTTATAGGACTTATAGTTTATAATTTATAGACATGCCTGATTGCACTTTAAGAGGCAAGGAAAAATTAACTCTGGAACCTTTTCTTACAGACACACCAGGAAAAGTAGTTGGGCCAATAAGATTCACCAATATCACTGGCGAGAAGATGACCCTGTGGTGGGATGCTCCTGTCAATGACGGCTGTGCTCCCATCACTCACTACATCATTGAGAAACGGGAAACCAGCAGACTTGCTTGGGCACTAATTGAGGATAACTGCCAGGCCCACAGCTATACTGCCACGAAACTAATAAATGGCAATGAATACCAATTCCGTGTTTCTGCAGTTAACAAGTTTGGTGTTGGGAGGCCGCTTGATTCTGACCCAGTAGTTGCTCAAATACAATACAGTAAGTATCTGTTTTTTTCTAAGTGGTACCATGTCGTAAGATTAACTTCCAATCCACATGTCTAATTTGTCTTAATTTTACAGCTGTTCCTGACGCCCCCGGCACTCCAGAACCTAGTAATGTAACCGGCAATAGCATTACCCTGACATGGGCGAGGCCAGAATCAGATGGTGGCAACGAAATTCAACAATACATCCTTGAAAGGAGAGAAAAGAAAAGCACACGATGGGTAAAAGTGATCAGCAAACGACCAATCTCTGAGACGAGATTCAAAGTCACTGGTCTGATAGAGGGCAATGAGTATGAATTCCACGTCATGGCTGAAAACGCAGCAGGAGTGGGACCTGCAAGTGGAATCTCAAGACTAATCAAATGTCGAGAGCCGGTCAGCCCACCAAGCGCTCCCACTGTGGTCAAGGTGACCGACACGTCCAAGACAACCGTGAGCTTAGAATGGTCTAAGCCAGTGTTTGATGGCGGCATGGAAATAATTGGATATATCATTGAAATGTGCAAAGCTGACTTAGGAGACTGGCAAAAGGTAAATGCAGAGGCGTGTGTGAAAACGAGATACACAGTCACTGATCTGCAAGCAGGTGAAGAATACAAATTCCGGGTTAGTGCTATCAACGGTGCCGGAAAAGGAGAGAGCAGCGAAGTGACCGGCACAATTAAAGCAGTTGACCGATTAGCAGCTCCTGAGTTAGACATTGATGCAAACTTCAAGCAGACCCATATTGTTAGAGCTGGGGCCAGTATCCGCCTCTTCATTGCCTACCAGGGTAGACCGACTCCTACGGCTGTGTGGACCAAGTCTGACTCTAACCTGAGCATTCGGGCTGACATCCACACAACAGACTCCTTCAGCACCCTCACTGTGGAAAACTGCAATAGAAATGATGCAGGGAAATACACCCTTACCGTAGAAAACAACAGTGGTAGTAAGTCAATCACATTCACTGTAAAGGTGCTAGACACTCCAGGCCCACCTGGCCCAATCACTTTTAAGGATGTGACCCGCGGATCTGTTACACTGATGTGGGATGCTCCTATCCTTGACGGGGGTGCCCGAATCCATCATTATGTGGTAGAAAAACGAGAAGCAAGTCGTCGTAGCTGGCAGGCTATCAGTGAAAAATGCACTCGTCAGATCCTCAAGGTCAGTGACCTGGCAGAAGGCGTTCCATACTATTTCCGTGTTTCTGCCGAAAATGAGTACGGTGTGGGTGAACCCTATGAAATGCCAGAACCGATCGTAGCCACAGAACAGCCTGCTCCACCTAAGAGACTTGATGTCATTGACACGAGCAAATCGTCGGCAGTCTTAGCATGGCTTAAACCCGACCATGATGGAGGCAGCCGGATCACTGGCTACCTTCTCGAAATGAGACAAAAGGGATCTGACTTCTGGGTCGAGGCTGGTCGCACCAAACAGATGACTTTCACAGTGGAGCGCCTGGTTGAGAACACCGAATATGAATTCCGTGTGAAGGCCAAGAATGATGCTGGCTACAGCGAACCCAGGGAAGCCTTCTCCTCCGTCATCATCAAGGAGCCTCAAATTGAGCCCACTGCTGATCTCACTGGAATTACTAATCAGCTCATAACTTGCAAAGCAGGAAGCACATTTACCATTGATGTCCCTATCACTGGTCGTCCTGCTCCCAAAGTAACATGGAAGCTTGAAGAAATGAGACTTAAGGAGACAGATCGAGTGAGTATCACAACAACAAAAGACAGAACCACCCTGTCTGTAAAGGATAGCATGAGAGGTGACTCTGGAAGATACTTCTTGACCCTGGAAAATACAGCTGGTATTAAAACATTTACCATCACAGTTGTGGTCATTGGAAGGCCAGGCCCAGTAACTGGCCCCATTGAGGTCTCATCTGTCTCGGCTGAATCGTGTGTCCTGTCATGGGCTGAACCTAAAGATGATGGAGGCACTGACATTACCAATTACATAGTTGAAAAGCGTGAATCGGGTACAACAGCTTGGCAGCTTGTCAATTCCAGTGTCAAGCGCACTCAGATTAAAGTCACTCATCTCACAAAATACATGGAATATTCTTTCCGGGTCAGTTCGGAGAACAGATTTGGTGTCAGCAAGCCTCTAGAATCAGCACCAATAATTGCAGAGCATCCGTTTGGTGAGAAAAATTAAAATATTTTAAACTCCATTATTAAGCATTTCCCCTGAATTTTATAAAATTGTATTCATATTTGATACCTTTGTTTGTATTTAGTCCCGCCAAGTGCTCCTACCAGACCTGAAGTCTACCACGTGTCTGCCAATGCCATGTCCATTCGTTGGGAAGAACCTTACCATGATGGTGGCAGTAAAATCATTGGCTACTGGGTTGAGAAGAAAGAACGGAACACCATTCTTTGGGTGAAAGAAAACAAAGTGCCATGCTTAGAGTGCAACTACAAAGTGAGTGGTTTGGTAGAAGGACTTGAATACCAGTTCAGAACATATGCACTCAATGCTGCAGGTGTTAGCAAAGCCAGTGAAGCTTCAAGACCTATGATGGCTCAAAACCCAGTTGGTATGTATCAAAATTGAATGGGTACATTAGTTTATCATCATCATCGACACTAGAATTCAGAGTTGTATTTTTTTTAACTTGACTTTCGCTCCCTTCCAGATGCACCAGGAAGACCAGAGGTGACAGATGTCACAAGATCAACAGTGTCACTGATTTGGTCTGCCCCGGTTTATGATGGTGGCAGCAAGGTGGTGGGCTACATCGTAGAGCGTAAGCCCGTCAGTGAGGTTGGAGATGGTCGCTGGCTAAAATGCAACTATACCATCGTATCCGACAATTTCTTCACTGTGACTGCTCTCAGTGAAGGAGACACTTATGAATTCCGTGTGTTGGCTAAGAATGCAGCAGGAGTAATTAGCAAAGGATCAGAATCCACAGGCCCTGTCACTTGCAGAGATGAATATGGTAAAAAATAAATAAATAATAATAGTAAAATAATATTCAATGTACTCCTTTTAAATGATCACAATTTTTGTGAAAATAAACGGTCCTATATTTATTCATATCCATTCTGTCTATGACAGCTCCACCCAAAGCTGAACTGGATGCCAGATTACAGGGTGACCTGGTTACCATCAGAGCAGGCTCGGATCTCGTCCTCGATGCTGCAGTTGGTGGCAAACCTGAACCCAAAATTATCTGGACCAAAGGGGACAAGGAACTAGATCTCTGTGAAAAGGTCTCTTTGCAGTATACAGGCAAGCGTGCAACTGCTGTGATCAAGTTCTGTGACAGAAGTGACAGCGGAAAATACACATTAACAGTGAGGAATGCCAGTGGGACCAAGGCCGTGTCTGTCATGGTCAAAGTTCTTGGTAAGCCTGTCAGATGTTCTTTTAGTTTGTATAGCATTTTCATGTGTGGGTAGAAAAAAAACATCTGAATCACTGCTTGTCATTGACACCTGTTTCAGATTCCCCTGGCCCATGTGGAAAGCTCACCGTCAGCAGAGTGACAGAGGAAAAGTGCACTTTAGCCTGGAGCCTTCCTCAGGAAGATGGAGGGGCAGAAATAACTCACTACATCGTGGAAAGACGAGAGACTAGCAGGCTCAACTGGGTGATCGTTGAAGGCGAATGCCCAACCCTGTCCCATGTCGTTACCAGACTCATCAAGAACAATGAATACATATTCCGAGTGCGGGCAGTGAACAAATATGGCCCTGGTGTGCCTGTTGAATCAGAGCCAATTGTAGCCAGAAACTCATTCAGTGAGTATTAACACTCTGAAACAACTTGGTAGTTAAATATAATGGGATCAGGGGCGAGGGGGACTATCCTATCAATAGTGATTTTGTGTAATTCTGACCATCCTCACTTTCATAAAAATATAAACAGCTATTCCATCACAACCGGGCATACCCGAAGAAGTTGGGGCTGGCAAAGAGCATATCATCATCCAGTGGACAAAACCTGAATCTGATGGTGGTAATGAGATCAACAACTATCTAGTAGACAAACGTGAGAAAAAGAGCCTGCGCTGGACACGTGTCAACAAAGACTACGTGGTATATGATACCAGGCTGAAGGTGACTGGCCTCATGGAAGGTTGTGATTACCAGTTCCGGGTCACCGCAGTGAACGCTGCTGGTAACAGTGAACCTAGCGAAGCTTCCAACTTTATCTCATGCCGAGAACCATCATGTGAGTTCTAAGAATCAGACGCAAACCTAATGTCCATTAAAACCATGTTACAAATTTTCCAATATTACCATTTCCAAGAACCTCTAGAATTTATGAATGATCTAGAAAAGCATATGCTTATTAGAGGGATCTTAAATATAGTTAGGCCAGAACATTTTAACCACTACTTCTATTGATAAGTTGGCAGTTACATCGCTAAAAATTATCACAGTATTTTCCAGTCTATGAAAAAAATAAATTATTTTACTACCAATATGAAAGAGATATATTTTATGAATATTCCTAAGAATGGGAAAAATGTGGCGTAGTGATAATAATTACTAAAAAGAAAAAAGATGTCTTGTTTAAGAAGAGCATAAAGGTTAGTTTTCTAATAAGTGGCTAACAAAATTGTCACAAGAGCTTCAAAAATAAGTGGCAAATCCTTGTACAGAGTTTGAGCCTGACTAAAAAGAATAAACCACTGTGACTGAATAGTGGAAGAAGAGGAAACCACTTTGCGTACTCAGTAGAAACACAGAGGTGACAAGTGATACTAACCCTGTGGGAGCTGAGTGACTAAGGGAAAGTGCCTGAGAACAGGTATTTTAAGCAATGAGCAGAGCTAGAAGAATCCAACATAGCTAGCCAAAGTAGCAGGAAGAAACCATTTACCTTTCTAAAGAAATGTAATTTTTTAAATAAAATAATAATGATGTTGATATATGAATAATAATAATATGAATAATAATGATATAGCATTCAGCACTGTCCTATAATATAAGAAGAGCCCAGTTATACAGATTACCTTGGTGAGTGGACAAAAAACAAAAATGCCTTACTCTTCTGGGGTGGGAGAATCAGAAGAAAGGGAAGGTGACCACATACTTGTGGGTTAAGATGCAGAGATCATCAGGTGACTTCTATTTCTTATGGCCAATAAGGATACAACTTAATGAATCCTTTTTTTTTTTTATTTTAATCCTTTACTACACTATAAAAAGACCTTTTAAAATATTGACTTTAATAAATCATAGGGTTTTTTTTTTTCCCTCTAAACCTTATTAAAAGACCTTTTGAAATACTGGTGGTGGGGCAGGGGGCGGAATAATAATGCTTTTGTGAGTCTTGAAAACCAAAAATATAAACCCTCAAACCTTCCTTATTTGTATAATATGTGAACTCCCCCTTTTTAAATTCCATAGATACCCCTGGACCACCTTCTGCTCCAAGAGTTGTGGATACCACCAAGACCAGCATTAGTTTGGCATGGACCAAGCCCATGTATGATGGTGGCATTGACATCATAGGATACGTTCTTGAAATGCAAGAGAAAGACACCGATCACTGGTACCGAGTGCATACCAATGCCACAATAAGAAATACTGAATTCACTGTGCCAGAGCTTAAAATGGGCCAGAAATACTCCTTCAGGGTTGCTGCTGTGAATGCGAAGGGTATGAGTGAATACAGCGAGTCAACTGCTGAAATTGAGCCCGTGGAAAGACTAGGTATTTATAATAAAAGCTTTTAGGTGAATTTTTTTCTCATTGCACCTATTCATAAATTAAGTTTTGACATTTGCTTTCCAGAAATACCAGACCTAGAGCTTGCCGATGATTTAAAGAAGACTGTGACCATCAGAGCTGGGGCCTCATTGCGCCTGATGGTGTCTGTATCTGGAAGACCACCTCCTGTCATCACATGGAGCAAGAAGGGCATTGACCTTGCAAACCGGGCCATTATTGACACCACTGACAGCTACTCTTTACTTATTGTGGACAAAGTTAACCGGTACGATGCTGGAAAATACACTATTGAAGCTGAAAATCAATCTGGCAAGAAATCAGCAACAGTCCTTGTTAAAGTATACGGTAAGTATTTGTCTTAAAATTGACTACACTCTGAGTAGATTTCTTAAAAAAAAAAAATACCCCTTGACCTAGGATTGGTCACCTCTCTAGAGAGAAACCATGTTGAATATGTGTTCCTGAAAAACACAAAACAGAATCTACCAACCAATCAGCAAATAAGTATGAATCTTACATTCTACTTTTTTAGATACTCCTGGTCCCTGTCCTTCAGTGAGAGTTAAAGAAGTATCAAGAGATTCTGTAACCATTACCTGGGAAATTCCCACAATTGATGGTGGAGCTCCCGTCAACAATTACATTATTGAGAAACGTGAAGCTGCCATGAGAGCATTCAAAACAGTAACTACCAAATGCAGCAAGACACTTTACCGAATTTCCGGACTTGTAGAAGGAACCATGTACTATTTCCGAGTGTTACCGGAAAATATTTATGGCATAGGGGAACCATGTGAAACATCTGATGCAGTTCTGGTCTCAGAAGTACCTCTGGTGCCTACAAAGCTAGAAGTGGTCGATGTCACCAAATCAACTGTCACTCTGGCCTGGGAAAAACCACTCTACGATGGTGGTAGCCGACTCACAGGATATGTCCTTGAGGCCTGCAAAGCTGGCACCGAGAGGTGGATGAAGGTCGTCACCTTAAAACCCACAGTCCTAGAGCACACTGTTATTTCCTTAAATGAAGGTGAACAGTATCTATTTAGAGTAAGGGCACAAAATGAGAAAGGCGTGTCAGAGCCAAGAGAGATTGTCACAGCCGTGACTGTACAAGACCTCAGAGGTATGTATCAAATCACCAAAAACATCCATAACAGTGATGTAAAGAAAACATTCAGAATTCATGATACTTTGTCATTAGAAATAATGCTTAAGAGTTAAGGCCTACTCTCTTTCTCCTAGTGTTGCCAACAATCGATCTTTCTACAATGCCTCAGAAGACCGTTCATGTCCCAGCCGGCAGACCAGTGGAGCTCATGATACCAATCGCTGGTCGCCCACCTCCTGCTGCTTCCTGGTTCTTTGCTGGTTCGAAACTAAGAGAATCAGAGCGTGTCACGGTTGAAACTCATAGTAAAGTAGCCAAATTAACCATCCGTGAAACCACCATCAGAGATACTGGAGAATATACACTTGAACTGAAGAATGTCACTGGAACTACTTCAGAGACCATTAAAGTTATCATTCTTGGTAAGGATGTATGACAAAGACACATGTGAGTTGTTGATGTTCGGTCACCCAATTGTGATTTGAAGTGAAAATTAATTTTCCGATTTCTTTCTCTTTCATAGACAAGCCTGGTCCTCCAACTGGGCCTATTAAGATTGATGAAATTGATGCTACTTCAATTACCATTTCCTGGGAACCACCCAAATTGGATGGTGGCGCTCCATTGAGCGGTTATGTGGTCGAACAGCGCGATGCCCATCGTCCAGGATGGCTGCCAGTGTCTGAATCCGTGACTAGACAGACATTTAAGTTTACCAGACTCACTGAAGGCAATGAGTATGTGTTCCGCGTGGCTGCAACGAACCGCTTTGGGATTGGCTCTTACTTGCAGTCTGAGGTCATAGAATGTCGCAGCAGCATCAGTAAGTGCTTGGACCCTTAAGGCTACCATTCTCCCCACCTGATTCTGAAAGTTGACAGAAGGGAATTTGTTTTTACTATGTACTAAGGAAAAAGAGGTCCCAAAATTAACCCTAGGGTCTTTCTAAAGTTTCCTGGAGGTTTTCAACAGCGTTTTTTTGTTTGTTTGTTTGTTTTAATGAAAAAGAGGAAGGAGAAAAGGAATGAGGGAGACGGGGGGACTGGCTAGGTTATAGTGAGGAAAAAAATACAGAATACATGCCTAGTAAATGTTTACAAAATTAAAGAAAATGAGGAACCTCAAGAAAAGTACAAAAATAAAAACATTGAAAAAATAGTCACAAGTCTTATATGCTATTTAAAAGGCTAAGACATACTTACAGAAATGTGCGAGTCTTTAATTTATTCTCATTGCCATAATGTGTTTACCTCTGTCTGACTGCAGGTATTCCGGGACCTCCAGAAACATTACAAATATTCGATGTCTCCCGTGATGGCATGACACTGACTTGGTATCCACCAGAAAACGATGGTGGCTCCCAAGTGACTGGATATATCATAGAGCGCAAAGAAGTGAGAGCAGATCGATGGGTCCGTGTAAATAAAGTACCAGTGACGATGACACGGTACCGTTCCACTGGCCTTATTGAAGGCTTAGAATATGAACACCGTGTCACAGCCATTAATGTGAGAGGGACTGGGAAACCAAGTCGTCCTTCCAAACCCATTGTTGCCATGGATCCAATTGGTAAATACATTGTGTATAGGTCAATTTTTTGAGGTATAATTTAAATATAGTAAAATTTATCCTTCTGAAATTCTAAGTTTTGAAAAGGTCCTGTTTGTAAGCACCACCACAGTCAAAATATAGAGTTCTTAAAATATATATATATATATACATAGAGAGAGAGAGAGAGAGAGAGAGTTCTTCCATCAGCTCAGAAAGTTCAGTTGTGGATCCCTTCCCCACTCCAGCCCCTAGCAGCTTTGGGCAAGTAACTTTTTGTATTATCCTCTTGAATCTATTCCCTATTCTTTAAAATGGGACTTATAATACATGCCCTATATCAGTGCTTAGTTCTTTGAATAAGTTACTACTTCTAAAAGCACTTTGAGAGCTGATGATAAATGTAGGATGGCAGTAGTGATCATAAATAAAGCACATTTAAGACAGGAAAAAGCAAGAGCTTTAAGTATTATTAACTGATAAAATGAATAAAATTTTAACAAAAAACTGTATTCTAATGCTGATAGTTCACGTTTACACAATTCATTGCATGTTAGGTGGCACAGTTGATTTTCAGCTTGGCAGCAACTTTAACAATATCTAATTGTCTTATTCTTAACCCCAGCTCCTCCAGGAAAGCCGCAAAATCCAAGAGTTACTGATACAACAAGGACATCAGTCTCCCTGGCCTGGAGTGTTCCAGAAGATGAAGGAGGATCTAAAGTCACAGGCTACTTGATTGAAATGCAAAAAGTAGATCAACACGAATGGACCAAATGTAACACCACCCCAACCAAGATTCGGGAGTATACCCTAACACATCTACCTCAGGGCGCTGAATACAGATTCCGTGTCCTAGCTTGTAACGCTGGTGGACCTGGGGAGCCTGCTGAAGTACCAGGAACGGTCAAAGTCACCGAAATGCTTGGTAAGAAATATGATCACTTACTTTCTGTGAATAATTGCCTTAAGATTTATGCCTTACCATCCCACCCCACCGCCTAAGAAATGCTAATTGTAACTGGATCTTTTTTCCTAGAATATCCTGATTATGAACTTGATGAAAGATACCAAGAAGGTATCTTTGTGAGACAAGGTGGAGTCATCAGACTTACCATACCAATCAAAGGAAAACCATTCCCAATATGTAAATGGACCAAGGAAGGACAAGATGTTAGTAAACGTGCCATGATTGCAACCTCGGAAACACACACTGAGCTTGTAATCAAAGAAGCAGACAGGGATGATTCTGGCACTTATGACCTGGTTCTGGAAAACAAGTGTGGCAAGAAGACTGTCTATATCAAAGTCAGGGTAATAGGAAATCCCAACCCTCCTGAAGGGCCACTTGAATATGACGACATACAAGCTCGCTCTGTAAGGGTCAGCTGGAGACCCCCTGCCGATGATGGTGGTGCTGACATCTTAGGCTATATTCTCGAGAGACGAGAAGTGTCTAAAGCTGCCTGGTATACGATTGATTCCAGAGTCCGAGGTACATCTCTGGTGGTAAAGGGCCTCAAAGAGAATGTGGAGTACCATTTCCGTGTTTCAGCTGAAAACCAGTTTGGCATAAGCAAACCCTTGAAATCTGAAGAACCAGTCATACCAAAAACACCACTGAGTAAGTACTCTTCCAACCACAACACTGTAAAAATTCTTCCAGTACTCTTTCATTTTGAGATGAAAGCCATCATCTTACAAGATATGGGACTGTACTCTCAACCCATGTTTTCTACTTCATATCCATAGATCCTCCGGAGCCTCCAAGCAATCCTCCAGAAGTACTTGATGTGACCAAGAGTTCTGTCAGCCTGTCTTGGTCCCGGCCCAAAGATGATGGTGGTTCTCGAGTCACAGGCTACTACATTGAACGCAAGGAGACATCAACGGACAAGTGGGTCAGGCACAACAAGACTCAGATAACGACCACAATGTACACAGTCACTGGGCTTGTTCCCGACGCGGAGTATCAGTTCCGCATCATCGCACAGAATGAGGTTGGCCTGAGCGAGACCAGCCCTGCTTCTGAACCAGTCGTTTGCAAAGATCCCTTTGGTAAGGAGAGAGTCTCTAAAGGGGTTCAAACCAAAGAGGCAAGCCATCTTGGGTCTTTTGCTTTTATGTCAGTAGTACTGATTCCCTTTTTGGTTGTTTGAAAATATTTCAGATAAGCCAAGCCAACCTGGAGAACTTGAGATTCTTTCAATATCCAAAGATAGTGTCACTCTGCAGTGGGAGAAACCAGAATGTGATGGTGGCAAAGACATCCTTGGATACTGGGTTGAATACAGGCAGTCTGGAGACAGTGCCTGGAAGAAGAGCAATAAGGAGCGCATCAAGGACAGGCAGTTCACGATAGGGGGGTTGCTGGAAGCCACTGAATATGAATTCAGGGTTTTTGCTGAGAATGAGACTGGGCTTAGCAGACCTCGAAGAACTGCTATGTCTGTAAAGACTAAGCTAACATGTAAGTAGCCACTAGTTCTCTGCTTTTGACCTACAAACTAAGCAACGTATTAAGGCTCATTCTTCCTTGATATTAAGTAGATGTACAGAAAATCTTACTGGAGGAGAGCAAGTGTTTGGGAAGAGTGAACTCACTTTGGCATATACATACACAGGAAATAGCTGCCATGTTCTACAGGAAGTCATTCCAAGCATGTAACCTCAGTAGATGTTAGGTGCAGTGACCTGAGCACATTCTTAGAGCAATTTCTCTTCAGATGCAATGGTTTGGGTTTCTTTATGCTTCCTAATAAGACTTGAAGGGTCAACAAATGAACCCCACTTCAGTGAACCTAAGTAAGGCAAAGATTCTTTCTATAGATTTATAGAGAGAATTCATAAATTTCCCCAGACCCCTTATAATTTCTGACTGTACACTTGATCTTGGCCAAAAGGCCGAGAAGCGATTGTCTCCCAACTGTAAAGAGGAAAGTCACTCTACGAAATAAGGTGATGATATGCTCACTGAATCCCTATTTCCCATAAGACCCCAGGAAAAGCGCTATTAAATTTCTAGGTACTCATGTATAAATCATGGTATCTAAGAGAGTGTTAGTCAAAAGGGTAAATTCACTCCTGCTATACAAGGGCAGAGGATTACAGATTTAGTAGTAATAATAATGCATTAATATTATCTTTCATATCCTTCAGCCGGAGAGGCTCCAGGAGTACGCAAAGAAATGAAGGATGTTACCACCAAGTTGGGTGAAGCTGCTCAGCTGTCATGCCAGATTGTTGGAAGGCCTCTTCCTGACATTAAATGGTACCGATTTGGAAAGGAGCTGGTACAAAGCCGGAAGTACAAAATGTCTTCAGATGGACGCACACATACGCTAACTGTAATGACAGAGGAACAAGAAGATGAAGGTGTTTATACCTGCCTAGCTACTAATGAGGTTGGAGAAGTAGAAACCAGTAGTAAGCTTCTCCTGCAAGCAATACCACAGTTCCATCCTGGTTACCCACTGAAAGAGAAATATTATGGTGCTGTGGGTTCGACACTTCGACTTCATGTTATGTACATTGGTCGTCCAGTACCTTCCATCACTTGGTTCCATGGCCAGAAACTTCTGCAAAACTCAGAAAACATTACTATTGAAAACACTGAGCACTATACTCATCTTGTCATGAAGAATGTCCAACATAAGACTCATGCTGGGAAATACAAAGTTCAGCTCAGCAATATTTTTGGAACAGTTGATGCCATCCTTGATGTGGAAATACAAGGTATCTTATTTTAGTTTTTAGTGTTTTTTTAACTTTTCAAGAAAAAAAAAAAGATCTCAGGTGACCTACTACAAAAAACCACTACAATTGTATTTTCTCTCAACAGATAAACCAGACAAACCCACAGGACCAATTGTGATAGAAGCTCTGTTGAAGAACTCCGCAGTGATCAGCTGGAAACCACCCGCAGATGATGGAGGCTCCTGGATCACCAACTATGTGGTGGAGAAATGTGAGGCCAAGGAAGGAGCTGAATGGCAATTGGTGTCTTCAGCCATCTCGGTGACAACCTGCAGAATTGTAAACCTCACAGAAAATGCTGGCTATTACTTCCGGGTTTCAGCCCAAAACACTTTTGGCATCAGTGAGCCTCTAGAGGTTGCCTCAGTTGTGATCATTAAGAGTCCTTTTGGTGAGTACAATCTCTACAATCTTCCTATGGCAAAATTCCATCCTTACACAAAACTCTTACTAATAGAAATAACGTTTGAAAGGAAATAGCCAAGATTTAGATAAAATACAAGTGCCTTTTATCTCACTTAAACTGAACTTTTGCACATCTACAAGGGCAAATATAAACCCTAGTTCTTCTTTAAAAAACGAACTTTGTGTTTTGATAAGTTTCTTAGCATAAAGTGACCCATTTCCTTTTTCTGGAATAGCTGTTCTTAGAACTTTGGGTTTGTAAGATTGTCTTTTTAAAAACTAAGCTTTTGGGGCACTTGGGTGGCTCAGTGGGTTAAAGCCTCTGCTTTCAGCTCGGGTCATGATGCCAGAATCCTGGGATCGAGCCCCGCATCAGGCTCTCTGCCCGGTGGAGAGCCTGCTTCTCCCTCTCTCTCTGCCTGTCTCTCTGCCTGCTTGTGATCTCTGTCTGTCAAATAAATAAATAAAATCTTTTAAAAAATTAAATTTAGGGGCACCTGCGTGGCTCGGTGGGTTAAGCCTCTGCCTTCGGCTCGGGTCATGATCCCGGGGTCCTGGTATCAAGCCCCACATCGGGCTCTCTGCTCCGCAGGGAGCCTGCTTCCTCCTCTCTCTCTCTGCCTGCCTCTCTGCCTACTTGTGATCTCTGTCTGTCAAATAAATAAAATAAAATCTTTAAAAAAAATTTAATTTAATTTAATTTAAAAAAACTAAACTTTTCATAAAGCTGCCTGTTTCACGTCATGACTCAAATCTTTCTTGTTTCTTTGAAACAGAAAAGCCGAGTGCTCCTGGCAAACCAACTATCACTGCTCTCACGAAAGATTCTTGTGTTGTGGCTTGGAAGCCACCTGCCAGTGATGGAGGTGCAAAGATTAGAAATTACTACCTTGAGAAACGTGAGAAGAAGCAGAATAAATGGATTGCTGTGACAACAGAAGAAATTCGAGAAACCGTCTTTTCAGTGCAAAACCTTATTGAAGGCCTTGAATATGAGTTCCGTGTGAAATGTGAAAATCTAGGTGGGGAGAGTGAATGGAGTGAAATATCAGAACCTGCCATTCCCAAATCTGATGTCCCAATTCAGGCACCACACTTTAAAGAGGAACTGAGAAATCTGAATGTCAGATATCAGAGCAATGCTACTTTGGTCTGCAAAGTGACTGGTCATCCGAAACCTATTGTGAAATGGTACAGACAAGGCAAAGAGATCATTGCAGATGGATTGAAGTACAGGATTCAGGAGTTTAAGGGTGGCTACCACCAGCTCATCATTGCAAGTGTCACAGATGATGATGCCACAATTTACCAAGTCAGAGCTACCAACCAAGGGGGATCTGTGTCTGGCACCGCCTCCTTAGAAGTAGAAGGTAAAGACCTCAAATCTATAAAAACCAGTTTGGTGCTAGATGACATACTGTGAATTAGGGGTGGGGGTGGGGGAGTTGTTGCACTTAAATAGTGTTGGGTATTGCTAAATTGCATTCTTTCTTCTTTTATTCTTCTACAGTCCCAGCTAAGATACACTTGCCTAAAACTCTTGAAGGCATGGGAGCAGTTCATGCTCTCCGAGGGGAGGTGGTCAGCATCAAGATCCCTTTCAGTGGCAAACCAGACCCTGTGATCACCTGGCAGAAAGGACAAGATCTCATCGACAATAATGGCCACTACCAAGTTATTGTCACAAGATCTTTCACATCACTTGTTTTCCCCAGTGGAGTAGAGAGAAAAGATGCTGGATTCTACGTGGTCTGCGCTAAAAACAGATTTGGAATTGATCAGAAGACCGTTGAACTGGATGTGGCAGATGTTCCTGACCCACCCAGAGGAGTCAAAGTTAGTGACATCTCACGAGATTCTGTCAACTTAACATGGACTGAGCCAGCTTCTGATGGTGGTAGCAAAATCACCAACTACATTGTTGAAAAGTGTGCAACTACTGCAGAAAGATGGCTCCGTGTAGGACAGGCCCGAGAAACACGTTATACCGTGATCAACTTATTTGGAAAAACAAGCTACCAGTTCCGTGTAATAGCTGAAAATAAATTTGGCCTGAGCAAGCCTTCTGAGCCTTCAGAACCAACCATAACCAAAGAAGATAAGACCAGAGCCATGAATTACGATGAAGAGGTAGATGAAACCAGGGAAGTTTCCATGACTAAAGCATCTCACTCCTCAACTAAGGAACTGTATGAGAAATATATGATTGCTGAAGATCTTGGGCGTGGTCAGTTTGGAATTGTCCACCGTTGTGTTGAAACATCCTCAAAGAAGACTTACATGGCCAAATTTGTTAAAGTCAAGGGAACTGATCAGGTTTTGGTAAAGAAGGAAATTTCCATTCTAAATATCGCCAGGCACAGAAACATCTTATACCTCCATGAATCATTTGAGAGCATGGAAGAATTAGTTATGATCTTTGAGTTCATATCAGGACTCGACATATTTGAGCGCATTAACACAAGTGCTTTTGAGCTTAATGAAAGAGAAATTGTAAGTTACATTCGCCAGGTCTGCGAAGCACTTGAGTTCTTACATAGTCATAATATTGGACACTTTGACATTAGACCAGAAAATATCATTTACCAAACAAGAAGGAGCTCAACCATTAAAATCATAGAATTTGGTCAAGCCCGTCAGCTGAAGCCAGGGGACAACTTTAGGCTTCTGTTCACTGCCCCTGAATACTATGCACCTGAAGTCCACCAGCATGACGTTGTCAGTACGGCCACAGACATGTGGTCACTTGGAACACTGGTGTATGTGCTGTTAAGTGGTACCAATCCATTCCTGGCTGAAACTAACCAACAGATAATTGAGAACATCATGAATGCTGAATATACTTTCGAGGAAGAAGCATTCAAAGAGATTAGCCTTGAAGCCATGGATTTTGTTGACCGGCTGTTAGTGAAAGAGAGAAAATCTCGCATGACGGCATCCGAGGCACTCCAGCATCCATGGCTGAAGCAGAAGATAGAAAGGGTCAGTACTAAAGTTATCAGAACACTAAAACATCGGCGTTACTACCACACTCTCATCAAGAAAGACCTCAACATGGTTGTGTCAGCAGCGCGAATCTCTTGTGGTGGTGCCATTCGATCTCAGAAGGGAGTGAGTATTGCTAAAGTTAAAGTAGCATCCATTGAAATTGGCCCAGTTTCTGGACAGATAATGCATGCAGTTGGTGAAGAAGGAGGATATGCCAAATATGTATGCAAAATTGAAAATTATGATCAGTCTACCCAAGTGACCTGGTACTTTGGAGTCAGACAGCTGGAGAACAGTGAGAAATATGAAATCACCTATGAAGATGGAGTAGCCACCATGTACATCAAAGACATTACCAAATTTGATGATGGCACCTATAGATGTAAAGTAGTCAATGACTATGGTGAAGATAGTTCTTATGCAGAACTATTTGTTAAAGGTGTGAGAGAAACTTACGACTATTACTGCCGTAGAACCATGAAGAAAATTAAGCGCAGAACTGACACGATGAGACTCCTGGAAAGGCCACCAGAATTTACTCTGCCTCTCTATAACAAGACTGCTTATGTGGGTGAAAATGTCCGATTTGGAGTGACTATAACTATCCACCCAGAGCCTCGTGTAACATGGTATAAATCAGGGCAGAAGATCAAACCAGGTGATGATGATGCGAAGTACTCATTTGAGTCTGACAAGGGTCTTTACCAGTTAACGATCAGCAGTGTGACTACAGATGATGATGCTGAATATATGGTCGTGGCAAGGAACAAATACGGCGAGGACAGCTGTAAAGCAAAACTGACTATAACCCCACACCCACCGCCAACAGATACAACTTTAAGACCCATGTTCAAACGGCTGCTGGCAAATGCAGAATGCCAAGAAGGTCAGAGTGTCTGCTTTGAGATCAGAGTGTCTGGCATCCCCCCACCAACGTTAAAATGGGAGAAAGATGGCCAGCCACTGTCCCTTGGGCCTAACATTGAAATTATCCACGAAGGCCTGGATTATTATGCTTTGCACATCAGGGACACTTTGCCCGAAGACACGGGTTACTATAGGGTCACAGCCATGAACACAGCTGGATCCACCAGCTGCCAGGCTCACCTCCAAGTGGAACGCTTAAGGTATGTCAAGCAAGAATTCAAGACTAAGGAGGAGCGTGAACGACATGTCCAAAAGCAAATTGACAAAACGCTAAGAATGGCTGAAATTCTTTCTGGAACTGAAACGGTGCCACTGACACAGGTAGCCCAAGAGGCTCTGAGAGAAGCTGCCATCCTTTACAAACCAGCTGTAAGCACCAAGACTGTAAAAGGGGAATTCCGACTTGAGACGGAAGAAAAGAAGGAAGAGAGGAAACTCCGTATGCCTTATGAGGTACCAGAACCACGCAAGTACAAACAGACTACCATAGAAGAAGACCAACGCATTAAGCAATTTGTGCCTATGTCCGACATGAAATGGTACAAAAAGATACGTGATCAATTTGAAATGCCTGGGAAAATTGACAGAGTTGTACAGAAAAGACCCAAGCGCATCCGCCTTTCAAGATGGGAACAGTTCTATGTGATGCCTCTTCCACGCATTACAGATCAATACAGACCTAAATGGCGTATTCCCAAACTCTCCCAAGATGATCTTGAAATGGTGAGACCAGCCCGCCGCCGCACACCTTCTCCTGATTATGACTTTTATTACAGACCTAGAAGACGTTCTCTTGGCGACATATCAGATGAGGAATTACTCCTTCCCATCGATGACTACTTGGCAATGAAAAGAACAGAGGAAGAGAGGCTGCGTCTTGAAGAAGAGCTTGAATTGGGTTTCTCAGCTTCACCGCCAAGCCGAAGCCCTCCACGTTTTGAGCTTTCTAGTCTGCGTTACACTTCACCACAAGCTCACGTCAAGGTGGAGGAAACCAGAAAAGACTTCAGGTATTCAACCTATCACATCCCCACAAGGGCTGAGACTAGCACCAGTTATGCGGAACTGCGGGAACGGCACGCCCGGGCCTCCTACAGGCAGCCGAAACAACGGCAGAGGATCATGGCTGAGAAAGAAGATGAAGAGTTGCTCCGCCCAGTTACCACCACCCAGCGCCTCTCGGAATACAGAAGTGAGCTTGACCACATGTCGAAGGAGGAAAAGTCTAGAAAGAAATCAAGGCGACAGAGAGAAGTGACAGAAATAACAGAAATCGAAGAAGAATATGAAATCTCAAAACACGCTCAGAGAGAGGCTTCCTCGAAACATGCTCATAGAGAGGCCTCCTCCTCCTCAGTGTCTAGGCTACTGAGACGGCGGCGTTCCCTGTCTCCAACCTATATCGAGTTAATGAGGCCAGTGTCTGAGCTCATCCGGCCACGTCGACCACCAGAGGAGGAATATGAAGATGACACAGAAAGAAGATCCCCTACTCCAGAGAGAACTCGCCCACGTTCCCCCAGCCCCGTGTCTAGTGAGAGATCACTCTCGAGATTTGAGAGGTCTGCAAGATTTGATATCTTTTCCAGGTATGAGTCCATGAAAGCTGCTTTAAAGACTCAGAAGACATCAGAAAGGATGTATGAAGTTCTGAGTCAGCAGCCTTTTACGCTGGACCATGCCCCCCGAATCACACTGAGAATGCGCTCCCACAGGGTACCATGTGGCCAAAATACCCGTTTTATCTTAAATGTTCAGTCTAAGCCAACCGCTGAGGTTAAATGGTACCACAATGGTGTCGAACTCCAGGAAAGCAGTAAGATTCGTTACACCAACATGAGTGGGGTACTGACCCTAGAAATTCTGGACTGTCAAGCTGAGGACAGCGGAACATACCGCGCCGTGTGCACCAACTACAAAGGTGAGGCCTCGGACTACGCGACCTTGGATGTAACAGGCGGGGATTACACCACCTACGCCTCCCAGCGCAGAGACGAACAAGT
Organism: Enhydra lutris kenyoni; assembly: GCF_002288905.1. Taxonomy (NCBI): domain Eukaryota; kingdom Metazoa; phylum Chordata; class Mammalia; order Carnivora; family Mustelidae; genus Enhydra; species Enhydra lutris. Next base: position 74,502,580 of record NW_019154085.1, on the reverse strand, counting down.
CCCCGCGTCTGTTTTCCCTGAGCTGACAAGAACAGAGGAATACGCAGTTTCGTCATTCAAGAAAACATCTGAGATGGAAGCGTCTTCCTCAGTCAGGGAGATGAAGTCGCAGATGACCGAGACAAGGGAAAGTCTCTCGGCGTATGAACACCACGCATCCGCGGAAATGAGAAGCGCGGCCATGGAACAAAAGTCGCTGGAAGAAAAAACCACACACAGGAAGATCAAGACGACTTTGGTGGGAGCAAGAATTCTGACGAAGCCAAGGTCCATCACCGTGTATGAAGGCGAGTCTGCGAGGTTTTCTTGTGATACTGATGGCGAGCCAGTACCCACCGTGGTCTGGCAGCGTGGGGGCCACGTGATAAGTTCTTCTGCTCGTCACCAAGTGACCACCACAAAGTACAAATCTACCTTTGAGATCTCTTCGGTTCAGGCTTCCGATGAGGGCAACTACAGCGTGGTGGTAGAAAACAGTGAAGGGAGGCAAGAAGCTCAGTTCACTCTGACCGTTCAAAAGGCCAGGGTTACTGAAAAGGCTGTGACCTCACCACCAAGAATCAAATCTCCCGAGCCTCGAGTGAAATCTCCAGAAGCCGCTAAGTCTCCAAAACGAGTGAAATCCCCAGAACCGGTCACTTCTCACCCAAAAGCTGTCTCACCCACAGAGACAAAACCCACACCCACAGAGAAGGTTCAGCAGCTACCGGTCTCTGTCCCACCCAAGATAACTCAGTCTCTGAAAGCAGAAGCTTCTAAAGATACTGTGAAGCTGACCTGCGCAGTAGAAAGTAGTGTATTATGCGCAAAAGAGGTGACCTGGTATAAAGATGGTAAGAAACTGAAGGAAGATGGGCATTTTCAGTTTCATTATTCAGCAGATGGCACCTATGAGCTCAAAATCCATAACCTCACAGAATCTGATAGTGGAGAATACATTTGTGAGATATCTAGCGAAGGTGGAACTTCTAAAACGAACTTCCGCTTTATGGGACAAGACTTTAAGAGTATCCATGAGCAGGTGTCAAAGATATCAGAAACTAAGAAAGCAGCTCAGAAAACTGCTGAGTCAACAGAAACCAAGAAAACTGAACCAAAAGTACCTGAACCAATTTCCTCAAAACCAGCCATCGTTACTGGGCTGCAGGATACAACTGCTTCTTCAGACAGCGTGGCTAAGTTTGCAGTTAAAGCTACTGGAGAACCCCGGCCCGCTGTCATCTGGACAAAGGATGGAAAGGTAAACCATTCTTAAATGTCTCTCAATTTTATTTCCTAAAAACCTCACCCCTTCTTCCCTTCCTCCCAAAAAATGTTTACACTTAACTTTTTAAAACTCAAATCACTTGCATTCTATAGGCTGTTACACAAGGAAGTAAATACAAACTATCTGAAGACAAAGGAGTTTTCTTCTTAGAAGTTCATAAGACTGATACATCTGATAGTGGACTTTATACTTGCACAGTAACAAATTCAGCCGGATCTGTGTCCTCTAGCTGCAAATTAACTATAAAAGGTAGGTTGGCTTTTGTTTTTATGAATATTTTTCAGAAAACGATAGCGGGAAGTTTTCCAAACATTCTCCCTTACAAATACACACATGAAAGTATTAAAACTGTTTTCCAAATTCCAGAATACCATTTGTACACAAATAGAGAATATAAGTATTTTTTAAAAGCGTAATATTAGCATAAAAAGCACTTGATAAGTGCCAAATTATACGTGGTGGTATATAAGATTCCAAGAGGCAGCTGCTGTTCCCAGGAACACTTAGGAATGAAGTCAGGTGAATATACAAAATGCTTCCATAAACCTTCACTCTTGCTAATTTTCCCAAGCAGTGCAGTTAGTAAAAGAGCTATATTACTTTTCCAATTAAAATTAGGTTGCTTTCAATCTTCTAAAATGTAATTCAGTTTTTTAATTTTTTAATTTCCTAAATCCACATGTATCCTGAATATCTCAACTATTCTTTTCAAGTCTTTTTTGTCAAGTCATAGGAATCGTCTTCAATTTAAAGAATCATTATACTGATCTCAAAAGTCACGTATGACAACTTTCCAAGACTAGGACTGAGAAAGAACTCAATATTACCTACACTGCATACAAAAGGCAACATCCCTTTCTTTGAGTCTTATTTATTTGCTTGCAGAATCTACAAAAGAGTAAAAAGGGTGGGGCCTCTTTCCAATTTCATTTGCCTTACAGAGTTTTCTTTTTTAGCTGTAAAAGACACTGAGGCACAGAAAGAATCTACACAAAAGACCTCCGAAATTACGTCACAAAAGAAGGCAGTTGTTCAAGAGGAAATCTCCCAAAAAGCCCTAATTTCTGAAGAAAAGAAATTAGCAGAGGTGAAATCTCAAGAGAAGGCAGTTGTCCAAGAGGAAATTTCCCAAAAAGCCCTAATTTCTGAAGAAATGAAAAAATCAGAGGTGAAATCTCAAGAAAAGTTAGCCCTCAAGGAAGAATCTTCAAAGGTTCGGATATCTGAAAAAGTCAAGAAATCAGAAGCAACCTCTCTGGAAAAATCCATCGTCCATGAAGAAATCACCAAAACATCACAGGCATCGGAAGAAATCAGAACGCATGCGGAGATTAAAGCATTTTCTACTCAGATGAGCATAACTGATGGTCAGAAGGTGACCTTAAAAGCCAACATTGCTGGTGCTACCGATGTCAAATGGGTACTGAACGGCGTAGAGCTCACTAACTCCGAAGAGTACAGATACGGTGTCTCGGGCAGCGATCAGACCCTAACCATCAAGCAGGTCGGTCACAAAGATGAAGGCATCCTCACCTGCATTGGCAAAACCAGCCAAGGGATCATCAAATGTCAGTACGATCTGACCCTGAGCAAAGAACTCTCTGATGCTCCAGCCTTCATCTCACAGCCCAGATCTCAAAATATTAATGAAGGACAAAATGTTGTCTTTTCTTGTGAAATCAGTGGTGAGCCATCCCCAGAAATCGAATGGTTTAAAAACAACTTGCCGGTAAGTTTAATCGTGAGTATATCATTGAAGAAAATTTAAAAGGCCACATCTGTTCCTCAAGAGCTCAAAGAAACACTTCTCCCCACCCCTTACATTTTAGATTTCTGTTTCTTCAAAAATCAGTGTAAGTCGCTCCAAAAATGTATATTCTCTTGAAATCCGAAATGCGTCAATAAGCGACAGTGGGAAGTACACAGTCAAGGCCAAAAATTTCCGTGGCCAGTGTTCAGCTACTGCTTCCTTAACAGTCCTTCGTAAGTATATCTTTCCCATTTTCCTCACTTGCTTAAGGCCTTTATGTATTTTTTCCCCTTTGTCTTCTGAGCACAGCCAACCCTGAGAAGCCTCATTAAATTCCAAGTGTAAGCAGCACAGACCTCACATGGGAATTCATCCTAATGCTCAAATTTTCTTTTCAGCTAAACAGATACGTGAACAAGCTAACTTTTGAAGCCAAGCTAACAAATCCCCTATTATATTTATTTTCAAAATGCACAAAATCTCTGTGATTTTCTATATGGCTAATCATTTTTCTCCTAGTTATTCTAGCCCCTGCATGTAATGTAATGATAGAAATCAAAAGATTTGTTTCTTGGAGACATTGAGCTAGCTCTTGACAAATGTATGTATCTGCTTATGCTTTCTCAGCAAATTGTTTGGGTTACGTTGTGTGTGTGTGTGCGTGTGTGTGTGTAAGTCTTCCATTTCTGCAAGTCAATGTCAGATGTCCCCAATTAACCAGATGTCATTGATGTTCACTGTGTATCTGCTATGCTCCACAGCTCTAGTTGAAGAACCTCCCAGAGAGGTAGTATTGAGGACAAGTGGCGACACAAGCTTGCAAGGAAGCTTCTCGTCTCAGTCAATGCAAATGTCTGCCTCTAAGCAGGAGGCCTCCCTCAGCAGTTTCAGCAGCAGCAGCGCTAGCAGCATGACTGAAATGAAATTTGCAAGCATGTCTGCCCAAAGCATGTCCTCCATGCAAGAGTCCTTTGTAGAAATGAGTTCCAGCAGTTTTATGGGAAAATCTAGTATGACACAACTGGAAGGCTCAACTAGTAGAATGCTTAAAGCAGGCGTAAGAGGTGAGCAATATAAATTACTGGTAGAGGTAGATAAGCCTAGTAGCACAGTAGAGTCTTTAGTTCATATAATTTAGCAGAAAGCAAATAATGTTTTCATGATCCTAAAACATTTTTGTTGTTGTCCCATAAAGGAATTCCACCTAAAATTGAAGCTCTCCCCTCTGACATCAGCATTGATGAGGGGAAAGTTTTAACAGTAGCCTGTGCTTTTACTGGTGAGCCCACCCCGGAAATAGTATGGTCCCATGGCGGAAGAAAAATTCAAAACCAAGAACAACACGGGAGATTCCACATTGAAAACACAGATGACCTGACGACTCTGATCATCATGGACGTACAGAAACAAGATGGTGGACTTTATACCCTGAGCTTAGGGAACGAATTTGGATCTGACTCTGCCACTGTGAATATAAATATTCGATCCATGTAAGAGGGCCTGTGCTCCTCATATTCATGCTCATTCTTAACCTTCCACAAATGATCCACATGGACTAATCTTTCTGATCTGTAAATATTCCAAAAGAAAAAGTAGTTTTGTGTCAACCTAAATGAGTCAAAGTTCAAAATCAGACATTTCAATCTTTCATAATTGTTGACCTAAGAATATTACACATTTTCTAGTGACATGTACATACTGTATATAGCCGGATTAACGGTTATAAAGTTTTGTACCATTTATTTTATGACATTTTACAATGTAACTTTTGAAACTAACCGTTGGTAGGAGAAAGTTTCCTACGGAACGAATACCCTGCTCAACACTTAATCTTTGTGCCTCAACGTAATGTTGATGTCTAAGCATGCCTCAGTGGGTTGAGAAATTCCCCACTGAAGAAGTCCTATCCACCTAAGAGATGATGCCATGCACGTAACTGGACATGTGCACCGATACCTGTTGAATCAGAAATGTAAGGCATTGGTGATGTTTGCATTTACCCTCCTGTAAGCAACACTTTAACGTCTTACATTTTCTCTGATGATGTCACACTCTAAATTATCATGACTTAAATATTACCAGAGCAGAGTGTAACGGCCAACACTCTGTTCGCTCCTTCTACACTGTCTCTGACCATAGAGAGTGCAGGGATAGCTTGGAAAAGTAACATCGCCTGGCCATCCCTTCATTAAACCAAGCTATTCAAGTATTCCTATGCCAGAGCAGTGTCAACTCTTGGAGGTTCTGGGGGTGCAGCCAATGCCTTCGTGTGGTAGCTCTAAATTTAAATTTAAACCTGAGAAACTGGGGCAACTAAGCGATGAGCCACAGCAAAAAAAAAAAAAAAAAAAAGAACAACAACAAAATAAAGCTGTCGTTAAATTAAAAACAACTACACCATTACTAACTGCCCAAAATGTCAATTTGATGTAGTTCCTTTCATGCAGGTATAAATTCAATTGTTAGTTACAATTGTTGGACCTCCTTGAGAAATAGTAACAACAAAATAAAGCAAGCTATCTGCACCTCAAAATGTGTGGTTTGCTGTTTTTTGTGTGTGGGTGTGAAATTCTGGGGTTGGGTAGTATGACTTCACGAATCACATAAATGAGGACAGATTAGAGTAAATCAAGTTCAACATGGCCCATATCAACAGGTTTTTTAAAGCAAGTATTTTGATTATTGTGTTGAATCTATTCAACAATTTCTTAAAAGCACAGATTTTATTCTCATGGATAAACTTATCCTCAAAACTTAACAAAAAATCCCCCAAAATAACAGCTTGAATCGTTTAAACTTATGGAGAGCATTTTTATGGGGACTGATTCAACTAAATCCATCAAAAACACTGAACATCTACATTTCACAGTATTTTTTGTTAGACACCCTTGAGAACAACACAGAGAGGAGCAAGGTTAGTAGACCCTGTCCTTGAAGGAATGCAGTGGAGACCGTGACAGCCAGTGGCTGCAGGAGGGCCCAGGGAGGGCAGGGAAATAACCTCCCAAAGAGGGACACCTGTTGGCCAGAGCAGTCCCTGCAGGCCGGGGCGCTTAAGGAACCACCACTCTAGAAACCCGGTGGGTTCACTTACCTTGGGAGACCTGGGCGTTACCAACAGCATCTATGACATCATGTAACCATTTGAAATGCCTATTCTTACCTTAAAATGAGAGGCAGAACTTGCTGGGTAATTCCTGGGGTGGATTCCCAGCCCCAACATGCTAATATTCTCACACGTCCCATCCGCGACTGAGATACTGTCCCAGCTCAGGAGAGCTCTAAAGCTGAAAGGGCTGCACACTCCCGCAGTTGCAGCTCCCAGGCCTTGAGCCAGTCTGGGTCGGGGAGAGATGGGAGGGGCGACAGCCTAGCCAGCCAGGCGCAGCCACGCCAGAGGCAAGGTCTGACCTCTCTTTATGCCTTAGGAGAAGCCTGTGGCCTAGGCCAGCGGCATGGGGCGGCCATTAGAACGTATCACCTGCCTTCAATAGTAGCTGATGACGTAGATAAACCTCGGGGGGTTGGGGGGGCAGGGATGTAAATCGCAAACAGCTGGTAAAATAACAAATTAAATTGGCAGTCTCTATGGAGACTGATTTAAGTACTGTTTTATGCTTGTGCTCCAAAAAGAGAAATTTGATTTTGTTTACTCTGCCCCAAATATAACTTTGAAAACTTCAGAGAAAAGTCCAGTTTCCTTGTAATAGGAGAAAAGATTGCTAGTTAAAAAAGGATTTTTTTTTAGGGGCACCTGGGTGACTCAGTGGGTTAAAGCCTCTGCCTTCGGCTCAGGTCATGATCCCAGGGTCTTGGAATCGAGCCCTGCATCGGGCTCTCTGCTCAGCGGGGAGCCTGCTTCCCTTCCTCTCTCTCTGCCTGCCTCTGTGTCTACTTGTGATCTCTGTCTGTCAGATAAATAAATAAAATCTTAAAAAAAATACAAAAATTAAAAAAAAGAAAAGCTTTAAAAAAAGGATTTTTTAAAAAGATTTTATTTATTTGACAGATCACAAGTAGGCAGAGAGGCAGTCAGAGAGAGAAAGAGGAGGAAGCAGGCTCCCTGCTGAGCAGAGAGCCCCCGATGCGGGCTCGATCCCAGGACTCTGGGATCATGACCTGAGCCGAAGACAGAGGCCTTAACCCACTGAGCCGCCCAGGCGCCCTGATAAAAAGGATTGATTGGCCCATCGTTTTTAGTCTACGCTTATAAATAGTGAAAGCTTACAACTCAACTTTGTGCCTTTGGTATCTCTGGATTGGTATTTCCCGAACTATTTTCCTCTGGATATCCGTAGATGCTGTGAAAAAAGTGTTCCACAACCAAATGAACTTGGGTCATTGGTTATTGCAAGGACTTGATGCAGGACTTCTCAGAGTCTTTGATGAGCTAAATGTGTTGTGATTTTCCAGGAGGTGATACAGTGCTCCCCGAAGTTAATTCACTGATGACAGAAAGAAAAGTTTTCATCAGTGGAACATGCAGGGTGAACCAGGCTACGGCAGGTGGAAACATGCAAGGTGTAAACATGCCTACATCTTCGCAGGAGGAACTGCCTATCACTTAAGAAATGAAATTAAGTGCCATGGTTTAAAAAAAAAAAAAATCCAAAGTGTTTGAAAGCACACTGCTGGAACACTTGATCCAGTCAAAGAAATGCTGGACAATCAGCATTTGGACAAGGAGTTCCTTGTCAAAGCTTCCACCTGAATTAGGGAGGAGATAAGGAGAAGCAGGGTGGGACTTTCCAGGCAGAGGACTTTTGCACCTACAGAGGCCTGGGAGCAAGGGAGAGAACCCTTCTTTCAAAAAAAAGTGGCAAGAACAGTAAGGCTGGTACAATAGCTTCTGGAGGGCTGAGGGCAAGAGGCGGGGTAGCATTGCAAAAGGCCTCATAAACCACATTATATTTTGGGCTTTTCCCTGTGAGGTAAAGAACCAGGAAAGAGATTTAAGCAAAGTAGTTACTTGATCGAATTTTAGTTTTACAAAGTCTTTAGTTAGTCTGAGATAGCTATGATGATTATCTGTCATTCTACAACAAAGAGCTGATTCCCTCCTGGGGGACGTCCATTCACGGGAAGACCTTTACCTACCACCAAATCTCTAGCTCCTAATGGCCCTATAATTAATTATACCCCTGGGGCTTTAGGACCATTCCTGGAGAGGTCTTGCTTAAGGTTGTCTGGGGTCTTAGGAATACAATGGTAAAGTCAGACTGGCCCATTCTAGGTACACAAGAGGTAGGGGAAAGAAGGAACCTGTGGAGCTGAGAGGGCATCTTACAGCCCACAGCCTTCTCAGTGACAATGACCATGGCAGTGGAGCTAACGGTGGGGGGGCGGGGGAGAGGGGGGATAGAGTAGTCCAGGCCAGCAGGCCAGCTTCCCTGAGGTTGCCATGTGGGACTGTGGCTCCTAGGGATGACCCCCACTCACTCCTACTCTGTTGTTTTTTTTTTTTTAATTATTAACATATAATGTATTATTTGCCCCAGGGATACAGGTCTGTGGATTCAGGCTTACACATTTCACAGCAGTCACCGTACCCTGGTATCTCTTCAGATCGCATAAATCTTGTGCCTTCTACTATGTTTTAAGAAAAGGTAGGAAGCGAGTAAGGGGAGAGAGCACACCAGTGCTTTCCAGTCTGTCAGGAATCCTGTGGAAAAGTCAGCAAGTCCTGAAAATCGGGATTTCAAACCTGAAATTCATGGTTATCCTCATATCTTTACGGGTCCGTGAACATTCTGAGATTATGCCTATGTATATTTTTTAGGGATTGCGACTCCTTAGCTCTCATTTCACTTTTAAAGATGTCAATGATTCGAAAAGCTTAAAAACTACTGCTGTACATGTTTCAAAGGGAGCAGGCAGGTAGATGTCAAGACAGCTGAGAAATACCCACACATGGTTCCCATAAAAAGAAGCAGTGGTGCCCCATTTTGGAAACCCCTCCAGGGCTTTGGTGCTCAGGATTCCTTTCCTTCTGCAGCCAGAAGGGGGTGCTGTGGATGAGCCTGGGGTGGATGTGCGCTTCTCTGAGGGGTCCCCCCAAACCAGGGGATCCTGAACCAGCGGAGCCTCAAGGACAAACCCTTCTTGCTAAGGACAGAACAGGTATAAATTTCTTGAGTTACAGGCGAAGGTTCTAGGGATGTTGAGGAAACCCTGTCTGGTCCCCGTCTCAGCCTTGAAGAGGAACTCGAGGGCAGAATTCTTCCATGCACTTGCAACACATGAATGAAATTCAGCTTCTTGTTGACAGCTGCCAGGTTTTTCTGAGAGCACTGACCCCATCTGCTGAGAACCTCACCCAATCTTCCTTCACTCAAGTCCCTGCCTAGAATAATCTGAAGAAGATGCAGAGAAGGGACACCACCAGGTCCATCAGGCCAAGACCAGAAGGGAGGCTGAGATGCCCCGTCTACTAAATGGAAGGACCACTAAGGAGAAGCAAAAGGGGCCGCAAGTGGAGAGATCCACCAGAAAGCAAGCTGCAAGGGGAGAACACTGAGATCTAGGGTGTTTGAATAACGGGCCCAAAGCCGCATCGTAGCAGAGCTGGAACAAGAGGCCAGCTCCCCATTTCCCAGCATGGTCTCGCCAACCCTTCACAACACCAACATTCACACCTGCAGGAGAGCGAGAGGGCAGGAGGGAGACCTGTCTGGGGAGAAGAGGTTTCTGTTCCACCTTGCAGGGTCATTATGGTTCCTGGACAGGGTAGACAGCAAGATGCCCTCGGGTCACTCCCCATGAAAAGGCTCCTCTGTGCCAGTGTGGTCAGTTCCTCTTCTCAGAAAGCTTCGAACCCTTCACAGGCATCTGCCATATAGCCAGGAGATAGGGTGCTTATCTAACCCAGCAACATGCCATGTGGACAGACACTGGGTGAGAGAGCCGACAGCTCTCTGGACATCACGTTATGGGCTCTAAAGAAGTAACAGAAAAGAGCCTTTCCCACCTTCAAGGAACGAGGCAATCTGCCTGGTTCTCAATGGAGGCCTTAGACGGAGGGAAGCCAATGGAGAGCTCCCGGAATGTTTAAGGTAGGAGACCCCAGCTGTGCTAAGGGGGGTTTTGAGAGCTGGGTGCTGGACAGACATTATTCTAGAGCACTTAGGAGCATTTGGCTCTCTTCACTTCCACAGGAGACAAGGAGGAGTACATTTCTTAAAGGGAAATTTCTTTCTCTTTCCATGAACAGTTATCAAAGTAAAGACGAGAATGAGGACGTGTCCTTGCAAGGAAGACAACCTATTTTTTCCTTAGCACATGAGAAAGCTGTGTGCGGGGATTGAAAGAGCAAAGAGCATAGCCTTCTGTCCAGAGGGCTTTCTTTCAGTTCCTTTTCTGTCCCCACCTCGGGGAGCGTGGAGCTCGGTGGTGATGTGACAGTGAGCATCACTTCCTTCACACGTGCTCCAGATCAGAAAAATCATCTCTAGCTTGTCACCTGCTGACATGAGCACACAGTAGTACTGGTTTCATTTTCCAACCATGTATGAAAATACCACGACTTACTTAGGACAGAAAACCAGAGAAAGCAGCAGAAGGCAGGATGTATCAAGAGCTATGTTTACCCTGATTCTACCTGCAATGTGCGTCTCAAGCTTCACTGAGCATAGAAAGAACCTGAGGGTCAGCAGATCTGAGGTAGGGGCCTGACCTTCGGCATTGCCAGTAAGCTCCCGAGTGAAGCTGGTGCTGCTGATCTTCGGGCCACACTACGAAGGACCTGGAAAAATGTTTGACCTTTCTGGCTGTTCGATGATGGCGCCAATCTTGAACGCTATCTAATACATCTCTTAAATGTAACAATCAGGAGTGAGAGCTTCCACCTAGGTCAGTGGTTCTCTGCCTTGGCTACTCATTAGAATCACAGAGGAGCTTCAAAAAATACCAGTAACTGGGTCCCACGCCTAGGGATCCTGCTGTAATTGGTCTGGGTCAACTATCAATCAGCAAGTGTAAATGCTCCTGTACAGCCAAGGGGAGAACCCCTGATCTAGCCAAATCAGGTGACCCGTTACATGTTTTCATTTAAGTAGTGTTCTCCTTCTACAGTCTTTCCTCACATCAAAGCACTATTGATTAAGCCAATCAGATTTTACATTTAAGTGTGCAGCAAACCAGTTGTCACGTTATTTTTAAAGCAAAGAGTTACCACTTCCTTAAACTTTCAATACATGCTGTCCTTAAAATTTTTCTTAGTGATGTAGCAAATTTATTAAAGCTTCCCCCACGCTGTTGTCATGGCTCAGTTTTATTGATTTATAAAATTGCTACAATATTTTAAACAACCAGAATTTTCATAACAAAAATATAGAGTACACCTTTTGGCATTTGGAAGAGAAAAAGAATACTCACAAAGTAAGCATACATATACTTTAAAATGAAATTTGTTTTTCCCCTGGGAACAAAAACCCTAGTCTAAGAATGTTTCAAGATTAAAGTGCTTAGTTATACCAATCTAAAGCCATATATGCTATCAGGTTATTAAGTTTTATTTAGAGACTAACTTTTCTGTCAATTTCAATATTTCCAATATTTCCAAATTTAACTTCTAAAGTTACAAACTGTTCATTAAATACCCACAAACTCTTATTGCAAGAACCATTATGTGTATTAGGTTATGACTAACCCAAAATAAAAACATTTCAAAGGCAAAAAAAATCATGTGCTTATATTTTTAATAGTATTTATACACACAAAGAAAAATCTATTTTAAAACTATTTTCCAATGCTTGCTTATTTGCATTGAGGTGAAATAATAGTTGGTGTGCAAATGTGAATATTAAATAGTATTTAACTAGTTAACTAAAAAAATGAAAATTTAGGACAGCCAATTATATTTAAGATAGTCAATTTATCTAAATTATTAAAAATAAAGCACTGAGTTTCAAGTGTACTCAAGATTTAAAAAGCAAAGGGACACACTGGATGGCTCAGTGGGTTAAGCTGCTGCCTTTGGCTCAGGTCATGATCCCAGGGTCCTGGGATCATGTCCTGCATTGGGCTCCTTGCTTAGCAGGGAGCCTGATTCTCCCTCTGCTTGCCACTGCCCCTGTTTGTGCTCTCTCTCTCTCTCATAAAATCTTAAAAAAAAAAAAAAAAAGAATTACAAAGCAAAGATGAATGCTAACAAAATAGCACTTAGCAGTCAATGAATAGTGACTGAACAGGTTTTTTGAGTTGAATAAATACATAAGCTATCCTAAATTTAAATGCCCTCTTGAACTCACCACCCTTTCCAAGTGATTCTTTTGTTTTCCAAAACAGTCCACCAAATATGGAGATACTGAGGAGGCTCTTTTGGGGGACTCTATATCGCTAATCATTATGGAGAAAAAATTACAAATATTGAATCATTATGTTAAATACCTGAAACTAATATGTTATATGTCAATTATATCTCAATTATTTAAAAAAACTTCTATTTTGTTTGAGGCATTAAAAAATAGAGAAAAAGATAAAGTGAATAAGAATATCTAAAAAGGAAAAGCAGAATGGGAAAAGCTCCTATGACTTTGTCTTTGGCTAGATAATATTGGAAAGGTCTTAGAAACATACTTTTAACATTCAACCATGATTTTTATAACACAACATACAACCATGATTTCTTCAGAGCTGGCAAAAAGGAAAGGCTGAAATAACATACAGAATTTGAAAACCAGAGGAGGGGGGAAATCACATAGTGAGTCTTTCAGTTTCTCTAGATCAAGCTAGTAATGAAGCTGAACTATTAAAAACCTCATCTAAAACTGTATCTACTCCCTTAATCCCTTTATACTCTCCCAAAAGGAAGAAAAAACATCTACAGGAGTTGAATCGGAAATTGACAAACACTTTAGTAAAGGAAGCCATGAGTCCTCAAAATATACTATTAAGAGGCCAAAACTGGTAAGTCACTGGTACATTTTGCTACGCTTCATGACTCAAGCCATATTCAAGGACACTGTGTGGCCAACATGGCCTGATTCACAAAAGCAAGAAAGAAGTTTCAATCTATGAATGCCCCCTCTCCCCACCCACCACCAAAAACCATGGCTTCTGTTTAAAAAAAAAAAGAAAAAGAAAGAAAGAGAGAAACAAATAAACAAACAAACAGCAAGGAGAAGGGACAACTCTAAGGAGGGTTGTTACTTACATAAAACAGCAGATGAACTAAAACTCTTCTCTCCAGTGATGACTAAGGGAGATTGAAACACAAAAAGTGACTAACATAAAGCACTGGTAGGCTACTGAATTACACTTGCTAACCTCAGACTTTTTAAAGTTTTTAACAAGTATGCCACTGTTTGGTGTCTTTTTCCTAACTGAGCACCACACCAAGGTTGCAAAAGTCTTCAAATTCACAAAGGCAGTGCTAGTAAGTGAATGGTCTGTGTTCCTTAGACACACATACACACTTGGTCTGAATAGGTGATGGGCTAGTTTTGCTTCCATTTAAAATATATATATGAAGGAGGGGCAAGATAGCAGAGAAGTAGGAGACCCTGTTCCAACCGGTCCCCTAAAGTGAGCTAAATACCTACCAGAACACTCTGAACACCTATGAAATCAGCCTAGGATGTAGGATTATACATTTCTGGATCTCTACGGGGGCAGAAGACATCAGTGGAGAGGGGCACCTTGACTGGATCATGGTTGATATATTCAGCTATACTTCCCCTCAACCACTTCTCACCAAAATAACTAGGAGGAGGAACACCCAACAGAGGAAAAATTCAGAGACTGTGACCTCTGCCACAGAACTACTGGATACGGACATAAACAGTATATGTCAGAAAGGGAATCCAGGGTAACAATAATCCAGGCAATGGCTAGGTTGGAGAAGACCATTAGTGACAACATAAAATCTCTAAGGGCAGAAGTGAGAGCTGATCTGGCAGAGGTTAAAAATGCTAGCAATGAGATCCAATCTAATCTAAATACTCTAACAGCTAGGATAACTGAGGCATAAGATAGAATTAGTGATCTAGAAGACAAACTGATAGAAAAAAAAGGATCAGGAGGAGGCCTGGAACAAACAGCTTAGAAACCATGAAAACAGAATTAGGGAAATAAATGACACCATGAAATGTTCCAATGTCAGAATTATTAGGATCCCTCAGGGGGCAGAGAAAGAGAGATGACTAGAAGATGTAGTTGAACAAATTCTGGAAGAAAATTTCCCTAATCTGGGGAATAGAACAAGTGTTCGTGTCCTAGAGGCAGAAAGGACACCCCCCAAGATCAACAAGTCTAGAAAGACATCCAGACACTCAATTGTGAAATTTACAAATCATAATTTCAGACAGGAGGTCTAAAGGGTAGCTAGGGGGAAGAGATTCCTTAAGTACAGAGGAAGGAACATCAGAATAATGTCAGACCTGTCCACAGAAACCTGGCAAGCCAGAAAGGGCTGGCAAGACATATTCAGGCACTAAATGAGAAGAACATGCAGCCAGCTAAGAATACTTTATCCAGCAAGGCTGACATTCAAAATGGATGGAGAGATAAAGAGCTTCCAAGACCTGCAAGGTTTAAAAAAAAATGTGACCAGCAAGCCGGCACCACAAGAAATATTAAGGGGGCTTCTATAAAAGAAGAAAGAACCCAAGAGTGACACAGAACAGAAATTTACCGAGACAGTTTATAGAAACAAGGACTTCACAGGCAACATGATGTCAATGAAAACTTACTTTCAATAATCACTCTCAATGTGAACGACCTAAATGCTCCCATAAAGTGGTACAGGGTTGCAGACTGGAAAAAACAACAGGACTTGTCCATATGCTGTCTACAAGAGACATATTTTGAACCTAAAGATACATCCAGACTGAAAGTGAAGGAATGGAGAACCACCTTTCAAGCCAACAGGCCTCAAAAGAAAGCTCAAAAGCTCAAAATTCTCACATCAGATAAATTAGATTTTAAGCTAAAGACTGTAGTCAGAGATACAGGACACTACATCATTCTTAAAGGGTCTATCCAACAAGAAGATCTAACAATTGTAAATACTTATGCCCCCAACATGGGAGCAGCCAACTACATAAGCCAACTGTTATTCAAAATAGTCATATTGATATGAATATGTTTAATTGTAGGGGATCTTAACACACCACTCTCAGTAACAGACAGATCATCCAAGCAGAAAATCAATAAAGAAACAAGAACTTTGAATGACACATTGGACCAGATGGACTTCATAGATATACTGAACATTCCACCCTAAAACAACAGAATATTCATTCTTCTTGAGCGCACATGGAACTTTCTCCAGAATAGACCACATACTGAGTCACAAATCATGGCTCAACCCATACCAAAAGACTGAGATTATTCCCTGCATATTCTCAGATCACAATGCTCTGAAACTGGAAATTAACCACAAGACAAAGTTTGGAAGGAATTCAAACACTTGGAAGCTAAAGACCATCCTGCTCAAGAATGTTTGTATCAAGCGGGAAATCAAAGAAAAACTTAAATAATTCATGGAAACCAATGAGAATAAAGACACATCAGTCCAAAGCCTATGGGATATGGCAAAGGTGGTCCTAAGGGGGAAATACAACAAACTAGAAGCTGGTTCTTTGCAAGAATCAATAAGATCAATTAACCACTGGCCAAACTAATCCAAAAGAAAAGAGAGAGGACCCAAATTAATAAAATTATGAATGAAAGGGGAGAGGTCACTACTAACACCAAAGAAATAGAAACAATCATCAGAAATTATTATCAACAGTTATATGCCAATAAGTTAAGCAACCTAGAAGAAATGGATGCATTCCTGGAAACCTATAAATTTCCAAGACTGAAACAGGAAGAAATTGACAACCAGAATAGAACAATATCTAGTAACAAGATTGAAGCAGTCATCGAAAACCTCCCAAAAAACAAGAGTCCAGGACCTGACAGATTCCCTGGGGAATTCTACCACACATTCAAAGAAGAAATAATAGCTATTCTCCTGATGCTGTTTCAAAATATAGAACTCTTTTTAGGAACCCAGCATTACCCTGATCCCCAAACCAGGCAAAAACCCCATCAAAAAGGAGAATTTTAGACCAATATCCCTGATGAATACGGATGCCAAGATTCTCAACAAGATCCTAACTAACAGGATCCAACAGTACATTAAAAAGATTATCCACCATGACCAGGTGGATTTATCCCTGGGATGCAAGGGTGGTTCAACATTCACAAATCAATCAATGTGATAGAACAAATCCATAAGAGAAGAGAGAAAAACCACATGGTCCTCTCAATTGATGCAGAAAAAGCATTTGACAAAATACAGCATCTGTTCCTGATTAAAACTCTTCAAAGTATAGGGACAGAGGGAACATTACTCAACTTCATAAAATCTATCTATGAAAAACCCACAGCAAATAGCATTCTCAATCAGGAAAAGCTGACAGCCTTCCCTTTGAGATCAGGAACAGGACAAGGATGCCCACTCTTGCCACTCTTGTTCAACACAGTACTAGAAGTCCTAGCAACAGCAATCAGAAAATAGAAATAAATAAAAGGTATTCAAATTGCCAAGAAGTCAAACTATCTCTTCGCAGATGACAAGATACTTTATGTGGAAAACCCAAATGACTCCACCCCCAAACTACTAGAACTCATACAGCAATTCAGTAATGTGGCAGGATACAAAATCAATTCACAGAAATCAGTTGCTTTCTTATACACTAACAATGAAAATATAGAAAGGAAAATTAAAGAATCAATTCCATTTACTATAGCACCAAGAACCGTAAGATACCTTGGAATAAACTTAACCAAGAAGATAAAGAATCTGGACTCAAGGAACTACAGAACACTCATGAAAGAAATTGAAGACACAAAAAGAGGGAAAAGCATTCCATGCTCATGGATCGGAAGAATAAACATTGTTAAAATGTCTATACAGCCCAGAGCAATCTATAACTTTCAATACCATCCTGATCAAAATTCCACCAGTATTTTTCAAAGTGCTGGAACAAACAATCCTAAAATTTGTATGGAATCAGAAAAGACCCTGAATTGCTAAGGAAATGTTGAAAAAGAAAGACAAAGCTGGGGGTATCACGTTGCCTGATTTCAAGCTTTACTACAAAACTGTGATCACCAAGAGAGCATGGTACTGGCACAAAAACAGACACATAGACCAGTGGAACAGAGTAGAAGGTCCAGATATGGACCCTCAACTCTATGGTCAAATAATCTTTGACAAAGAAGAAAAAAATACCCAGTGGGAGAAAGACAGTCTCTTCAATAAATGTTGCTAGGATAATTGGACAGCTATGTATAGAAGAATGAAACTCAACCATTCTCTTACACCATACACAAAGATAAACTTGAAATGGATAAAAGACCTCAATGTGAGGCAGGAATCTATCAAAGTCCTAGAGGAGAACATAGGCAGTAACCTCTTTGACATCGACCATAGCAATTTCTTTAAAGACATGTCTCCAAAGGTAAAGGAAACAAAAGCAAAAATGAACTTTCAGGACTTCATCAAGATCAAAAGCTTCTGAACAGCAAAGGAAACAGTCAACAAAACAAAGAGACAAACCACGGAATGGGAGAAGATATTCACAAATGAAAACTACAGACCAAGGGCTGATATCCAAGATCTATAAAGAACTCCTCAAACTCAACACACACAAAACAGATAACCACCTTAAAAAATGGGCAAAAGACATGAACAGACACTTCTCCAAAGAAGACATACAAATGGCTAACAGACACATGAAAAAATGTTCATCATCACTAGCCATCAGGGAGATTCAAATCAAAACCACATTGAGATACCA
This sequence comes from Enhydra lutris kenyoni, assembly GCF_002288905.1. NCBI lineage: Eukaryota > Metazoa > Chordata > Mammalia > Carnivora > Mustelidae > Enhydra > Enhydra lutris. The sequence goes on along the minus strand of NW_019154085.1, from coordinate 74,484,771 downwards.
CCTTACACCAGTTAGAATGGCCAAAATAACAAGATAGTAAACAACAAGTGCTGGAGAGGATGTGGAGAAAGGGGAACCCTCTTACACTGTTGATGGGAATGCAAGTTGGTGCAGTCACTTTGGAAAACAGTGTGGAGAGTCCTTAAGAAATTAAGATAGAGCTACCCTATAACCCTGCAATTGCACTACTGGGTATTTACCCCCAAAATACAGATGGAGTGAAAAGAAGGGCCATCTGTACCCCATTGTTCATAGCAGCAATGGCCACAGTCGCCAAACTGTGGAAAGAACCAAGATCCCCTTCAAGAGATAAATGGATAAAGAAGATATGGTCTATATATATACAATGGAATATTATGCAGCCATCAGAAAGGATGAATACCCATCTTTTGTATCAACATGGATGAGACTGGAGGAGATTATGCTGAGTGAAGTAAGTCAAGCAGAGAGAGTCAATTATCATATGTTTTCATTTACTCATGAGCATAAGGAATAACACAGAAGACAACAGGAGAAGGAAAGGAAAAGTGAATTGGGGGAAATCGGAGGGGGAGATGAAGCATGAGAGACTGTGGACTCTGAGAAATAGACCGAGGGTTTTGGAAGGGAGTGGGTAGGGGGATGGGTGAGCCTGGTGGTGGGTATTAAGGGCATGTATTCCATGCAGCACTGGGTGTGGTGCATAAACAATGAACCTTGGAACACAGAAAAAATAAAATTAAATTAAAAAAATAATTAAATAGTAATAAAAGATTCCAGAAAAAATAAAATAATATATATATATGGTTAAGTTTATGTTGGTGTGATAGTGTAAACCGAAAAGAAATCAATTATGAGCTGTTCAACTTTGTTTATTGTGAGTGCTTAAAAAAAATCTAGCAAACTTATGCAAAGTTGAGCCATAATCACTGCCCTATATTCTGGATGACAGAATACCCTTGCCGCCATTCCCCACACCCTCCCACCAAGCCCATGACAGACATCATTAATCAAGCAGGTTAACCTTTGCTGATCCCAGCCTCAAACTCAGAATCTCTGGAAGCTATAGCTAACTAAACAGAGCTAGCACGTAAGAAAAAAAAAAAAAAAAAAAGACCGTCTGCCATCCACAGTCACAGTGCTAACCCACAGGTTGTTTATTGCCACACACTTCTCCCCAGCCAACCACTGCAAAACAAGAAAACAAACAAACAAAAAATAACAAGCCAAATACCAGTTGCATATATTACCTGCACTATAAGGCCTCACCCAACATGAGGCATCCCAGCAAGGGACACCAGATCACCTTCTAGGCTGGGTATGCCTCCTCTGAAGGCATGCCGAAACACCTAGATACCCTAGCAACCACAGATACCACAGGAAAGGGCACAGTATAGAAAGTTCCTTTTTAATTCCAGTATAGTCTGATGCGGGTGATAAGACTCAAAAGATATTCACTGTATGCTCATTTACCATGCGAATTTGTCAAATAAAGGTTTTAATCACATGGATAGGTATACATTCCAAGACACAAATCTGGATGCTTCATACTTGCTGTCCCTGGGCCATACTTTTGATCGCTGCCAAAAAAATTAAAAACACAACTCTGTTTTGACTGAGTTGTGGTAACTTCTCCAGCAAACTTGTAGCTCCACTTGTGAAATCAATTGTGAAACTCAACATATATAAAGCTATATAAACATAATTCCAGGTTCCACTGTCGACAACCAAGAAACCATATGTCCAGACATACTTGCATACACATCGTGCACACGCAGTTCAAGAAAAGCACTAGAAATTCTACGACTGCCTTTCCAAAGAAAATGGCCTCATTCTAGCTACCCAGAAAAAAGGAGTCAATTCATAACTCCTTGCGGAGGGGGATTAAAAAGAAAATAAAAGAGCTGAAATGCTGGTCAGGTCGACCACATCAGAGGCCAGAATTATTCTACCGTCACACACCAAAAATGTTTGTGAAGATATATAGAGTGACCTCCCTCTCAATTACCAGCCGCACCCTAGAGACCTGCCACCTTTCTGTCGGAGAGCTAATCTGAGCAAGTGCACGTACACCATCAAAGTTAGTGTCTTAGGAAAAGGGCTGTAAGGGCACACACCAAAGAAAAGTGGCTATCGCAGGGGATATGGGGGTGTCAAGGCAAAATTTCTTCATATTGTCCAAATGATAATTTAATAAAGAGAATATATTCATGTACTGCTTTAAAAAAATAAAATAAAATAAAATAAATCAAGAGAAAGGGTAGGAAATAACCAGGCTCTCTCAGAAATTGAAGTCTACAGTCCTGGGAGAAGATGATGGCATGGAGTGGGGCTGCCAAGTTTCCCTGGAACGCCTCCTCTTCATTCCACGTAACTCGTTAGTCTTTATGCCCAAACTGCTATCATCCAAAATGACAACCTCTGCCTGCTAATGCCAAGAGAGGCTGAAAAAGAAAAGAGTGTGTGGATATAGCTCATGGTGGTTACGGCTCCCTTCATGACGTTATTCTCTCTCCTTTGTTCCTAACTGTCCCTGTGCTACCACATCTGGTAATATAGTTTATATAGAGAGTTAAGTGGGTAAAACAGTCTTTGTGACAAATTTTCAAAAGCACAAAGAATATCATCAGCATCCTCCTCTCACTGTGACAAAATAGAACTAAGGAAGAATTCATTAGAGTCATACGTTTTATTCATCATTGATAATCTGAATATATCACCCATATAAAACTATTCTTTCCCTGGTGTCAAGGGAATTCCTTAATTTGTTAATATCCCTGTACTCTAATTCATTTGTTTTATCCATCACAATTAATAAAAATCTAACCAATCCTGCTACAAATTCTGGCTTTGGTGGGTTATTTATTCAGCAACTAACACTAGTCTAGAAGCATAAAAACTAAAAATACTAAATAAAATAAACAGATAATGTAAACACTTAGAATTTCAAGATACAGGGGCGCCTGGGTGGCTCAGTGGTTAAAGCCTCTGCCTTCAGCTCAGGTCATGATCTCAGGGTCCTGGGATCGAGTCCCACATCGGGCTCTCTCCTCAGCAGGAAGCCTGCCTCCTCCTCCTCTCTCTCTCCGCCTGCCTCTCTGCCTACTCGTGATCTGTCGAATAAAAAAAAAAAAAAATCTTTAAGGAAAAAAAATTATTAAAAAAAAAAAAAGAATTTCAAGATACAGTGACAAAATGTTCATGCTGATCAGCACATAGGAGTTAATCCCAGTTCTGCATATTTTGGACGTTTTTCTATGCCTGTACTTCAGTATCTTTGTTATAAGGGTATAATGAGGTAAAGCAACTGGCCTGTAATAAGTGTTACAAATGTTTTATTATCAAAGATACCAACAAAAGACTTTTGGGGGGGGAAGCACGTTATGGAACAGAAAGGAAAAACTCTATCCTATGAAAATATGTTAGATTAGTTACTGCATTTGGAGAAAAGGCAGCATAAGGGCTCCAAAGCTACAGACCTCAAAGCTTCAGAGATGAAATATCAAAGCAAATAATAAGGTACAATAATATTCACATCTAGGGAAGGGGGAAAGCCTGCAGCAAGCTAATGGCAGGCACGGTTTTAACCCTGGCCCTGTCTCCATTTCATCTGTACTACCAAAATGAACCTGATAATTTGCAAAGAGCTTTATTCATACTAAGAAACTGGTCATTCCTTTTATAGAAAAATTCCTCATGTCTAGTGGTATTAATATTTACAGCCATTGTCACAATCATGGAACTCTAGTGAGAGAGAATTCAGATCTCCTTATAAATAAAAATCCCTCAAAAAAAGAAAAACCCTCCTCCAAAGTATGTAGCTCACTAGTCATAAAAACAGGAGTGTAAGCACTTAATCCCACTTGACCTCCAAGAGTTAGAATCCAGTGTTACCATACAGTCAATCTAGATATAAAGGAAATACTTAAAATTGAGCAAATGCAGACATTCTGATGTATCAATTCACATTTTCTGAAAACTGTACAACCACTCACAAGGTCATAGATCTAGGGATTGGAGACCGCCACTTTTCTGTTTCTATACCCTACATATTCAAAGAGTATTACATTTACTGGCTGTAGGTAAGGCATAATAAACAATCATCTCCCTAAGTTTATTTTCCATACTTCATATTTAGATGATCAAAACGCAATACCAATAAAGCTTTAAAACACATCAAAATTGTTATTACATACTTCTAAAAACTTACACAGTAATAATTACTGATTGGATTTTTAAGGCTTTCATGTGTCTTAGAGAGATAACCTTTAACACCTGAACATTTCATGTGAAGTCTAGTTAAATGTAGGGTCCATATTATCAAACACTGGATTTTCCCATATGTCAAAATGCTTCCTATGATGAAAACATCTTAATCCAAGTCTAAATGGATTACTGAATTAAGCATGATCGTCATAAAAATAATAATGGTAACAACAATAGTAACGATAGCTAACACTGACTTAACACCTACTGTGTTAAGTAGTGTTCTCAGTGCTCCATATGCACAGACTCTTCCAATCCTCACAACACCCTATGAGGTAGGTATTACAACAGAATCAATCACATTAATTAAAAATCAGAGTGGAAATAATAAATTACAAAATAATACTCAAGAAATTGTATTTTCTGGACACTATTGGAATTCAAAACTAGACTTCCAGTTAAATATGGTAGACTGACCACTTGTATTTATTTTCTCTACCTCCAAACCCCACCAAAAAGGCATTAAAGGAATATAAAAGGTATTAATTCATAAAGACAAAGAGAACAGACTATAGAGCCATGAGATTTTAAGAGATTTTATAAAAATAAAAAACAGGAGGAGGTGTGATAACTAACCTAGCAGAATGGAGGAAGTTAAAGCCTTACTACCCAGAAGAGAGAAGCCAACAAATACATTCTACCAAGTACCTAATAAGTTCAGGACTTGGAAGTACCAGGTATTACAGAAAAAAGGGGTGAAGTATAGGGCTGAACATAGGACTAGAAGTCTGTATAAGAAGCAACAGACCCCAGGTCCACTCCCTAGCCAGACAACCCACCCACCACCCAACCCCCATCCACAGGTGACCTGTGGGTCACCATTCAAGAAGAAGACTGGAAGGGGTGGGCAGGGGGGACAGTGCATGGGGAGACTGAAAGAAGGAGATTAAGTAAAAGTCACCATATAAACTGTGGGGTCCTTAGTCCTCTTTTTCTACCCTACTACCAAAACCCAAGAGTCCTTTCTAGAGAAACCAAATGGCTCCAAAGAAAAGATCTCCACTGAAATGCAACAGGATATTATATTTTTAAAAAAGGAACAAAGAGGGGGAAAAAATCTTATAAATTAAAATACAAGGGCACATGGGTGGCTCAGTCAGTTAAGCATCTGAATCTTGATTTGGTCATGATCTCAGGGGTGTGAGATCGAGCCCATGTTGGACACAGTGGGGAGTCTGCTTAAGAGTCTCTCTTTCCCTCTCCCTCTGGCCCTCACGCCTCCTCCCCACTCTCTCTCTCATTCTCTCTAAAATAAATAAATCTTCAAAAAAAGAAAGAAAGAAAGAAAGATATTAAAATAGTTTTTAAAATTTCAGGAGAGCTGGAAGATAATATATAATTCAATGAGAAACTGGAGAGGAAAAATTTTTTAAATTAGAGGCTTAATCTGGAAGATCCAGCACTTAAATAACAGAAATTCTAGAAAGACAGGCTAGAGAAAAAGGAGGAGAGAAAATGATCAGAAAGATAACACAAAATACTCCCAGAAATTAAGTAGACAAGTCTCCAAATTGAAGGACTCCACCAAGTCGAGTACCCAACAACATGAATCAGCAAAGACCCATACAACATCATGAAACATCAGGGGTAGGGAGAAGCTCCTAAAAGCCTCCAGAGTGTAAAAGCAGGTCTGTGTAAAAATTAGCATCAGAAATCTCATAAAAATAACAAATACAATAAGACAATGTGGCACTGCCTTTAAAATTCTGAGAAAAAATTATTTTCAACATACACTCCAAACTACCAGTCCATCAAGAGCAGAGACATTTTCAGACCTGTAAAGCTTCAAAATCTTCACCTCTCAGACTTTTCCAAGCAAGTTTTCAGCGGTGAATACACTTTAGCAAAAAAAGGGGCAGTAAATCAAGAAAGAGGAAGTCATAGGATCCAATAAACAGGAAATGCAACCTAAGATCAAAAAACAGAATAGGTCCCAGAATGACTGCCGAGCCATGAACTGGCCTGAAAAGCAACAGTCCAGATGGCAGAAGACAAAGGATTGTAGAAGAAAGGTCTCCAAAGGTTTTAAAAAAAAAAAAAAAAAAAAAAAAAGGAACTGATAGATTATTTGATGTTTTTGAGCACTTAAGCCTTTGGATAATCTTTGTGATAGGTATATAAAAAACCAAGCAAAATTTTTAAATCAGGCAGTTATTAATTCTGGGGAAAATAAGGGCCTAGTAGAGAAGAAATACTGATAGATCACCCTAGCGTTCATGAATGACCAACATTTATAGCAGTCCCCCCCTTATCCCTGGGGACCTGTTCCAAGGCCCCCAGAAGACCCCTGAAACTGCAGCTAGCACTGAACCCAAAACACGCTATGTTTTTCCCTATGCGTATATACCTCTGATAGAGTTTAACTTATAAATTAGGCACAGTAACAGATTAACAACAACTGCTAATAAAATGGAACAATAACAACATACTGCAATAAAAGTTCAGTGAACATGGTCTCTCTCTCTAATATCGTATTCACCCTTCTCCTTGGACGACATGAGATGATAATGCGTCTACGGGATGAGACGAAGGGAGGTAACTGACACAGGCGCTGTGACACATTAGGCTACTATTGCCCTGATGACATAAGTATGATCACTTGCTTCCGGATGGCGACTAAGTGTGGGTAACTGAAGCCAAAGCAAGCGAAGCCACAGAATGCAAAACAGCAGATAAGTGGGAACTACTGTGTAGCTACTGATTTTATAAAAATCTGCAGCTAACCTATATTGGGAGATTGGGAGAGATAGGGAAGCAATGGGGGGAGGGAGAGATATAAGAAAAGCAAATCCTGCTTCCTCTGAAAGAAACTCAAGAAAGCATTTCTGAAATTGATAAATCAAGACAAAGGAACACAACATATTTTCAAGTAGGAAATAACCGGTAAGAGCTGAAAGTGCTTATCTCTGGGGCACTAAGCCGGGGAGGAGGACCTTTTTTTTTCAATATGAACTATGTACATGAGTTACTTTTTAATAAAAAGAAATTTTTTAAAAATGCTTTTCATTGACAAATTTGGTATGAATTCCAAGAACAGAGAACTGGGGAACGGGAAATACAAGAAAAGGAAACCCTCTTTACTAGCTACAACCTGCTTACCCCAGTTGTGCTACTAAAAGACAGACCTCCTACAAGGTGCTCCAGCCTCACCAGGCTTTCTCTCTGGCCAGGTCATACCCTCTCCACCGAAGGGCAACAGCAAGGCTCAAAGGACAGACCTGGAGGCACTTCACTTAATTAAAAAAAAAGGGGTGGGGTAAGAACTGGTAGAACCCAAATTAATGATATAGTAATATACATGGAATTAGTATTAACAGCAGTATAATAGTAAGATATTACAAAGATATATTTCCTGAGATCTGCATGATGATTTCTAACTTAAACACCAAGTGTAAGAATGCACAGTGAAAAAATTACACTTTAGGGTCAAAGGTTCCATAGTGACTATGGAAATAAAGATACTTCATCTCCTGCTGTAGAACTAAATTCAAGAAACAGCAACCATTTCTCAACCTGTCTTGATTAAAGATAATACAATAATTCAATGTAACATAACAGGATTCAAATGTAGTCCAGTTAGAAAAGAATTTGCATCCAAGTCACTTTAACCGTGGAAGCCTGGGTTCTCACACAACAGAAACCAGGCACTTAGAAAGAAAAGCAGCACTGGCTTTGCTTAGAAGATTAATGATATACCAGAAGTCCCCAAGTTTCTCGATAACCTCAAGGCCTAGACAAAGCAAAAAACCAATACCTATACATTACAGAAAATTCTGACAAGCTAAAATTCTTATAGAATTGTTCTTATTTGGTTTACCTTTTTCTTACAATTCAGAAAAGTCAGGCCATACTTGAACATACACAGGGCTCCTCAAAACCCAAGGTTCGCTGAGGCTTTACACGTTGCTTCATGCTATCAAGTCACTAATTCAAATCTAGATGTCATTCAGGATACATTTATACTCCCCCCAAAAAATGATTTCACAAATGTGTTGGCTCCTAAGGGGAAAAAGCAGATTCCAGTAACAATAAAAGCCATACTGAGGAATATGGCAACACCTGTTCAAAGCACCCATTTCAAGGGGGAAAAAAATGATACGACCCAGAAATGATAGTATTTTATTTTAAAAAATATTTACAGAAAACTGTTCAAGAACTCATCTTTTTGGATAAAGCAATAAAAAATGGATTTATTTCCTATGAGTTCAAAAGCCTGGTATAGTGTTTTCATTATAAACCTACTGGTTCAAAACAAAAAAAATACCAACCTGAAAACGCCCTATCAGTAGCACCTTGACTTTCATGATCTAATCACTATGCAAATTCTTACTACCACAAAAAAAAAGCAAAAATTCTGATTACTCACTCAACGTGAAACTTACATCATTAAAATTTTCTCAAATCAAACATATGAAATACAACATATGAGCAGAAAAAAATTCCACTTAAGATAGTCTAATGATCTGTGTGCTATTTAAAATCAAATACTTTAAAGTAGCATACAGTTTATCTAAATGAATATTAATGTATTTAGATTGTTTATGTCCATTTTAAACTTATAATTACAGATTTATTTTTAGTGAAGTAAATACCAAATATTAACTCTTTTAAAAAAGTCCCACATAAACCTACGAGAAAAATTTAAAGTGAAATAGGCCACACTAGTCTAAGCTCATAGGCAACAAACCAAATAATATGCCTCAAAAAATATGCAACAAACCAAAAAAATATACAAACAAAACCAAAGCAATAAAGAACACTAATAGCACTTGATAAAGATTAGACAGAGTATCAATAATATAAAAAATACAATGTATTATATGAGGAGTTTGAATGCAAAAACCATATATTTATTAAACATGTGATTAACTTAAAAACACCAAACCAGTTTGTTTTAAAATGCTCCTCATCTAAGACCTTGGACAAAACCATCCCTCCAAAATGAATTAAAAAAAAACAAAAAAAACAAAAAACAGTTTACAAGGCAAACACTGACAATAGGTATGGAGAGGCACTACCAAAAAATGCTATTCGTTCTTTAATTAAATAATGCCATTCTCAAGTGATGTAGAGCAGTCACCTTGACAGAATTCCTTTTTTGTATAAATAGTCATAAATAAAAAAATGTCCCTAGATAGTCTACAGCTGCAAACATTAATACCTTACAACAGCAGCTTAATGTCTATTTTAGGAAAAAAAGCACTAAAATCCTCTTCCATTGAAAGGCATTTATTTCTCTGGTATAAGTGAGCAAGGTCACTACAAATTAACCTCTTTTCTAGAACAATGTAAATAACAATGTATACACATCTTAAATTTGGTAGGTCATAAAAGTTAGGATGCAATCATTTTTCTGATGCGACAGAAAAATAAATAAATAAAAGTTAATACTTTAACCCAACATTTGGTATTGACAAATCAGTAGTGTCAACTTCACATGTGAAGGACAGCACAGTCTGGTTTTTAAAAAATCCTCAATATGTCACGGTATTCGGGCTAAAAATATTTAGAATATTAAATGTTTCCTTTTGCTTAAAGGAATACAATAGAATCTCCATCAAGCTGCTATCGTAACTCATTTTTAGCTGGGGTAAAGTGACCGTCTGGTCCATGGCACAAGTTACATATATCACACTTCTGTCAAACAGAAACCTTATGTTTCTAAGATTTCATGTTTATAAGCTACAATACACACTGACTCATCTGTCAGTCCCTCACAGTTTTTTAGAAAAATATCTACATTTGTCCTTATGGAGGTCAAAATGTTACACCATCATTTGTTTAAAAAAAAAAAAAAAAAAAAAAAAAAGATGCACATTCATACTGTGAAGTTATTAGGAAAATACTCTTGCAAATAAACTATATAAAGATAAAATACACTTCAAAGGTATGTGGGTTGTTTTTTTGTTGTTGTTTGTTTGTTTTACAGTATTCTATAAAGTGCAGAGAAATCCTAAGGGAAAAACTACTCCCTATAACATAGTTTAATTAGAGCAGCTTTTGCATAGCAATACTTAGAGGAAGTTGGACACTTCCGTTTCCTCAGGAAGAGAAGGATGGACGAGGATCTTCCGATTCAGATTTTTTTTTGGCCATAAGTCTGCTTTCTTCAGGAATTGTTGCTGATGCCAAATCTCCATTGAGTGTATTTCTTGAACAGTGAACAGGTCCTATGAAGAAATTAATTAAACAGTTAAACACCCTATTGATACGAACTCCAGTTCCCTGTGGGGGAAAAAAAAAACAACTTAAATTTCCTATTTAGGGACATGAAATTCCTTCAGCTTCCTATTAATGTTTTGACTGTTTGCCTAATAGAGAAAAATCTCACTTTCCTGCTATTGGCAATCATAAGGAGAAACTTCATAGTTAAGAAAATAAATTATGAGGCTACCAGAAGTAGAGATATTTGTTTTGTTCACGGCTAGAAGCACAGGTGGCACATAACGGGCAGTCAGAAATATGTGCTGAAGTGAATGTGGTCTTGGTTAACTATGGCTTTTTCAGCCTGACTGTGGTAATGCTGTTAGTATCCCCCTTGTTTTCTAAAGAAAAACAAAAAACAAAAAAATAAGACTCGAAAAAGGTTATATGCCTAACCCAAGATCACACAACTGGTAATAGAACGACTTCCTGAGCAAAACTGACAAGGTACCTGTCACCAGGAGTCCCTATATTTCCATGTGGAATACAACTCACAGAACTGGTGCTGCAGCTGTGGGCTGAGAGCCCTGGCATGGCCCCACCCCAAAACAACTGTGCTTTTATATGTACATGGTATTTGATTTTACCACGAACAATTACTACTTTTATAATTTTCTTAAATCTAGTTAATAAAAAATAGAAGGGATTTTCTCTTTCAAGGAAAAGAATATTTGGGGATAAATATTCTTAGTGGGGCCGCCATTAAGACTGCCCAATTGCAAAACACATACTTTCTAAAGAAGAGCACTAAAATGCAGTCTCCGTTTTATCAACTAACTGAGACACTAAACTTTAGGATAAACAGAAGGAAATCTAAGGATAAAACTTCTGACCTAGAGACCTGAGATACATGTATGTATATAAACAGGGATGTTCATGTGTGTGTGTACACGTGTGTGCAGTATGTGTGACTGGTTCTGTTACACTCCTTAACAGCTAGCTATGGGAATGCCAAATGGACTCGGGCATGCACACTGAGAGCTTATGGAAATTGTTTTCAAAAATCAAAACCAGGGTGCTTAAAAGAGAGCTAAGAAAAATGGCTGGATTTTTTTAAAAAATTACTTTCACCATCACAAATGAAAATGATCCCCTTAGAGTAAAAAGGAGAGCATCTACAGAAAAGTACAAGGCAGCATACAGAACCCTTTCATGGGCTCTAGACTCAAAGAGTCAAGTAAACCAGGCAGAAAGAACAAAGTAAATCAGAATCTACGCTACTTGCCTCTGCTAACTTTTCTTTCCACACCTAACCTCTAACCCTCTTCCTCTTATCTCCTCCAAGTTGTACTAAATCAGCCTGGAAAAGTTTCTTTCTCCTTCCCCCTTCCCACCCTCACCCCTTTTCCTTCCTTCTTTTACCCACTGTCCCAACTTAAATTAAAAAATGGCAATAAGCATAGAGTAGTGCTCTTACAGTGTTCTGTAAGAAAAAAAAACAAAAAAAAGATGTCATCATCTTCTAAAAATCTGAAAATGACCAGCAGTCCCTCTCTAATCTCCACCATCTTCACAAACTCTATCTTCCCCTCTCATTAAACCCGTTTAACTTTCTGGTTCAGTAAAACAAATGTTAATCAAAGTGAATTAGCTGGGCTCTTCCAGGCAACCTAAAGAAATCTAAACACTGTTTATGTCATTTCCACAAGAGAAATAAAATCTGTGTTCCAAACAACAGACTTAGAAATTCTTGGAACACAACCTATCCCCTAAGTAGGAACTGTATGTAATTTCCATCACACATGTTTCATGGTCAAGAGTAAAGACTCCGAAAAGCAAAAGTCTACTAATGGAGTCGTAATTATAAGAACCTATTTGTGTTCACTAGAAATCACAGTCACTACTGTTGAACTAGATATTCTGACATACTTTCAAAGCTTTCTCTCTGAAGAGAAAATAACTAAATTTGAACATAAATCACAAAACCTTTCCTAAAGTATTCAATCACAGTATGTTGCCTCTTTAAAGAAAAAGGGAGAAAAAGGTACAAAAATAAATGCTACTATAATTCACCACCACCACCTGAAAAATTTAGCCCTTTCAAATTATTTAAGTAACAATGCTGATTTTTTTTTCTCTGAACTTAAGACCTTGCCTTTATTTTCCTCTAGAATCCTACCCACAATTCACGCTTTCTTCTAAAATGTTTTTGAAATGTAAATATAGTGGGAGTAGAACATTACTAAGAGATTACTAAAATGTAGTGGGAAGAAAACTTTTGATGTTATATCTATAAATCAAAGATATGGCACTTATATGGATGTATTCAGCACTTCTGAATACAGAAGTATATATACTACCTTAATAACAAAGGTGTCTGTAAGAGGAAATATGAGCTTCTGTGGATTGTGTGCTTGTTTGCCTGGCTCTGAATTAAGGAATGAATCCAAGGGCAAAGTACGGTGTTGACTCTCAGTATCCTGCTTAGAGGGCACCACAACAATTCTGGAGAATAAGCCAAAGAAAGAGACAGAGCCCCATTTAACTCACTATCTGGGTCTTCAAGGGAAATATCATTACAAGAGTCTGTATCTGAGTAGGTTCTTCGGCGGCGCTGGGCGAGTCGGTGATGTGTAGATACTGGTTCTCTTACAGAGTGGCTACTCCTACAAAGTAAGTAAAATGCATTACATTGTAAGGCCTTAAACAAATGATAATACCCTTAACTGGAGTGGGGTTTTTTTTGTTTGTTTTTAGAGAGAGTGAGCCCACACATCAGTGGAGGATGCGGGTAGGGCAGGAGGGTCAGAGGGAGAGGGAGAATCTGGGGCAAGCTCTAGACTCAGCATGAACCAGACATGGGCCTTGGTCTCATGACCCTGAACGTATGACTTGAGCTGAAATCGAGTCAGACACTTAATGGACTGAGCCACCCAGGCACCCCTTAACTGGAGTTTTAAATGACTTCTTTAAATGAAAGTGGAACTATTTTTATTTCCAAATTTTTATTTTAGCAACTTTTGATTCCTTCAGAGGTCAGGCCACAGGCAAGTCAAATCATTTAGAATCCAGCTGGTAACCTGAAGAATAAGACCTCTGAACCAAACTAAACGGAAAGGGGGTAAAAGAAAGCAACTTCTTTTACAGAGAAGGGTCCAGTGAGACCGTAGACATATCAGATGGTTAACAAATGTTCAAAAACCAAAAGTTATGACTTCACAAGTGCATGTATCTAGTGTCAATCCATATCTGATCAAAAATAGCAGCGTGAAGGGGATAGGCAAGCAGGCAAGAACATGCTAGAGGTCAGCTCCCTGATAGCAGCAAAAGCAAATAGCCCTGGCAAATAGAGGCTACAAAAACTATTTTTAAAAAAGCAGTCTGTGGGGCGACTGGGTGACTCAGTCAGGTAAGCATCGACTGTCAATTTCAGCTCAGGAAGGCCATGATCTCAGTGTGGTAAGACTGAGCCCTGGTGTCTGGCTTCCCACTTAATGCTGAAGTCTGCTTGTCCCTCTCCCTCTGCTCCTCCCCCCACCTCTCATGTGTGCTCTCTCTCAAATAAATTAACAACAAAAAAAAAAACAAATAAATAAAAAATAGCTTGGAAAACTAGAAAAATCAATCTAAAATATCCAGCACAGAAGCAAATCAGCACCACTCAACAGCACTTCAGCTACCACTGTATGGAAAGCCCAACATTACTGTTCGTAATGACTATCCTGATTTATCAAGAAAATATAATTTTAAAATTCTAATTATATTTGGGGCACCTACGTGGGGCACCCACATGGCACAGTTGGTTAAGCGTCTGACTCTTGGTTTTGGCTCAGGTTCTGACTTCAGGGTCCTGATCTCAGGTTGTGATATCCAGCCCATTTTTTTTTTTTTAATTCTAGTTATATTTTATCTAATAAGGTAGAAAGGATAAAATACAGTTCAGAAAAACATCTATCACAAAAATAAGTTTGTAAAAGGGATCAAGCTTTTACTTAACTGGTGAAACTCTTCACTCCCTGACAGGATCAGGTATGTATACATCGCAGGGCTCCTCTGAGCACAAGATAGTTCAGAGGTTACATACTCATGGTGGGGGGGTTGGAGGGAGTGACAATACTAAGGGCTCAGTTAGCACTTTTTCTTAATGTAGAGAAATAAAAGCTAATGCCACTACAATTTCATTGTTTTCCAAAGAACCAATCAGAGCAACTTAAAAGACCTACCAAGATAAAGAACACTTTAGTAGCCTGGGATATTAGCAAGATCTATCTAGAAGATAAATGTCTTAAATGTGTTGCTGTGAGTATCAATTGGTTTTTCTCTTTTTTCAATAAGATCTTTAACTCTTAACAAAACAACAGATCAGAATGAATGTAAGACTATAGAAAGCTGTCATAAAGTAAGCCTAAGCTTTGGACCCCCCTGTACCTCAAAATGGATTTCTATAACCATCACTTGATATAATTTCAAACATTTAAAAAAGGTACAAGAGGGGCGTCTGGGTGGCTCAGTGGGTTAAGCCTCTGCCTTCTGCTCAGGTCATGATCTCAGGGTCCTGGGATCGAGCCCCACGTCAGACTCTCCGCTCAGCAGGGAGCCTGCTTCCCTTCCTCTCTCTCTGCCTGCCTCTCTGCCTGCTTGTGATCTCTGTCTGTCAAATAAATAAATAAAAATCTTTAAAAAAAAAAAAAAAGGTACAAGAGCTGATAAGGTGTTTACCTAGCTGGTGAATTTATTCACTCATTTTTATCCTCACTGACTACCTACAGGGGCTAGGCCCTATACTTAGATATAATGCTAAGCAAATCAGAACCAGGTTCTGCTCAAAAAGTTGCCAACCCACACTACTTCATGTTAAAGGCCCAAAAAACTTCTCTGAGTAGGTATAATTTTGAGAGAACTTGATTAGAAGAAAAGTTTATTTTACCTCTCTGAACTGCAAGAACCAGGATGGCTGACAGAACGCTTCATCTAGAAATAGAAAAGGATAATGAGCATAATCCATACACCAAGTAGAATAATACAGTTCTGATTTATTATCATTATTATAATTAACACAAATCTGCTCAGAGGAAAAGATGACTGGCCAAGAAATTTATCTTTTACAAACTCAAGCAACACTATCAGCACAATGTCAAGCTTTGTCCCTAATAACCATTAATTGGAATCTTTCTCAACACATATCAAAAACATGCTAGATTCTTTCCTCAGTAATAAAAATCAAATTTTATATGTATCCTATGTGTCTGAGTGTGTGCTTATATATAAAAATATAAAAAAACGTATATAACCAACCCAAAAAACCGTACTATTTAAAGGAATATATAGCAAGCCAGAAAATAATCTCTCTCCCTCTCTTTTTCTTAAAGGCCAGGAAAAGAATCTGGTAGCAAAGCTTCTCTTTATAATTCATTATTCAGGTAGCTGTTACACAGATGTTCTAAAGTATGGTTTTCATGGAAGATGGCATTAGTAACTCAAGTCTTTAAAGAACTCAGAAGAAGAATCCTAAGTCTCAAATAGGTCTCTAAAACATGTATTTTATTTTATTTTTTTTTAAAGATTTTATTTATTTATTTGACAGAGAGATCACAAGTAGGCAGAGAGGCAGGCAGAGACAGAGGAGGAAGCAGGCTCCCCACTGAGCAGAGAGCCTGATGTGGGGCTCGATCCCAGACCCTGAGATCATGACCTGAGCCGAAGGCAGAGGCTTTAACCCACTGAGCCACCCAGGCGCCCCTAAAACATGTATTTTAAAATAATTTTAAAAACATAATTAAGAGCACTAATAAATATGACAAATACCAAATTTAATTTAAAAGATCCAACTACTCCACCAAAAAAATTGAAGATCCCCAATTAAAATAGATTATTTCAGTGTTTAGCAAGGCAGCTGAAAAGCAAAGTTTATACTACAGGATAAGGTCATTTGCTTTTACATGCAGGGGCTCAAGGGTCTTACAAGTCCAAGTCTAACATCTGAGTTATGTAAATGTCTGCTGTATTTGTAACAGGAGCCACCAGGTGCTCAAAGAAGTCCCAGCTGAAATGATAACAGATATGACCAACCCAATTTATAGTCCAGGAACACTAATATGATTGACATTAAGCTGCAGATGGACATTAACATCTCCTTTAACAGAAGTCAAGTCCTTTGGGATTACTCACCTAAGGACATCCCAACTACAATTATTATTCAATCTGTGGGTCAAATGACGATTGTTTGAACTTCTGATTATGATTTGAAATAAAACCGAATGCACATTTATTCTAGGAAGGGACACAATAAGATTAACTACATAAAGTAGTTTAAAAATCAGTTTAGGGGCACCTGGGTGGCTCAGTGGGTTAAAGCCTCCGCCTTCAGCTCAGGTCATGATCCCAGGGTCTGGGATCGAGCCCCACATCAGGCTCTCTGCTCAGTGGGGAGCCTGCTTCCTCCTCTGTCTCTGCCTGCCTCTCTGCCTACTTGTGATCTGTCAAATAAATAAATAAATTTTTAAAAAATCAGTTGAAATAGTTTTAGAATTCTCAAATCTTCCATAGCTTTATTTTCCATTTACTCATATTATTAAAAAGAAAAAAAAAAAAAAGATTTTCCCAAAAAGACTGTCTGAACTTTTTTCCATGCTGTGCCTCCAGAATTATCATAGCCATGATTTTTGCTTGATGTATGAAATAAAATGGCAAAGCAAGTAAAAATAAATAATCCCTAGCCAGTATTTTTTAGATTAGCTTATTGGACTTTCCTGTACTGCTGCTACTGATAAAAGGTTTTGGTTTAAAACGGACAGTTATTATAGTTTCTTAGACATAAAATATACATATGACCTCTCTCGACTACAGAGCATTTGTAACAGAAGGCATTTTCCTCAGAAATCTAATACAAAAAAAAGGCAGTTTTGAGGCAGTTTTATTGCATTTGATTTTATGAAGTCAAATACAGTAGAATTTGTAGTAAAGTCTGTACTTAACACCTTAAAAAACAGTGTAGCCCTTATGTATCAACCTCAGGAACATAGCCCTAAAACAGACATCTACCACCATATCATCCTGAACGCGCCCAATCTAGGAACGTAACACTATAATATATATACACCCATCTCAAAATATCTTTTCTTGTTCAACCATATAGGTTATTTCATAATTGTTTCATAATTGTTTTATAAAGCAGTATTGTCAAACTGTTCTACTGAATACTACTGTCCTATGAGATGTTATTCAAAAATACACGAGAAGGGTCAAATAAATTTCAGAAACAAGACATACCACCTCTCCTCAGAGATTCATAATACATGTTAGCATAAAAGAAGTTCTAAGAAGTCCTATGACAGAGAAACCCAATTCATTCAAGTTAATCTAGCATTTGCCAATTTAATTTTCCCATAAAACCCATTTTCATAGTATGCCTGTCCCAGGGGACGTTATTAGTGCATCACACATTGATTAGAAAACAATGATCTAAATAAATTCAGGTAATAATCTTTACTTAATCTCATATTGCTAAATTGGCCGGGGTGGATAAAAGAACCTAGAAATAAGTAAGTTCTATCCTATTCCTTCTTCTAACATATAAGCCTTCAAGAAATTGCTAAAATAGTACCAGGTGGCATTCTTCCTTCTATAAAAGGGCTCCTGGGATGCCTGCATGATTCAGTTGGTTAAGCGTCTGTCTTTGGCTCAGGTCATGATCCCAGGTCCTGGGATCACGTCCCACATTGGGCTCCTTGCTCAGCAGGGAGCCTGCTTCTCCCTCTGCCTGCCACTGCCCCCGCTTGGGTCTCTCTCTGCCTCTCTCTGACAAATAAATAAAATCTTTTTCAAAAAAGATTTACACATACATATACATACATACATACATATGCATATATATGTGTGTGTGTGTGTATATATATCTATACACACACACACATACAAATATATATTCCTGAAAACACCTGGATGAAAGAAATGTAAAAGTTTCATCAAACTCTAGTCTCACCTGTGAGTTCTGTATAGCTTACCTGAGCGAGTTTATTAGCTTGGGAAGGACAACAAGTCCACTGCCCCCAGCAAAGAGTACTGGTTGTTCAGGGCAATCAGAAAGAAAGAAACTAAAAAAATCACCTGTGTTAAACAGGTCAGCCCCTTTGCAATGACCTGCTGATGGAGGAGGCCCTTTATTTTAGAGATGAAGAAAATGAGGTCCAGAGAGATTAAGGAACTTGCCTACTCAGAGGGCTCAAATCCAAATACTGACTACAAAATACTGTTTTCCCTATATCATGTTGCTTCAAACTCTTTACAACTCCTTTAAGATTTGCTTGATTTTATCCCTTTGCTTAATTTTATCCCTCATTTTGTCCCAAGGAGAGCAGTGCCCCCGACCTCTTCTGTGTCCCAACACCCACAGAGCATTTAAATATTTCCCCAGCATGCTGGGATAAATGGCACGGTCCTCCAAGGGGAGGCAATCAGGACCTTGGCACATTCTAACCCCAAAGACCTGAGAGGCTCCAACACTGAAGATGTTAGATCTGTTGATTCAATTTGTTGACTATTTCCCTCCCACTGCCAGTTTCCTCCCTTAAAAATAAAAACAGAAACAAACATGCAACATCACTGGGAAAACAAACAAACAAACAAACAAACAAAAACAATTCCTAACCATTTGAACAGGAGAAGGTGACACAGGAGAAACCAAGGGATCCGGATGGGACAGCTGAAACATCTCAGGTTTAAACTTGGCATTCGCTATCTTCACACATTCCTCAAGTGTTGTGATGAATGTATTACACGTGGCACTAAGCAGAGAAGAGGCTTCATTCATGTTCTGAAAAATTACGCAGAGTTGAACAGACTCAAAAACGACTACATGGACTCATGCACTATGTTCTAACCAAGTGACTAAACATTACCTCCAACAGACACCTTACTAGCTTGTGCAAATCTACTCAAAGTATACTACCTTAGAAAATTAAAGCAATACAGGAATAAGAAATGCCTATCAGGCAAACAATGCATGAAATAGAGTCTAAGAAAAAATCAGTTTTGCATTTAAACCAAATACCAATCGTATTAAAAACTATGTACAAAAATGTATCTTAGATAAACCTAACTAAACAGTAATTTTCTAAGCATCCAAATTCTGAAGGAGGTCACAGCAGTAGAACACCCTGAGAGTTACTTAGTTACTTAGTGGCAGGCACAATTCGAATCTACCTCCAACCCCTTCTCCTACTTCTTCCTTGGTAGAATACAAACCCCAATCTTTTTTTTTTTTTTTTTTTTTTTTTTTTTGGGACAGCAATGTGTCCTGACCCTGGGGGGGTGAATACAGACTGGTCTGAGCCAGTCATGGTTAGTCCATGACCCTTTGTCAAATATTGGTATTTCTTCAGTTTCCTTTGACCCAGACCAAAAAAAAAATAAAAAAAATAAAAAAAAAAAATAAGAAGTCCACTGAGGAGTTGCTGAGACTTTTGTTCCTGGATAAAAGCCAAGGACAGCAAATTGAGAAGGTCTTTTTCCACTCTGGTTACCCCAACTGCCTCCTGCACCTGTGTGACGTTGGAAATCACCCTGAAGCCTTGGGCAGAGGGGAAAAATTGAATACACCAAGAACAGCAGAGTGGAAGGACAGAACAAGCCCAAGTCCTCAATACCACCACAGAGCTGCCGGAGCAAATGTGAGGGCACCTACCTCCAGAGAGCTTATGGTGAAACAGTAAATGCCCTTCTGGTTTCACGTGCCTGCAACCAGAGGTGACCTCACAGAAGATTACTTCCCACCAGGAGAAGGCCACAGGAGGGACAGGAAGATTTCTTGTCCCATTTCTCCCAAGTGAGGTAAAAGGAGACTGGGAACCATGCCGGCCTCCCACCTAGAGAAAAGGAGGGCCCACTGACCCTCTTTTATCAGAAAGTGTGAACCTATTTCAGAGCTGGGCCCCACAAATCTGAAATTTGATTCCTGTATTACTCTTCTGAGGACACTTTTTAAAAGTTCTTTGATAATAGCTAAATTATCAACTCTCAGTCACTGAAACTGGGGCCTTATATACCAAAAGAAAGAGAACAGTGGTTGCCTAATGATTCCAGTCCAGAAAACAAAGCC
The DNA here is from genome assembly GCF_002288905.1 of Enhydra lutris kenyoni. Taxonomy (NCBI): domain Eukaryota; kingdom Metazoa; phylum Chordata; class Mammalia; order Carnivora; family Mustelidae; genus Enhydra; species Enhydra lutris. The sequence continues at coordinate 74,464,286 of NW_019154085.1, read as the reverse complement.
TGGAATGCTTCTTCCCCACCCCAACCTCCAAATCATCATATTGGCTGCAAAAATATGCCTTGATTTCCGAGAAATGTGCTGCTTCCTGCTTTCCTCTGGTTGCACAGATATAATCTAGAAGATCCTACAGATATCCAGAGTCTGTAGTAGGGACAGCTCAGAGTAGCTAAAAATAGCTCATTTAGAAAATGCTTCTCTGTCACCCCTTGGGAAGAACCTCACCCATCAGGGTATTACAAAGCATAACCAGACATAAAGGGATCATTTTTGTGTACCTCCACGCTGGGAGATGAATGATTCTCATCATGGTGAACAAATTCTTGGATAGTATGAACTTGCTGCATTAGGAGATCACAGTAGAGGCGAAGTTCAGACATTTTGGTTTTCAGTGATTCACTGGTTTCGCTTATTTCTGAAGGGAACATATATAAACATTCACTTAGTTTGTTTTCATATCCTTTGAGCAATAAAACAAATGGAATCATTTAAAAAGTAAGGCAATAGATATAAATACCTATAGCTTATGAGGTGGGAGCTCTTGGAAATAGGATACAAGGGTCTTGAAGAAATACCGTTTCTTCAGACAACTGGGAAAAAACGGGAGTCATATATTTGACATGAAGTTTAGGTAGATTAATTTACAGAGGCAGGGTGATGACCACTGGATCTTTTTTTAAGATTTTCTTTATTTTAGGGAGCCTGGGTGGCTCACTCTTTAAGTGTCTACCTTTAGCTCAGGTCATGACCCCAGGGTCCTGGGATCAAGTCCTACATCAGGGTCCCAGCTCAGTGGGAAGACTCCTTCTCCCTCTCCCACTACCTATGCTTGTGTTCCATCTCTCACTGTCTCTCTCTTTCTCTCTCTTTCTCTCTCTCTCTCTCTCTCTCTGTGTCAAGTAAATAAAGAAAATCTTTTTTAAAAAAGATTCTATTTATTTTGAGAGAGAGAGAGAGAGCGCATGTGAGTGGCAGAGGGGCAGAGAAAGAGAAAGAACCTCAAGCAAACTCCACAGTGAGATGGTGCCTGACAGGACTCAGGGCTCCATCTCACTACCCTGAGATCCTGACCTGAGCCAAATCAAGAGTTGGTCACTTAACCAACTGAGCTACCCAAGAGCCCCAACCATTGGATATTTTATCCAGAATATTCTCATTCCATTACTCATCTTTCATTTAAAAAGTGCTTATATTTCTTATTTTGTAAATGGTCTTTTCTAACCTTTACACGTTTTTCCAGTTGTAATGTTCAGTTTTCTCTTATTAATATTCAAATTAATAATTTATGAAAGTTCTTACCCATTAAAGATGGCAATTTTTCCCTTCCTATATACTGCATGCCCTTTTCCATATCTGCTGTCTTTCGGTTTTCTTTATTATGCATTTTAACACAGAGAAGTTTTTAATTTTTATGTAGTTAAAACTATCATATAAACATCTATTTTCTTCTGTTCCTTCCATAACTTCGTCTTCATATTATACTGTTTTCAGAATGGTTTTATTAAGAACTTACTTTCTTTTCTTTACTATGTCCAGAAAGAGTAAATATCCAGCCATAATCTCAGTCATTACTTACCAATACCTTCTAAACTAGGAGTGTAAATAGCAGAGGAAGCAGGGAAAAATACATATAGTAGATCCTGCCATTTCTCCCTTATTCCCTGAATCAGTGGCACAGCTTTGTGATACTAGACACAAAGTCACTCTAGCCACAGTGGACCAAACCAGCTCTATCTGCCCATTTGACCTAACCTAAATTAGTTTCTACTCAAATTTAAGTCCATTCCTTTTTTTTTTTCCCAACTACAGTACAATACATACAATGAAATTTACTATCTTAACCATTTTTAAGTATATAGTTCAGCGACATTAAGTACATTCATAATGCCTACAACCATTACCATCATCCATCTCCAGAACTTTTTCATCTTCCCCAACTGAAACTTCACACCCATTCAACAATAAAGCCCCATCTCTCCCGCCCCCTAGCCCCAGTCAACCATTACTCTACCTTCTGTGTCTCTATAAATCTTACTACTCTAGGTATCCCAGTAAGTGCAATCATATAATATTTGTCCTGTTGTGACTGGCTTATTTCACTTACCTTAAAAGATTCACCCATGTTGTAGCATGTGTCTGAATATCCTTCCTTTTAAATGTTGAATACTATTCCATTATATGTGTAATACTACATTTTATTTATCTCTTTCTTTGTCTATGGACATTTGGGTTATTTCTACCTTTTGGCTATTGTGAATTTCCATTCCTTCTTATCCTACCCTTAGCCATACTCTACCCATGATGTTCTTTCATATATTTTTAAATGATTAAAATTCAATTCTAGGCTTTCATTTTTCAATACCCATAGTTTACTTGTTTTCAGTAACCTAACTCCTAGTATTTTTTAATTATTAAAATTATTATATTAAAAGTATTATATAATCCAAAAAAATAGAAAAGAAAAATCAAACAACTGCAAACTCACTCCCAAAATATAAATATGTTTTTTAAAGATTTTGTTTATGTATTTGAGAGAGGGAGCATGAGCAGGAGGAGGGACAAAGGGAGAAGGAGGAGACTCCCCGTTGAGCAGAGAGCCCTATGCATGAAAAATAAGCCTCCTTCCTATAAACTACCCTTCCAAAGGTAACAACTTGACCAATTTTACATAGCTTTTCTGAGCTGACCAATGAATGGATATGTAATTTTGAATTCTGCTCTTTTCCAATTATCATTTAATGTTGGGCATTTTCTCACATTATTAAAATTTCTTGCAAACATTTTACTGGCTACATATCAGCTTATATCAGCCTATACTTTATTGACCCATTCCCCTAAATTTCAACCTTTGCATTGCTCACAAGTTTTTTTTTTTTACTGTAATGAGTATCTAAGCATGTAAATCATCTTCTACATTTCTGATTATGTCTTTAGGACAGATGACTAAAAGTGCACAAGACACTATACATTTATGTTTAAGAAAATATTCTCATCACAAAAGAAAAATATATAGTTTACCTTTTTCTTTTTTTGTCCTAGTATCAGTCAAACAGGCTTTGGAGCTCCCCAGAGCAACCAGCCACCTCTGTCTTTCCGCCGCATTCACCGCCTTCATGTAGAAATGCTGCTCGCCTGGAATGATTAATTCCATTCTTGTGTTGTCTGCTGAATGGACTATGATGATAAACATGGGGGAAATACAGTCATGAACTTAAGTAATTAGGGGAGAATCAAACAATCACTCGTACACAGTGTTAGAGGTTTCAGACACCTAAAACAAGAAGTCGAGTTTCAGGAGGAAGGCACTGCCTCTCCCTAAAGGGCTGTCTAGTGGTCTCTCAAAACCACATGCTCACATATTCATGCTGGCAGGGCGCCAAAGTGGTGCTCGCAAGAGAAAGAGAAAACAGCACTGACAACTAAAAAACTCCCTCTCTGGGGGGTGCCTATACTACTTTCGATATACAGGCACTGTCACACTTATCACACAGGTTTTACTGATTTCTTTGAAAGCAAAGGCTGTGTTTTATCCCCCAAACCTAGGATAGTGCCTGACATTCAAAAGAAGCCCAATACATGGTAGCTAAGGCCACCTTCCATTAGCACAGCAGTCCTCAACTAAGGGCACATCATAAGCATGAGTATTTGAGACCTTCTCTTTCCTACCATCCTCCCTGCTCTCCTAAACCACCCCCGCCTTGATACTCTGACAAAAGAGAACTAATCAAGGATCATAGTGAGCCAATCCCAATCCTTGTTGTAAGACTAAATTTGTGCTACATCTTCCTTAATCAACAAGCATTTACTCAGCTCAGAGGAGTGACGGTAGAGGGGGAAAATAGGAGAGGAGAAAGAAAGGAGTCTTTGCTCTAACAGAGCTGACACTTTAGCCAGAGAAACAAACTGACACACTAAAAATAATCAAAACAATTAAATGATAAACTCTTTGGTATGAAGACACCATATGTAATTGAACTGAGAAAAAGTAAGAAAAGGTAGGAAATAAGCCTTCAGGAAGAAGGATTTGACAACAGTAGGATTTAGTTAAGAGAAAAACTGCATAAAAAAGGCCTAGATGAGGAAATAAACACAATATGTAGGGAGGAAACAAGCCTAAATAGAGCCTTGTGTTGTATTACATGGTAATGATATTCATGAATGGACAAGCTGAGTTGAGCCAAATTTTCAGGGGCCCTGAAAGTCTGGAAGAAGCCTTAATTTATATGATTAATTACTGAAAATACTGACCAGAGGTACTATGGCAAATAGTGCCAAAAAAGCTTGGCTAGCTTATTATTCTACTTAAAAAGACCATCCTTGGATGTAGATAGTGAAATACATAAATAAGCAACATTCAATGATAGGTGCAAAAGATTTCCAAACTAGGATAAAACCCCCAGGCTCCAAGAGTAACTCTTTTTTGGCTACTTGTTAATACTAGTGAAAGTATCAGTAGCTACATCAAAAGAAAACCAACCTCAAATTTCTAATAATTGTTGCTACAAAAGAAAATAAGATGACTCCTTTTTTTTCTTTTTTTAAGTAGGATCCATGCCCAGTGTGGAACTTGAACTCACAACTCTGAGATCAAGAGTTGCACGCTCCACGCACTTAGCCAGCCAGATGTTCAAAGATGATTCCTTTTAAAACATACCAAAATTAGTGTATTAGCCAAGGATGTCCCCTCCAAAGTAGTTACCTGAGAAGACAACAAACTTAAGAACAAGGCTCCCAAAACACCGAATTCTTTAGCATAAAATGGACAAGACCTCTATATGCAATATGTAAAACATTACTGAAATTAAAAACCTAATTAAATATAGGAATATACCATGTTAATAGATCATAAGACTCAGTACTGTCAAGAACACAATTCCTCCCAAATTGATGTACAGATTAATACAATGCCAGTCAAAATTCTAGCAGACATTTGTGGAAATTTACAAGCAGATTCTAATATGCATTAAGGAAATGTAAAGGACCAATAATAGCCAAGACAATCCTGAAAAAGAACAAAGTTAGAAGACTTAGACGATCAGATGCGAGGAAGTATAAAGCTAAAGAAATTAAGACAGTGTGATATTGGCACAAGGATATAAAGCAGGTCCTTGGAACAAAAGACAGTCCAGAAAAAGACCCAATGTACACGGTCCCTCACCTTGTGACAAAGACATTCCTACAGTGCACTAGGTGAAAGGTTGCTGTTTTCTATAATTGATATTCAGTCAATTGAATATCCTTATAAGAAAAAAATGAATCTTAACTCCTGCTGATACCATATATAAAAATAAATTTTAAGTCAATCACAGACCTAATACGGACAAGGTAAAACAATAAGCCTTCAAGAAGAAAAAAGATTTCCTCAGCAGGACATAAAAAGCTCTAATTTTAAAAACTGAAAAATTGGACTTTATTGAAATTAAGAATTTCTGTTTATCAAAAGATACCTTTAATAGAAAGAAAATGAAACCTACAAAGTGGAAGAAGCCCCTCACAATACAAAGACTCATTCGGACTATATAAAAAATTCCTACAAATCAACATGAAAGATAGCCCAATGTAGATATTAGGCTAACGACTTGAAAAGGGACTCCAAAAGAAGAAAATGTTCAAATGGCTAATTAATATCTGAAAAAAAAAAAACACCTCATCATCAGTTATTGAAGAAATACAAGTTAAAACCACCACGAGATACCATTATATACACTAGAAATATTCAAAAAATTTAAAACTGATAATCAAGTTTTGGAAAGAATGCAAAGCAACTGGAACTCTCATGCTCTGCTAGTTCAAGAATGAATTGATACAACCACTTTGGTAAATAGTTTGGCATTATCTGTGACAAAGTTTCTCTCCTTGATCGAATGTCAGTCAGGTTCCCTCTGCTTGACTAGGCCTGACCTTGGGCTTCCATCTCTGTCCTTACAGGGTCCAATTTTAGCAGGAATTCCTCTAAGTCAGTTTAGCCAGAATCCTCCACCATCAATATCTGATTACCCCCAATGTCTGAACAAATTCCTCTACCCCCAACATACTCCAGGTAATATCTGATCACTCCAGCCAGCCTTCAGCAAGAACCCTTAAGATCGGTTTAGCCAGAATGGCCCCTATTCCCTGATGTCTTCTCTTAGTAATTTTCCATCCACCAATCTCCCCCTCGCCACTCCTTGGCTACAAATTTCCACTTTTCTTATCATATTCAGAGTTGAGCCCAATCTCTATCCCCTACTGCAAAACCCCATTGCAGTAGTCCCTATACCTATCATAAGAGACCTGAATAAAGTCGGCCTTACTAGCAAGTGTCAAGAATAATTTTCTCCTTATAATTCTATTAAAGCTAAATGTATGAATACAGAATGCCTCAGCAATTCTACTCCACTTCCAGATATATACTGAAGAGAAATGCATACATATGTTCAACAAAAGAAATATATAAGAATCTGTGTGGCAGCTTCACTCATTATAATCCCAAATGGAAAAACATATATACACATCAATACTAAAATGGATAGCCAAATTGTGGGATATTCATACAGCAGAAATACTACAAATCAATACGAATGACTGAACTACCATTACACAGAACAAGGATGAATTCCACAATGTTGAGTAAAAGAAGCCAACACACACACACACAAAATACTGATTTATTCCATTTATACAATGTTCAAAAGTAGGCAATATTTATCTATGGCAATAAAAGATTAATGGTTACTTTTTAGAGGGATTAGTGGCTGAGGAGACAGGATAATATCCCAGCATCTGGAATGCTGATAATATCCGAATTCTTTTTTTTTTTTTTTTTTAAGATTTTATTTATTTATTTGACAGAGACACACACAGCAAGAGAGGGAACACAAGCAGGGGGAGTGGGAGGGGGAGAAGAAGGCTTTCCGCCGAGCAAGGAGCCCGATGTGAGGCTTGATCTCAGGACCCTGGGATCATGACCCGAGCTGAAGGCAGACACTTAAAGACTGAGCCACCCAGGTGCCCCTAATATTTGAATTCTTAATCTGATTGATGATTACACGAGTGTGTGAACTTTGTAAACATTCTTTGAGCTGAATATTTAAGATCTGTTCCCTTTTCTGTATGTTATTCTTGAATAGAATGATTACTTCCAACAAACAACAACAGCAAAAATGCTGCCATAGCTTGAAACATTTTAGAATTGCCTTGGGATTCTACTACTAAGTTTTTAAAATATCCCCAAGGGTGGAGAATCTTTGAACTTTGTAGTTTGATTTCTGACTCTCACCAAGTATCATTTGGAATCAAATCTGGGGAATAAAATAAGATAAAACCATCATCTTAAAAACAAAAAAACAAAAAAACCTCATGCTTTGAATGTGCTTTTCTTGTGCGATTTATAAATTGGTTCATAAGGCAATTCTTTCTGTTTTTTATAAGATTTTATTCATTTACATGCGAGAGAGAGAAAGCACACGCATGCACAGCAGACGGGAGAACCAGACTCCCTGCCAAGCAGGAAGCCTGATGTGGTGCTTGATCCCAGGACCCTGAGATCATGACCTGAGCCAAAGGCAACTACTTAACTGAATGAGCCACCCCGGTGCCCCCATATGGTAATTCTAAAAGAGGAGTTCTGAAGCGTTACAGGTGATGATGGTGCAATTAAAAATAAGTACATCAAAAGTGAGTACCTGGAAAGCTAACACTTATTGGTATACATTTCAGTATGTTTGTTAAAAATAAACAACAAAATTATTCCACATATATTTCAGGGAAGATGCAGTAACAAAAAACTAGGCTGAAGTGTTTCTCTACCTTAGATAGCCATGACTTCCATTAGAACAGCAGTAATTCTCAACTACCGGGTGCGTGTTACAATGACTTGGCAGACGTGCATTTTGGAGAAAGCTCCCTGGATGACACTGATCTACCCCAAGTTATTAATCACTGCTGTTGAAAGAGTCCCAGTGGTAGGAAGTCTTAAATGAATGTGAAGAACCAGATGTGTAGCAAGTGAAAATTCTATTTTGTCTCCATGGCTAAATCATACAATAAACTACCACAATTCCACACAAATTTAGCGGTCCAGCCCTGGAAAATGTAACGTAATGCAGTAGCTGCTGCTTTGGTTTAATCTAAATAAGAAAATGCACAAAGCAGTGAGATTACTCTGAAGTGTCTGACAGCTATGACCAAGAGCTCACCGTGTCAAAAGAAGTGCTCTTCAGGAAGGACAAGTATCCAAGCTACAGAGTAAAAATGAAAAAGGCCTGTAGGTGTTTGATATTCACTCCTCTAGTGTTTTAGTTTTTCAATTCCCTGAAGAATTCAGTACTTTTTATCATTTTGTCTGATCTCTCCTACCTACCTCAACCCCCCATACATAGCCCAATCACATGTCCAAATGAATCAATGGTCTATGAAACCTTCCATCATGAAAATTACAGCATGACCTATCACTTTATTTCTTCTCTTTTGGAAGAAAAGGAAAATATCTCTATTCCCCAGAAGAGCTTATCTCTGATTCAGCAGAGAACCAGAATTTATGACTCTGACTTCATGTTTTATCAAAAACTATACAGAGCTTGCCTCATTATCTTCGGCTTTTATTTATTTATTTTTTTTAAATAAGCTCTATGCCCAACGTGGGGCTTGAACTCATGACCCCAAGATCAAGAGTTGTACCTCTACCAACTTGAGCCAGCCAGACGCCCTGCCTCATCATCTTTAAAGCTCAGCTTCTAATCTTCACAATACCTTTACAATGACAATGAAAGAAAACACTTGTGGACTCTGTATGCTATTGAAACAGCATCCCCAAGAGACTGTTTTTCAGGTCCAAATTAGAAGACCAACACTGAGATTTTTGAATTTCAATTCAAAGTACATGTATAAAAGGAGAAATGCGAAAAACTGTGCTTAATAATGCTAAGTGCCACTCTTAATTGCTAAGCAAATAGATGATATTAGAAGATCTCCATTGGACTAGAAATGCTTTTTTTCCTCTTTTTAGACTACAATGAAGAATGCTTTACTTACCTAACTTCAAGTTTCTCTAATTCCATGTATTCACTTACCTTTAATTTCACAAACTGCCATCTTTATACTTCCTTTGCTCCCTTTGCAAACATCATCTTGTGAATCATAGTAGGACAGGATTCCATTATCTAGAACAAACCAACGAGGCTGCCAACCTACAAAGATTATAAATAACAAAAGATTAATAAGAAATTACTTTAATCACATAGAAGTATATGATTTCTAAGATTTGTCATCCATGTTTTCTTGGTTCTAAAGTAACATTCTGACAATGAAATTTTTAATGGCCAAGTCTTACCCAAAATGTTCTTGCCGCAATCCCACTTTGCTAGGAGAGCCTTCTCCAGAAATCTGTCGATCGGCATAAATATAGGGAGTAATACCTGTATTCTGACTCACAACCTTCTTATTAACAACCCATGAGACTCATCCTCAATAATGTTATAATAATATAATAATATTATAATAACCCTACACAGGGTAAAACATGACTTCCCCCTTTTCCTGAAGGGAATAGAGTTGGGTTTCAACATAATGAAAAAAGCAACAGAAACACAGATTCTAGCCCCAGTTCTATTCTCACTCTTTAGTTAGATAAACTGAAAAAAATCTTTCCATTTCAGTAAATATCAATAATTCTCAGTCTCCATGAGGGATTGAACAAGATGACCTCTCGGGTGCCACTCAGCCTTTCAATTCTGCAATGTGACCTTCCCTCTTCTACATGTAGCCTAAGCAAACTCTCCTGCACAACTGAGTGTTGAATGAATTCTAATCTCTTCCACAGAAGCTGCATATTCTGTGGCAATAACATGGATTTCCCACATTCCCTCTCTCCTTGCCTTGCTGTACACAGCTCAGGCAGAAATGCTAGAAACTGCAATCATTCATTTCATTTGTGTTTACTCAGTGACTAGATCACACAACTGTCACAGACTTGGCTCTAAGGCAAAGCTGAGAATGAGGTTGATGGCTTTCCCCAGAGTTCAAATGCTACTCTTACAAGCCAAACTCAGTGATCCCTAAAATCTTATCAAGCATGCTACTAATTTACAACAGTTCACTGATTAATAACAGAGTGACCATGACCACAGTGCCTCACTGAAGCCAGTGACACTCTCCTTGTTCTTTCTGTAACTATTAAATCACAATTCAGCCTGGTCACATTACACACAGGCTGCTATATACTTAATGAATTCAGTTTTTCCAGGGCCAAAGAGTACCAAGACAGTGGCAGATGGGAGATTCATTCTCACCCTCGATACAAATGCAGGACTTATCTCCCCAAATGGCTCTTCCTGTTACACTTTTGAAATGACAGCATCGAGTCATCATAAAAAGGTTAAATTTCAGAAGAGGGAATGTCATGATACAGTTCAGAAAGCTGGATATCCAAAATAATTAAAATACATTTCAAACACTAGAAAAAATCTTATTATGAAACACTACAACTCCTAATAAGGCCTAGCAAATTAAAACGTTAAAGTCTTTTGGTACATGAACTTTATCTTGTTTATCATTACATTCCCAGCACCTAGAATGTGCCTGGCACATAACAGGTGCTAAAAAAAAAAAAATGTATCAATGATTAAACCAGTGATTAAATACTAGAAAAGTGAGATATTGCCTGTTATCCATGAGAGTAAAGATATGCAATATATTGCATGAGCATATGTTGTATATTGAGTATGTACAGAAATGGTGAAAACATTATCTTTCCAAACACTAATTCACTGTGGCAAACAAATTATAAGCAGGGTGGTAAAAGTATACTCCGCCCCATGTCCAGGGTGCCTATAAGACAAACTGTGATTTTGTAAGCCTCCATTATTGAGATTCAATATCCCTTTAAAACAAATGAGTAAAATGACTCATTTATAATTTGTAGCAACTTGAAAGCTGATCATGCTTAATAAAATAATTGAGACTGTTAGTTATCTCTACATACCTTTTTGAAGAAATGTTTAATTAAAACAATCTAATTGATTCACACATTTATATAACAGAAGTCTATATCTCTTTGAAAAAGATTCAGAGGCATTCTTAAAAAAAAAAAAAAAACTTTCATTTTATCTCCAACTACCAAATGTTACTGAAATCCTTATTCTCTACAAAGAACACATTCTCAAAGAACACTATCATGAAACTAAAAAGTTCCTTCAAGATCATTCAGTACGAACAGCTGCTCATTCTTCTGACCTAAGATGAACAAAAATTAATAATCATCATGCCACCAAGTCAAATTTATATTTTTAAAACGGAATTCTTCCAAACAAAGATTTCCTTTCAGCAAGCTTCTACAATGCATACTAGCAGTTAGCTTAAATGCTCTGCAAAGACTAAAAGCTTAAACACATGTGGTTAAAAGCTCAACCAGCTGGTGCTCAGTGCCCTAGATGAGAAAGATGGCCACCAAGACCACATTTCGCTCCAGGAATAAATTATGACTCATGTCAGTAATCACCCATTGCTCTAGGCTAGCATTAAGTGGTTCCTCCCAAGACACTATAGACACTATGCTTATGAAAGTTTGCAATGAGATGATCATTTGCATCTCAAAGCATAGAAACCACTGTCTTTAAAGTTAATACCATATTTCAAGTAAACAGGGTAACTGTTCTCACAATTGCCCCCAAAAAATGCTTAAGAAAAAATACATACCTTGGTTTTTAAAAGCTTCCTGCTAAAACATGTTATTTATAGAAACAAACTGTTTGACATTTTAATGAGCAAATGTCAAATGAGCAAAATAAAACATGCATGTATGATAAATGTTAAAGCATTTGCCGCTATAAATCAGGCTTTAGCATTCTAATTAATCGGAAAGAAAGAAGAGCCAGAGAAGGGAAGAGAGAGAAAGAAGGAAAAGAAAAGAAAAAGAGAAAAAAGAAAAGAAAAAGAGAGAAAGAAAGGTAGGGAGGTAGGATGGAAGGAAGGAAGGAGGGAGCAACCCTAGCTCAATGCTTATGCCCTAAAGTGTTTATGGGCAGATTTTGCACATGGTCAGGGTGGACACAAGTTGAGTGTACCTGCAGTTACCAAGGCTAACTTTGGGTAACTTTTCAATACTTTGGGCAGAGTATATAAGTGGGTAGGGAATCAAGATGTCTATATTACACTAGAACAAGAAATCTATTTGCTACTTAGTCTTCCTTTAAATTCACTTCCTTTCCTCTAATGTGTTGAGATCATAGAATTCTGGAGTTGAAAGGCACCTTTCAAGATAAACTAATTGACCATCCTGTACTTCACAAACTGAGATTCTGAGAGTTAGGTAAGTGACTTGTCCTTACTGTTGGTTGATGGCAGAGATGGGACTACAACTCAGAATTAAGGGTCTTTTTTTTTTTAAGAATTTATTTATTTGACAGACAGAGATTACAAGTAGGCAGAGAGGCAGGCAGAGAGAGAGAGGTGGAGGCAGGCTCCCTGCTGAGCAAAGAGGCCGACGCGGGGCTCGATGCGGGGCTCGATGCGGGGCTCGATGCGGGGCTCGATGCGGGGCTCGATGCGGGGCTCGATGCGGGGCTCGATGCGGGGCTCGATCCCATGACTCTGGGATCATGACCTGAGCTGAAGGCAGAGGCTTAACCCACTGAGCCACCCAGGCGCCCCCAGAATTAAGGGTCTTTAAATGGGCCAGGCTCTTGGTGTCACGGAAAAAGCCCCTTCCCTGCTGGTCTCTCATTTCTACAGAAACACAAATTCTTGGGAGTTTTTCCTTCCAACCTGCTTCATGGGTGACACTGACTGTTCCACTTCTGTGTACTGCACCGTCCTCCACTATTTCTCACACTTACCTTAATTCCAAAACATAAAGATAGCACGCGGACAACCAACTCTTAAGAGAATGTTATCTGGGAACAGTTTAACAAAACTTTAACAAGCGAACTTTTAAAATAAACCGTGCTAAAATTTTCTACAAATTTAAAAAAATATATAGAAAAGTTTCCCTAAAATTATATCTTGATCTTAAAGGATCCATTCTAGTCCTACACCCTGACAACTCAGTTATTAACAAAATGCAGAATCAAGTGTGGATAAGGATGGAGATTGCAACAACACATGCAGAGTGACTGGAAATTGTTACCGAAGCCACGGGAGGAAATAAGCATTATTACACGGGGAAAGAAGTGGTCAGGCACACTTCCCACCGCCAGGAAGGTGCGCAGTCCGCTGCAGAGGCCAGTTCTAACAAGGGACGGAGGGAAGGATTAAGCCCGGGAAGCCAAAGGAGCTCATTCTCCGCGAGGGTCACTGCAGGCCAAGCAGACGGAAAGGCCCCTGACCCTTTTTCCGCAGCCTCCCCACATAAACCCGCCGGAGGCCCCCGCCTCCCCCCGCCAATACCCCCCCGCCCCCGCCGGGTACCCGAGCCCTCTGACCTGTGAGATAGTTGGTCCACTTGTACAGAACCCCCTCCATGCTTCAGAGCCCGGCGCCGCGCATCCTCCTGGCCGGGCGCCGGCCGCGGTGCTGGGTAGGCGCGGAGCCTGGGCAGCCCCTCCCGGCCCGCCCCGGCACTCCCCGGGCAACCCCGCCGGCACCGAGCCGCCCTGAGCCCGCGCGCGCACAGCCGGGACGTGGCGGCCCTTAGAGGCCCGGGCTGCGGCCGCCGCGTGAAGCTCGGGGGCCGCGAGGCGCGGACTCAGACATCCCCCGGCGAGCCTCGGCGGCGGCGGCGGCGGCGACAAAATCACGACCACAACCCGCCTTCGGCTCGCGCTTCCACCACACGGCTGTTCCCTCCCGCGCCCCGGCGTTCCCTCCTCCTCGCCCGCCTTCCTTCCCACCCCCCCGGGCTCCCCGTTTGTTTTCATTGACCCCGACGTCGCTTTCACTTCCTGGATGAAAGGGGCCGGCTCGTCCCGGGAAACCCCTCCCCGGCGGCGGGGCTGGAGGAGCGGGCGCGGCCTGGCTGCCGGGTCGCGGCGCTGGAGGCTGCGGGAGAGGGCTGGCGGCCGCGGCGCACCCTTAACCTCCCAGTCTGGCCGCCTGACTCCTCCTCATTCTCCCTCAGGCCCTCGGCCGGCGGTCCGGGGGCTCCCCACACTTCTCCCCCTGCCCCGGGGAGGCATGGACCCACCACGCCGTGGGGTTAAAGCCTCCGAGCCCGGGCGGGCGGACTCGGACCCCGCGGCGCTCTCGGCACCCCCGTAGCCCCGACTAACTGCCCGCGCACACGTCCTGGTGCGCGGTAGGTTTTCCTATCGCCGAGCCTCAGGTCCTTCCGGTGGTTGTTTCAAGAACGTGAAAGACTACCCATTTCTGTTTCCCTCGTACCCTCCCCAAATTCAGAGAGCCCAAGAAATTATCTCCTAGGAAGATATCCCTCGGGGTGCCGCTACGAGCCCTCCGGCAAGGAACCGTGAGGGGCCCCAAGAACAGTCACCACGCCGACAATTAACCTTAGATAGCCACGACTTCATTTAGAATATAAAACACGGAACCAACGTTTAGAATTTATTTCTTTTCTAGAAATGAAGACTTTCCCCTAGCTTTTGTGATTTTAAGAAATCCTGTTTGGAAATGATCATCTTACATAATGACAATAATTCAGATTTATGAAATGCTGCAGGCTTTAAGCCAGGCAGGCTCGGTGCTGCGGTTTCGCTTAGCAGGGCCGAGGTACACGAGGTAGAACGAACTCTCTTTCCAGAACCTAATCCAGGCCTGCGCTGAAGCTTTTCTGGTTTGGGTAAATAGTCTTTGGGTATTCACTTGGAAATCAGGTGAATTGGTGAACAGGTACAGAGATGGGTAGATGATGGTGTAAAAAAAGTCGAATATAGTTATAAGTTAATGATAGAATCCAAGTGGTGGTTCGAAGGCCGCGGGAATGGGGCAATAAAATTCAGTTTTTCTGTATGTTTGAAAGTTTTTCATACTAAAATGTTGGGTGGGGGTAAAGGCTGGTTTTGTGTCAAACTTGGTGAAATCCCTACTGTGCATTAGCTGTGAGATTGAAAAGGCCAAATACTCAAATAACTTCATTTCCTCATCTGTGCACCGTGGATGGTTACCAACCTCGCGGAGCTGGTAAGAGAAGGGACACCGTCAGGTTTTCCCCCAACTCCCATGGGCCCTCAAATCGAGGGTGGCCCCGAGGCCGCCAGCAGCAGGTCCCCAAATCTCCGGAGTTGGCTGGTGGGAAACGCCTTTAAACGGTAGAGCAGCAGCAGCACCTCTGTTTACTCCCGACCAGGTGGCCGTCAGATGGTGTGTGGCTTAGCCTGGGACCTCTTAATACGTGACTCCGCCCCGTGAAGGTGCTTTCAAGGACATACCAGAAGCAGAATGCCTCCCCAGATGCCGGCCAGTGCCCTGTGGGTCTGAGGAGAAACCTTGTACGCCCAGAAATAACAGCCGTATTCTCTGACTACAACATCCCACTACCAGGCCGTTTAATTCTTTTGCCTGTTTCATTTTAGGAAACGAGATCATTACCAGCGAACTCTGAGGAAACCTTCTGTAAAATATGCGGATTTAACAAGAAGCGGTGCAAGTGTTCAGTACTGCCTTAACGACTAATGACAGAGATCCAAAGCCTCGGGTACCAGAGGGACGGAACCCGGGCGGACAGACGAAAATTCTTGAGGCTGAGCGCGCAGCCCGAAGGGGGCGGGGCTATAGGGCGCCCCGCCCCCAGCCCTTTGTGACGTAGAACAATGCCTGCCACGCGTCGGAACTCAGCTGCGGTGGCAGCGACTGGGCACGACTGACACGCGTGAAGGAACGCCGTGGTCATCTGAGGCCAACTTCAGGAATCATGCCGTTTCTGTTAAGATTAATCGTTTTCTTTTATATATGGGGCATTTTTACCGCTCAGGGACAAAAGGAAGAGGAGAGCACAGAGGAAGTGAAGATCGAAGTTTTGCATCGTCCAGAAAACTGTTCTAAGACAAGCAAGAAGGGAGACCTGCTAAATGCCCATTACGACGGCTTCTTGGCTGAAGACGGTTCGAAGTTCTACTGCAGGTAGGAAATGCTGTGAACTGCTCTGGCGTCCAGTTGATGCATGAAATCTAGGCTTCCTCTACTAACCAGAAGCTATGTGGTTGGTTGATTGGTTCTCGTTATTTAATAGCAAGAGTTGAGCCTTTTATTCCGGGGGAGGGGGAATTCCTACTGATATGCAGTAGTTCCCTATTGAACTATTACTTTTTAAATTATTAAAAATGGTGGCCCACGAGATTATCGGAAATACACGACATACAGACGCACCCCGGCCACTGCCACCACCCTTGGGATCCATGGAAGGGTAAGTTATGGTACTGTCTGTAAGGATGTTCTCAACATTTTCTTTTGCCATTTTTTGGAGCCTCTTTACAGAGGATTGGGTAGGGTAGGTTAAGAATCTTCAGAAGCATGATATTAACAGACTATGGACCACTTTCCAACTGTATCCAAAAACCACAACAATAACTTTCCCTGGTGTCTTCTGGGCCCTGTATTCTCTCATCTCACCCCTATAATCTCACCACTGCCTGCTCTGATTTAATTGATCTTTTTACTACTCAAAGGAAGAATGGCTTTTCTTCATCTGTGCTATAACCCTCTAAAGATAGGATTGGGGAAAGTTAGTTCTTTTCATTTGGAAGAAAACAGATAAATTTAGTAAGAAAAGATACAAATTTTAGTTATTGTTCAAATGACTTTTTGAGGTTAAACCTGCACCATCAGTTTTTAGAACAAACTCAGAAAGGTTGAATGAGTTATTTGGACAAGTCATGCAGCTAGTTAGAGGCCAGAGACCCATTCATTAAAAAGGCAACTATTGAATAGTTTTTGCAAGATGGCAATAAAAAAGATGATGACATGACTCCTAATGATTAGCTTTGGGCAAATCATACTACTTTCTGGCTATTTTGAAGGAAGTTTGAGCCGAACATCCTGCCAGGAGGTTCAGAATGAATATTAACTTGAGAAAAGAGAGAGTACTCCCAATTTTAAATTATAACCTCATGTCCAGAAATATTTTATTTTTTTTAAGTTTTTTTATTTATTTGTCATAGGGAGAGATAAAGAGCACAACTGGGGAGAAGCAGGCAGAGGGAGAAGCAGGCTCCCAGCTGAGCAAGGAGTCCGATGTGGGGCTCAATCCCAGGACACTGGGATCATGACCTGAGCAAAAGGCAGACACTTAACTGACGGAGCCACCCAGGCATCCCGTCCAGGTGTATTTTAAAGTTTTATTTCATTTTTCTTAAAATCAGCTTACCTAAGTATTGTTTTTTATTATAGCCGGACACAAAATGAAGGCCACCCCAAATGGTTTGTTCTTGGTGTTGGGCAAGTCATAAAAGGGCTAGACATTGCCATGATGGATATGTGCCCTGGAGAGAAGCGGAAAGTGATTATACCCCCTTCATTTGCATACGGAAAGGAAGGCTATGGTAAGGTGTTTTAATATTCTATCTCTAAGTTATATTTAAAAATAAAGCATAGCTTTGGGTATATATCCAAAAGAATTGAAAGCAGGGTCTCAAAGAGATATTTGTATACTCATGTTCATAGCAGCACCATTCATAAAAAAGTGGAAGCCAAAAGTGGAAGTAACCTAAGTGTCTGTTGACAGATGAGTGGATAAACAACATGTGTACACATAAAATAGAGTATTATTCAGCCTTAAAAAGGAAAGAAATTATTCTATATGCTATAACATGGATGAAACTTGAGGATCTTATACTAAATGAAATAAGCCAATCACAAAAAAACCACTATGTGATTTTGCTTGTATGAAGTATTTGGACTTGTCAAATTCAAAGAAGAGAGACTGCCAAGGCGCTGGAGAGAGGCTGGAATAGGCAGAAGTAGTTTAATGGGTGTAGAGTTTCAGCTCTCCAAGATTAAATAGTTCTAGAGATTGGTTGCACAGCAATGTGAATGCATTGAACTATACAGTTAAAATGGTTGCAGTGATAAATTTTATGTTACATGTATTTTCCATAATTAAAAATTTTTGAATAACTAAAAACAAAATGAAAAAACCACAGGGGAAATAGTTACAGAATCACAGGGACCAATAATCTAGCCGTATCTAGTCCAGTCCAGCTTGGTCCCCACTTTTCACATTTATAGAAAATTAAGGCATTGGTTGGAAGATAGCTCTCTGGCCAGAGTTCTTTCCCTCGTATAGTGGCAGTACTCATAAAGATCCTATGTATTCTATAAGTTCTACCTTAGTCATTTTTATTGGTTTTAGTACATGTTATTTTATTAATTATTATGTAAATGTCTATATCATATATCTTAGGTAAGCAGTACCAAAGTCAAATTCATAAACCTCAGGAAACTGGAACATATCTTAGAATAAAAGGACAGCACTAGAACATAGTAAAAAGAGCATCTGAATATAAAAAGCTATCAGTCACTAATCCCCGAATTCAGGAGCAGCCTTGAAATGTGGAAGAAATGAACTGCTTCTTTCAATATCTTACCTATTTTAAAAATCCTACTATAAGATCTAAGAACCTAGGTAAAGCAGCTAAATGGGCAAAATTTTGGCAACTATTATTAACCAATAATAAAAATGACCCAACCCTAGAAATAGGCAAGCAGCCCACTAACAAAAAAACAAAAACAAAAAATAAAACCCCTTTAAATCTATGGGAATATTTAGTTTCATTAATAATTAAAGAAAGGCAAATTAAAACAAAGTGAGACATCATGTTCACTCATCAGATGATCAAAGGCATCAAAGTTGGCACAGGTATACAAAACTAGCATTCTCATGCATTATTGCTGGGAATGTAAATCACTCTACCTTTCTAGCAATTTCTATCAAGATTTAAAAGCACATATCCTCTGAGCCAGTAGATTCATTTACAGAAATGTACACAGGGGTATATATAAAAGAACATTCATTACAGACTTTTATTTGGTAGCAAAAAACTGGAAAGTACCTGAGTATCCATCCGTAGGGAATTAGTCAAATATGATGTATCTATACAATGGATTGTGGTGCAGCCGATAAAAAGAATGCCATAGAGCCAGATGTATTAATATGTTAAAAATAAAGTGGGATGGGGCACCTGGGTGGCTCACGGGGTTAAACCTCGGCCTTCAACCCAGGTCATGATCCCAGGGTCCTGGGATCAAGCCCTGCATCATCATTGAGCTTCCTGTTCAGTGAGGAGTCTGCTTCTCCTTCTCCCTCTGCCCTTACCCGCCTCCCCTGCTCATGCTCACTCTCCCTCTCTCTCAAATAAATAAATAAAATCTTTTTTAAAATAACATAAAGTGACATAGAATGTATTCATGCAAGGAGTATTTATTGAGCATCAAAGCCAGGCCCTGTTCCAGGCATTGAGCATAAAGCCAATGTACAAAGAAGAAACAATTTCCTATCCTCAAAGATCTTACTTGTGAGGGGGAGAATTTCACATATGCATGATGCATCTACACAAATTATATGTGAAAGGATACACAGTCATCTGATGATATTAAGTGTTCCTGAGAAGGAAACCCTGAGGGTCAAGGGTTAGGAGATTTCTTCTTACTCTCTAATATTTTGTACTGTTTAAATTTTTGAAATTGACAAAATTAAAAATGAAGCTGAATAAAGAGAAGTTTTTAAAAGGGGGGAAATGGTCAGCCTGACAGAGGGATGGTTTTTACTTTGCATTCTCTATCAGATCCTTGCTCCCTCTTGCTATGTGAAGACTATAATCATTCCGTCCTCATACGATTTAGAACCCTTGCTAACACCACCTATTTGAAATATTTAGTATGTGATTAAAGTCATTAAAGATTCGTTTTCTACGATGAGATACTGTCATTACTCCCAAATATTTCGTTGAACGGCTCACCCTCTCTGAGCTGTTTTGTTAACTCATTGATAGTTGTGATTCCCTCACGTGCTCTTTCCAGCAAGAGCAGGGGCCCACTGCCCCAGATTGGATTGCAGGGAGATTAATGGCACAAAACAGACCCAGTCAGACTGAAAACTGCTAAAGAGACAGTTCCAGGTAACTACAGCTTCATTCTCAGTGCTTTTGACCAATCATTTGGTCCCATCAAAATAGCTCCCATGGAACCATAATTTGTATATCCTATTTAGAGTTGCACAGGAATCTCGGAGAGGGAGAGAGGAAAAAAAATTGAAGATAAGTTAAATTGAATGCAGTCCTTGCCCAAAAATATTGTCATAGGTTGAGACCGATTTTAGGCAAGATGATACAGGCAAAGTTTGCCTTTTTGACTCTTCAATCTCATTTTAACCACATCCCACATTAATAGGTGCTTATTCATCCTGTTGGGCCCCGTTTCCCTATAGCAAAAGTCCACGTAGTTACCCTTTTTGTAAACTAGTTTATGCTTAGCTATGAATGATGACCCAGGCTGCCTAAGCTATTAATAAACCAGACCCGTGCTGCAGAGAGGTACAAATTTAACTTTGAAGAAGTTAGTTGGTATTCAATTTGAGGTGTCCCCAATAGACATAAGAATGATGAATCTCATTAGTAATACCACCAACGCTTTTGTTTTACACATGAAGAAACTGTGGCCCAACTAAAGTATGTTCTTTGGAACATACTTAATTGCTAGCTTACCTGCATCACATAGGTGGGATTAGATTATGTAAAAATTGTGGTGGAGCCCATACATCACTGCTTAACCAACCACTTCTTGTCAAATAAGCTCTTTTTTAAATAAGTTGTCATTGAGACCTAACATCAGCTATAACTTTATTTTAGGTAGTACTTGAAGAAGGCTCTCCTCTGGGCAATATCCTTGCTTCATATGACAGAGCACCCTGCATGTCTTGAAATGCATGTGACTTTTTAGTGCTTTAAATTAACAGTACATGTGGTACGTATAGATTCTTTAACTCCTATGTCTTTGATCTGCTTCTCTAAATACAAGTAATTCTATAGCAAATTCACCTTTTTCTCCTTTTTTATGCTCTGATTTCTTTGTATGACAAAGCCTAATTTGCAATGTTTTCTGTGTTTCCAGTAGAATTATTTAGAAACTTCATATGGACTTGTAATATTTTTTCTTAAGAAATTTGAATTTGTGTTTTGAGGTTGCTTTATTATCATTAGTTGTTTCCCTGTTGTAAGGAGATTGTAACTGGACAGACTAGGGATGGATTTTGTAAAAATGATCATTGAATTAATCTCTACCTCTTTTTGCTCTAAAGTCAGGTAAGAGGTGGTTACGTAGCTTGGAACTTCATTAGTCATAGGATGTATGGGTAGATTTTTTCTATGTCCTGGTTTTGGAGATGACTGATTGACCTCTCCTTTTGGCTGTAACTTTCAAGCTCTTTTCTCTCTGGGTTAAATCAATACTTGAGCAAGAATTCTATTTACTTCAGAGAACAAGCAGCCATTTAAAAAATAAACCATAGGGGCATTCATTCAACAAATATTTGAGTGCCTATAGTGGATGAGACTCTGGGAGAGACTGGGCAATACTGGTGACACAAGCCAACCCCTGCCTCTTAGCACATCATTTCTGCAGGTCATTTCTATGAAATGGTCATCTGAAACAGCCCATAGCTTGCTAAGATCATCTGTGATGTCTTGTGATGTAATGGATGAGTGAATAGGTTAACTTTATTCAAGAGGACTATTCAACTTAATTTTTTTATTGTGATTACAGATTTCATAAAATTGTTACTGTGTTATTCTGTCATTGCACTTATTTTTTAATGTCTGTAAAGGACTGGAAAGACAAATATATTGAAACATATGTTTTATTTATGCTTCCAAATAACTACACAATGTCATTTTTTAAAAGATTACTGATTTACACTTTGAAATTTTTCTGCCCATGCATTTCTTCTCTGCACTAGCTCTCTTCTGTATAATGATGGGGTATATTAATAAAAATTACATGACTTGTATTTATTTTAATTCAGTAAGAAATTAATGACCTACTAGGTTCTTAAAACTGATTTGGTTTAAAAACATGGAAACTTTTTTTTAAAGTCTTTAGTAAGTGGTTTTTATAAATGTGAAATAATATAGTCATAATGCTATAATGGCTATTTGTGAATAAATATCTGAACCTTATCTTCATGTAAGTTAAACTGTTAAAAATTATACCTTTAGCAGAAGGCAAGATTCCACCTGATGCAACATTGATTTTTGAGATTGAACTTTATGCTGTGACCAAAGGACCACGAAGCATTGAAACATTTAAACAAATAGACACAGACAACGACAGGCAACTCTCTAAAACTGAGGTAATTCAAACAAATTCTATGTGTACAGTCTATTTTTTTCTTCACAATTTAAATAGATCTCTATTACATTGGTTATTTTTAAGTTCTACTGAACATAGGCTGATTACTTTGCTTTTACAGAGCCGATTACTAAAAAATCTAAGCTCCAAGAAGAAAATGTGCCTTTTTCAACATAAAACTTGTAATGAGTCATCCTGTTCAGTTGCCTTTCTCCCTGCCAGAGGTTCATTAAAATAACAAGCTCATCTCTATAGGGCATTTACAGTTTTTAGACTGGAACAGAACTCATTCAAGCAACACCATAGGAATTTGTAATAGTACAAATAATTTCTACCTTGCAGGACTGTGGGGATTACATGAAACTATGAAAAGAGCTAGCAAGAATTTGAATTGTGTGCACTAGAAAGTTGTAAGCAGGATCCAGGAGTTCCCTAACTAGCTTCCACACTCCAGTTACTCTTTTTTTTAGATTGTATTTATTTATTTATCAGAGAGAGAGAGCATAAGTTGGGGGGTTGCTGCAGGCAGAGGGAGAAGCAGGCTCCCCACTGAGCAGGGAACCCAATGTGGGGCTCAATCTCAGGACCCTGGGATCATGACCTGAGCTGAAGGCGGATGCTTAACTGACTGAGCCATCCAGGCACCCCTCCAGTCAGTCTTCTATATGAATTGGGGGATTAATAACGATGTCGGAACAATAATAGTAATTTTCTTTTGTATTTTCTCAGTACCAAGTACTACTAGAAGCACATTAGCATGTGAGCTCACTTAATCTTTATGACAGTTTATGAGATATACACATGTCATTATCTCTTTGTTATGGAAGGGGAAAATGATGCCCAGGCAGGTTAAGTAACTGGCCTAAGTTCACACCACTCTTTTTTTTTTTTTTTTTTTTTAAGATTTTATTTATTTATTTGACAGAGAGAGATCACAAGCAGGCAGAGAGGCAGGCAGAGAGAGAGGAGGAAGCAGGCTCCCTGCTGAGCAGAGAGCCCAATGCGGGGCTCGATCCCAGGACCCTGAGATCATGACCTGAGCCGAAGGCAGCGGCTTAACCCACTGAGCCACCCAGGCGCCCCAGTTCACACCACTCTTAAGTGGCAAAATCAGTCTGGCTCTGCTACTTGGCTCTTTCTTTTTTTTTTTTTTTTTCTTTTTTAGATTGATTGATTGATTTTTATTTTAGAGAGGGGAGGAGCAGAGGGAGAGAGGAACTCAAGCAGACTCTGTGCTGAGCACAGAGCCGGACACAGGCCGAGCCAAAACCAAGAGTTGACTGCTTAACCCACCATGCCACCTGGTTGCCCCCACTACCTTGCTTTTAACCAGGGCCTACATACCTCTTTCAGGGAATTTCCAGTATGGATGTTTGAGGGCTAATGTTTGTACTACTGAAGGCCAGTGATTGGCTTAGTCCCACTGACTATACCCTTTTTGCTTCAATTGAGTAACCCATTTGTCTCCCCTTTGTTGGGAGGCAGTTTAACAAGCATGACTCAACCACCTCAGTAACAAAAGGTACCTGAGGGGTTGATTTCAAGAGACAGGTGTGCTCCCCCTTCAGTCCTTCCCCCACCCTGATTCTCCTTCCTCCTCTAGGATATTAGTAAGGACTTGCCCCTGAAGCTCCTTTGTTGCTCAGCAGTGGAAGAGAGATATGTGAACGAAAACATCCCCTGTTCCTTAAGAAGGAGGACAATAAGTGGAGTGGCAAATCCATCCAGCACGTACTTGGCGTTGACTCCTTATGAGTTTCAGAGTGAATGGCAGCCGATGAATTCACAAAGTGCCCAAGAGCTCAGCCTGTGCATACAAACCATTCGTTATCAGATGTACACAAAGAGGCACATTCTGCATATGAATACTCTTCAGTAGTTCTTATGGGATCTTTAGTTCTTTCTGGAAAATAAAAGTAGAGAAAGTCCAAAACAGTGACCTGCTTAGCAACAGTCTGTCCAGATGTCTGTCAGGTATCAGCTGTGTTATCACTAGGTTAAGAGTGACTTTCACATGCTTGAATAGTAATAGCTTTCATTGACATCTATAAACATTACTCTAATACTCGCATAAATACTACCATAGAGATACTGTTTCTCCTCTTTTACAGATGACAAAATTGAGGTCCAGAGAGATTAAATTATTTGTCCCAAGACCACATAGCGAGTACATGACAAAGACTAGATTTAAAACATGAACTAAAAGAAGCTACCTCCTCTCATCATTAGAAAGATCAAGTCAATTCTTTAGTATAAGGTGGGAGAGAAGAGGTACACAGTATTTTTTATTAAATTATGAAGTAGAAATAGTATGGAACTCATTGTCAGCGAAATTAAGGTTATGTTCTTACTGCTGCCTTTTTGTACATTTCCACTACACTATACTAGAAAAGTATGTCCTGAGAGTAATATTGGTTATGAAAATATATTTACTTAGAAACTGAGGAATATTTGAGGTTCTTTAAAATTCTTTTCACCTACATAGCATTGTTATGGCTCAACTAGAAGAAAAAAATGTATCTCCCTCAATAGGACTAAAGTCTCACTTGAGAACAGTTCTGTTGATCATTCTAAAATAGTCTACTCATGATGGACTGAGCTGGGATACATACTGCTAAAAACCTCTCAAAAGTTCAACTTTAGCTTTAAAAATCCTCTTGCGTTTAAAATACCCAGCCTTGCTGAACAGTATCTCCAGATTATCGCACATTATATTCTTTAGTTATTATATATATTAGCACTTTCCAATGGAAATATGATTGAGTCACATATATAATTTAAAAATTTTAGTAGTCACATCTTAAAAAAGCAAAAAGAAACAGGTGAAATGATTTTTAATACTATGTTTTATCTAACAGTATATCCAAAATATTTCCCCTTCAGCATGAAATCAATGTAAAAATTATAAATATTTTTTATTGTCTTCAAAATATGTTGTGTATTTAACCCTGAGAGTAGCATACCTCTATTTGATCTAGCCACATGTCAAGTGTTTAGTAGTCCCATGTGGTTAGTAGAAATGTCATATTAATGCAGAGAAAGAATACTTAATACCTGTTCTTTATTTGGTCTTATTATTATAGAGATTGCCATAGTTATATGGATTTGAAGGAGAGTTATAGAATCATAGAAAAGTTAAGAAAATTGAATTTTATTTCAAAACCTATGGTTGAGTTTTACTGATAATTCAATATATACATTAATTTTAAAGATTATAAAAATGCCAATTTGGTTTTTATTCACTAATAGGATTCCTTAAGAATGATTTTCCTCATTTTCCTTTCATAATGTGGGCAGTATAGATTATTGGAAAATACTTGGTTTCAACAAAATTCAATTCAAAGGTTAATCTTTGAGTATGTACCAGTAACCATCTGTAACCTCAGAGAAAGCTAATTTGAAGATGTTTCTTTTCAGAAAAATTGCTTCAAACGCGAAAAGAATAAAACCTCAAACAGTTTTTTAAATTTTTAATATCACTTATAAGTAGCCTTACCATTGAGTTTCCTTATGTAAACATTTCCTTAAAGTTACAGAAAATTTACTGTGGTACTTTTTTATTAAAGACATTATTTTGGCCTTCTAGATAAATCACTACCTGCAAAGGGAGTTTGAAAAGGATGATAAGCCACGAGACAAGTCATATCAGAATGCAGTTTTAGAAGATATTTTTAAGAAGAATGATCATGATGGTGATGGCTTCATTTCTTCCAAGGAATACAATGTATATCAACATGATGAACTGTAGTATATTTTTATTTCTAAATTTTCTTAGGTACTTACTGTACTTTATATATAAAACAAAGTCACTTCCCTAGAACTTGTCTTTTATGTTTTCCTCCCACGAGAGTATATTTTGATGCCATCAATACATGTAATTTTGGCATAATAAATGTGTGGTATTTTGCAAATTTAACGTTCAGGAAAAGTATAATTGTGGTTTCTATTGCTTTATTCTGTGAGCACAAATTGCACCACCATGAAATACACCACGTCCCACTGGGCAGTTTTCCCCCTTCAGGAGGTAGGAGGACACCTATGTCAAAATCTACAAGCTATTCCCAGCTCTAACCTTAACAACATGTATAAGTGTTAAATATCCAATCTTTAACATTTTAATTGTAAAAATGCCCCGTATATTGAAAATATTCAATAGGACCCAGGAATTAACATTTCATTTGTTTATACATTTCGCAGCATTACAAGTAGAAGCATATAAAAATCACAGAACTAAACAAATATTCCTTTTATATGCATGTAAGAAAGTATTAGTTGTATACCTCTGTCCCACAGAGAGCCTTAAACACAGTTTCTGTACTTTTTGGTGCAAGCTCTGGCCTTTGGTCATTATTCCAATGGGGAATGCTTAAAGACAATTGATCAGACCAAAGGCTTTGTGCCTCTTACATAGCAGACATAATAAAATCTATACTGCTCTGAGTCTGTACTTCTTCAGACATCATTATAAATGTGCTACCTCCTCTTCCTTCTTGTAGGCTTTTAGATCTATCATCCCTAACTTTTTGTCTTGATCGTTTTAAATTAATGCCATGGTTTTCCTTAATTTCCGGTTCCCTTTCTCTATGTATCTCTATCCTATGTCACTTCATTTTACGATGTCCTTGTTCTTGATCATGACTGAGCCTTACCAACTGGTACCCCATCAAATTTTTGAAAAGATGTAGAATTTATTTTACACGTGAGGGTATCAAATGAAGATACAAACGGGGATATACACTTCAGTGGCAGTTTTGCATCATGGTCAAATCATGATATCCAACTTGTTGAGAATAGGAGGTAAGAGATGCTGTAGATCACACTGGTGTCAAAGAAAGTGTGTGTTATTTATTGGACCATGGAAGGTTTTGCCCATTGCGTATGTAGAAAAGTATGTCAGGCATTAAAATAGCTCTGCTCCAAACAAGTGAGTTCATACCAAAGCTTTTTCCATTTTCCATTTTCCAAACCATTGTTCAGTGTTTGTCTTTAACCTCTTTAACTACACTGCCCCAAATTCTATTATCTAAAAATTCAGGGGTAACGCAAAACCCACCAGATTGACAGATATCATCACGTATGCATAGCACAGAGTTTGACACTTCATAAAACCAACACCTTGGGTTTTGGTTTCCTTTCCTCCCAAGAGTGCTTCATACCTGTACCCAATTTTGTAACTCCTCCTCACTTGCTCAACTGCCAGTTCTTGTTCCTTGACTTCCCTCAGGAAAACCTGTTCCGTTGGAACGAAATTGGTGATTCAATATTATGTTTTGGTTTGGAAACTGCCCCTGTTCTTAAAAAAAAAAAAAGTCACTAGAGCATTTTGCAATCAGTATACTCCTATTTGCATTTGAGTCAAATATTCGGCTCAAACCATCAACACAGTGGAAGAAGAAATGGAAATCATTCCATAACGAAGAAAACTTCGTAATTCTGTCCTTTCTGTCCCATTGTTTTCCAAATGCTTTTAAACTTATGTTTTTAAAAATTATAGATGAAGTAAAATGGAGATTGATTCTAAAACTCTGGTCACATTTAAATAAGTAAAAATTTAATCATCCTACATACATAATCAGGCATTTTATAGTTACACAATTGCTTTACACTTTCACAGGTGTATATCTCATAGTGAATGCTGTCGCTACATTTTGAGTTCTAGAATTTTCATTACTTCTGCAATTATTATAATAAGGGTATATAATAAATTAATAATTTAGGTTGTTTATGTATGAAAAATCTCAGATGTCTTATAGGGTGGATGAAAAAGATCTCTCAGAACTGAATATGTTAAATATTTTAAACATTTTCAAAGGAGAAAGATAAAGGTGTCCTAGTGGTCTTAACTTTAAAATGACAGTAGTCAGTAGTGAGTTTTTATAAGGAGAAAACCAGTAAGCCTGTGCACATTTCACAATAGCACACTGCTCTCAGTCACCCTGTGAACTGTGCCCATAAAACCCCACCCAGAGCTCAATGTGCTTTTCATTTGATACCACAATTAAACATTTAGGATTACATTAAATTATTAACACATTTTTCTCATTTTACCAGACCTAAGGCAATGGTTAAAGCATCATAAAGTCACCATTTCTAACCTCTTGTCATTTTTAAATGTTGAATTAAAAGTCAACTAAAGATAAAATTGATATTTAGAAAAATCACTACGTAAAGTTTTTTAAAATGATAGCCAAATCCCAAATATAATTCTAAAGTAACAGGTAGATTTCAGGAAGGAACATCTATATTTTGAATTTTATATTTAACCTTTTTTTACACAAACATATTAATCTTTATGACAATTTGTAGGCCAGATACTATTATCATCTCCATGTTTATAGAGGAAGAAAATGATGTCCAGACAGGTTAATTTCTCTTTCCTCTCCCTCTTTAATTTGCCACAATTCATCAAAGCATACCCAAATGATTTTGGAAAGGTATGTGGCACAGTTGCACCTAAAACACTACGTTCACTTTCCACTTTATTTCATCCTCTTGTGCCAAACATCAAAACAAGGAACTGCATGAAGTCTCACATACTTCTGCCCATCGACAGAGCACTGAAAGCACCCATAAACTGTCTCCCTTTTAAAGTTTCCCATCCCACAGAGTATGCAGGGTCCTTTTGGAATGTTGTGATTAAGCAAGTTAACTCGGATATGGGTCCCTTCTTTGAGAGAAATATCAGTCATGCTGAGAGTTTTGTCATAATAGTCAGAAAAAAGATCATCTAAGTAAAGCTGGGAACGAGAAATGGCATCCATCACTCTTCTATCTGAAAGCACAAAAGCAAAGAAATGAATTAGAAGTCACATTAGAAATATATAACCAAATCCCATTTTTCAATACACGAATCTAAACCATCTGTCATGAAATGATTTGGCTTTTAGATTTAAAGTCCTCAACAGACAAGGAGTACTGATTGGACAAACTCAAGTTTTAATCCAAGAGGAAAAGAGACATTTGAAATACTCTTTTTAACGGACATACTTCTCTCAAATAGTATATTCCTCAGTCTGTAGAGCAGCGCGAACGTTGCTGTTTCTTCCCTCTCAAATCCTCCTTTTGACACTGAAGTGACACAAAGGTCTATAAAAAAAAAATTTTAGAAGATGCTATGACTTGAACAACTCAAATTTCATTGGCAGTTTTAGTTGTGGCTGATGAATGCTGGTACATGCCATTCACTGTATTTTTTAAATTAAATTTTATGTATTTTTGGAAAAGTTAATATTCATATGGCACAAAATCCAGACTATGAAAGGGAGATATGGTAGCAAGTCTCCAGTATACCCTAGACCCCAGCCTCAATTTTCCACCCATAAGTAACCACTGTTAAGTTTCCTGAGTATACTTCCAGATATACTCAGTATATTTTATAAGCATAAAAGAATATATGTGTGTGTGTGTGTGTGTGTGTGTGTGTGTATTAGGCTCAAATAGTTATACACTAAGCACATTTCTTTAAAATATCTCTTAGACATTCTTCCATGTCAGGGCCCATATCTCATTCTTCTTAATGGCTTCATAATATTCCATAGTTATGGATGCACCATTATTGAACTAGTAATTGATAATAGATCTTAAGATTATTTCCAATATTTCACTCTTACAAACTGAATATCCTTATACCTATATCACTTCCCATATGTGTAAGTATATCTGTAGGATAAATTCCCAAAAGCGTATGCACATTTTAAATTTCGATACCTGTGTCAGTTCTACCAGTTTATACTCCTAAAGATCAATATAATTGTAAAAACCTACAACTGAAATGTCCCAAATAGACTGTAATTAGCATGTTTTGTCATGTTTCTGGACTTCCCATTCTCACTTCCCACAAAACTACAGAAACAAACAGGTCTAAAAATGTCTATGAATTACTATGGCTAGGGGGCTCCCTTGCCCATCCTTTGAGGCTCTGGCCTCTTAAAGACCCTTGAAATGTCAAAGTCTAAAGCAAGCTACACTATTATATAAGGTATACAAGGTATTCTGTAGGGTAAATAAAGACAATTTTAGGGTAAGCATTTATACTGTCAAAGTTATTTTTTAGGGAGAGTTGAGGGGAAACTGGGTCCATGAGAGGTAAAACTGAAAAGAATTTGTCTTCGGGTATCTTAGTTTGGACACCCAGACACTGACAGGCATCTTAACTACCTACCCATTCCTTTATTTGCCGTCTTCAAAAACGACCTATTAGAAGATCATTTATTATCTCCTCATGTAAGTCAAGAAAAACTTTGTCAGTGGACTGCATGTGAGCTCTTATCTATAATCGCAAGTGGTTGGGAGTCTGCAGCATTCCCCAAGAAGCAGAAAAGAGGGAGTGGGTAAGTAGGACCAGAGGGTCTTTCCCAGCTACTTTACCCAAGCATAAGATTGACAGTACCGAGAGTATCATTCTTCCAGAATTACATAGAGAGGGTGTGTATGTGTTTGCTTCCCATTAAATTCTTCTTAAAAGTATAATCATTTCAGTGTTTCATGCAAATCATTCACTTACCAAAGGCACCATCCAAGTAAATGAAGAGTTCAAAAACACTGAAAGCTATGGTTGTGTGTGCTGGAAAAACAATAGCTTTGTCCCTTCCCTTGGGATTCTGTTCATCCATAAAATGAAACTACAGTAAATAAGTAAATTACGTTATTAAGGGGCATAGCACATAAGGAGAGCTTTTTGGAGCAAGAAAACATTTCATACAATCTTACTATTAAGACAAAAACAAATTATCCCACTGAATTTAACTGTCTATACCAGAAGTCCAAATGGTCCAATGAGGGTCTCACAATCTAGGCAATACCACTCACCACTTTCTCACTAACATTGGTCCTAGGGCCAATGATTAGTGCTGCCGCAACAGTAATGCTGACATAGACACCTTTTCCTTTCAACCACAAACCAACTGTTTAAGAGCTACAGTTGTTTTGAACCTACTCTGTCAATTGTTCCAAAGCTCCTAGAGTTTTCAGCAGCTTTCCAAAGCAATCATCAATTTATTTACCAAAATAATCTCCAGCAATTAAATAAATGTTTCAATTTGTGCCCCCAGAATGATCCAATGTTAAACAACTCAGTGGACAGCTAAATGTAGCCATTGACTGAACAGAACTTTAATTTGCCAAGATTCAAAAGGTTTTTCATTGGACTCTCTTTCTAACAAATGATTTTAATAAGACAAATCGAGTCATTATGTGTCATTACTATGTGAATGACAAAGACAATACTATGCTGAGAACTAAACACAAGTAACTCCCAAGATTTTTTTTGTTTTTTGTTTTTGTCTTAGGTATTTAACACTGAATGAAGCGTGTTTGACCATTCACAATATTATTTTAGAAAAGTTAAAATAATATAAAATCAACTTTTTAAAAATGCAATATAAAGTACTTCACTTAAAAATAAAATCAAGAATTCAACATAAGCATTCAAACTTTATTCTTAAAACATCATTTAAATAGTCATAGAAGGGACTCCAGTGTGCATTACTTCATAAGGATTAGTGTTTTGTTTGCATTATGTTACACATTCAGAATGAAGTTTTCTTGGATTTTTTAAAAATTCTAAAACAAAACCATTACTGTGCAAAATCCTATATACACTTATAGTTCTTTAATCTCAACATTTGACAAAACACACACATCTCATTAGACACTGAGTACTTTTTAAAAATTCCCATTGCACATTTTTAGTAAGAGAAACCTCATGAGTGTGGTTTACCCGCATGGCTTCCCCGCGAATTCCAGCATGCACAGACAGTGAGCACTGTCGTGTGGTTCGAATGCTTTCCATGACCACACACAATACTGCCTTTCTGCTGTTCCTTGCCTGACGTATCAAGCTGTGGTCAAAATTAATTTTTCTAGAATAAAGAATAGAGATATTCACAAGAATGTCACATTCTAATTATATATAATCGAGTACATTTCTTGCTGTCATGTGTTACTCATTCATGGTCCACCTTAACTAAAAACAAGTCAAGGCAGGTCTAATACAAATCAGAAAATATGCTCCATAGCCACTAGTAATCTGCCTCTCCTTTCTCTTTTCTTAAAACATGCTTATTATAGGAGTCTGTTGGAAGAGATTCCCTTAGAATATCTGTTGCAAGCAGATTTGTGTATTCTTTTTTTTAAGATTTGTTTTTATTTGAGAGAGAGAGAGCACAAGCAGAGGGAGAGGCAGAAGAAGAGAGAGAGGGAGAGAATCCTCAAGCAGACTCCCTACTGAGCACAGAGCCAGACACAGGGCTCAATCCCAGGACCCTGAGATCATGACCTGAGTTGAAATCAAGAGTCAACCACTTAACTCACTGAGCTGCCCAGGTGCCACACTGTATCCTTTTAATCTAATAACTTAGTACCTGTGTATAGGACCAAAGCAATTTTGTGGAACAATTAAAAAAATCTGTTTAAACCAAGTGATTTTTTAGATATCTACCCTTATCTAAAGTCTGGATAAATTGCTAATTTGTATATTTCAAGCAAATAAAGCAAATAAATTACATTAAATATACATAACCTGAATGTTTTCAGCATTGTTTATAACAAAGTTTATACAATTAAAATACTTAATGGAAACACTGAAGCATATTAAGTATTCTTCTACTGACCGTGTAGTAATTTCCTTGAGTAATGTTGACACTTCTACTTCATGTTTGGTCACCACACCAAACGAAGCTTTTACTGCCACAGAATCTGATCCAGTGACGTTAATCCCAACGTCATTCACAATATGGTTGCCTCGCCTTCCATAGAGTGAAACATCTGATTCATCTTCATAATTCAGTAGCTGATAAGATGAAATACCTTTATAAAAAGGAAATCAATATTTTTAAATGTCTTGACTTCATCTAATATAGATTATTTATAGTAATGCATTAATTTACTATGTAAGACTCCATTACATAAATGTTGAGAAAGGTGATGTTTCACACTGAAATTTAAAGTAGCAACTCATTTAAATGAAAAAAATACATGTTTATATACATTATGACCTTATTGTTAAAACACATAAACATGTTTTTTTTGAAGATTTTATTTATTTATTTGACACAGAGAGAGAGAGAGTGCACAAGCACGGGGAGCAGCAGGCCGAGGCAGAGGGAAAAGTAGTCTCTCCGCTAAGCAGGGAGCCTGATATGGGGCTCGATCCAGGGACTCTGGGATCATGACATGAGCCCAAAGCAGACATTTAACCGACTAAGCCACCCAATTGCCCCAAAACAGGTAAACATCTTAAATCATGTAAAATATCACTCCTGCTAGAGAATGAACTCTTTTTTAAAAAATCAATTTTTTTATTTGAGTGTAGTTCACACACAATGTTACATGAATTTCAGGTATACAACATAGTGATTCAACAAATTTACGCATTATGCCATACTTACCACAAATGTAGCTACCATCTGTCACCCATAATACTATTAAAATATTATTAACTAAAAAAATTTTTAATTAAAAAATTAAATAGCAACTCAATTAATTTACAACAACAACAAAAATAGAGTACTTAAATGAGAACTCAATTTCTTTGTTCCACCAAAAGAACTCTGTAAGCTATAAGATCCACTGAGTGGTTGAAAGAAAAACAAGTGTTTATAACTAATTTGTCAAAATGTCAATTTATTTTCTAATCTAGCCTGTAAAATACAATTCAGTTGACCAATTGCAATAACTGAGTCATAAGAAATAAATGTAAATTACTTTCATCTCATTTGACCCTGTGAGATAGGTAAGACTAAGTAATATCCCACTTTATAGATAAAGAAATATATTATTTTGTCATATTCTAAATTGATTCAGTTTAAACAGTCTATAAAATACTTGAAAGAAAATTACACAATAAATAATTTCACAAAATAGGTTGGAAAATTATTCAACCAATAAGATTTGATACTACACAAAAATTATTCAACCCATGAGATTTGATACAACACAAATTTAGATATTATTAATCTTAATCTTAATACCACTATCTTAAGAAAAGTTGCTTTTATCAATGTGCAAATATTACAAATATTAGTATATACAACTGATGTTTAGAATGTCATTACTACAGCTGAATGAGTAGTCACTCCCAAACAGATATTTAAACTTACCAGCTGAAATTTCTCTGTCTCCTAGAAGAATATCTTTCAGTGTAAAAGGTGTTGAGGTAAATTTATACCTAGGAAAGAGAAAGCATCGCTTCTTTTTTACCACCAGACTTAGAGGTTGGTATTTGTCAGCCTCACTGAGGCTTGGAACAGGAACTAATCTCCTTCCATCTCCAACTTGCTTGACAAAGCTCTTGGTAGCCGCAGCAAACATATTATTATGGTATCAAAACGTCCTCAACTGTAACCCTCCGATAACA
Source organism: Enhydra lutris kenyoni (assembly GCF_002288905.1). Classification (NCBI taxonomy): domain Eukaryota; kingdom Metazoa; phylum Chordata; class Mammalia; order Carnivora; family Mustelidae; genus Enhydra; species Enhydra lutris. The sequence goes on along the minus strand of NW_019154085.1, from coordinate 74,429,725 downwards.
ATCCATACTTTCAAAGAAAGCCAGGCACACACCTCAGACTTGCTTGATTTTAAATATAATTGAACACATTAAAAATACAAAACATGGTTTCACCAAGTAGCTTACCAGTGTACAATTCACAACACTGCCTCTCTTGGTGTGCTCACATAATGAATTATAGATCAACAGTGTTAAATGATATACTGCGATCAAGTGCAGTTGGAATTGCAGTCAATACACTTATGCAGAAAACTACTAATTTTAAAATACTACCAGTGTCCTTGATGAGGGTTGCTGTTGAGGGTAGTATGCCAGTTTTGAGGAAACCTATAGCTCTATGGGAACAAGGCAATTGAGGCACTAACATTAGCCCTGGATACCATCTACAGTGGACCTAGTCCAAAGGGAATTCCTTCACAACAACATCATGCCAATTGTGGCAACATTAAAGTGCTGTTTTGAATCCTTATAGTATATAGTTCATTCATTTCCCTTCTTATATGCTACAAAACCAAGTGATTAATATAAAATACAAATTCACAGGATATAGAGAAACAACTGCACACCAATTTTTATGAAATAACAAATAAAAAGGCACATTACATATATAAATGCAGAAATAACTATGTAATATTAATATATATAAATAACTATAAACTATGCCTTGTGGGGGACACCTGGGTGGCTCAGTTGGTTAAGCGGCTGCCTTCAGATCATATCATGATCCCAGCGTCCTGGAATGGAGTCCCACATTAGGCTCCTTGCTCGGCAGGGAGCCTGCTTCTCCCTCTGCCTCTCTGCCTGCCTGTGTTCTCTCTCTCTCTCTCTCTCTGACAATAAATAAAATCTTAAAAAAAAAAACTATGCCTTAGGGGTTTCTTACTCTGTAGCTGGCACATAGATAACTCCAAATTTGAAATAGTGCTGCATTTATTTTGTTTCATCATTATTATCTCAGTTACTCAAACTTTAAAGAGAGCTATATCAAGTTTGGCCTTGTTTTTAAGATATCAGGGCAAAAAATAAATGTTTAGAAACAAAGCTGAGTGCTTGAAATATTGTATTGCCATAGTTATGTCGATGTTCAAATATCTTGAAAAAGTGGCTATGTGCACTTACAGTAAAATATTCATTAAAATATAATAAGTAGTAATCACGATACACACATATACATAAGGGATAGTGGAAGGAAGACAGAATAGGCCTAATTCAAGCCCCAAATAATATAAATCAAAAATCAATTTGATTAGATTCAGGATTCAGCTGTTTTCATTTGCTTGCGAGTATCCGAGACTCTCATGTAATCAAAACAAAAAAACAAACAAAAAAAAACAAAACAAAAAACCCAAAACCAAAAATCACTAAAAGTTTTTAATAACGTCCCTTTGTGTGAACAGCACTGTGCAATCTTCAACAACGCAGAGAAAGCACAGGGAGGCATTTCTGCAAGTGGCTAGCAATCCCCGAGGCGACTCATCTACCGTCGCTATCTGATCCCCAACTAAGGTGGTGCATCCCAGGCAAACCCAATTACGACTAACAACACAGGTGTAGAGAAACAGCATTTTATTGGAGCCTACAGAAAAGCCTTCGTTCACACCTAACGGGCATTGCCTGCCCAGCGTTCCAGCAATGCCCAGCGTTCCAGCCGCGACGAAAGCCTAGAGACAATGGAAACCACCCGGCCCGAGAGGCGCTGGGCGTGGGGGTGCGGGTGGGGGGTGCCCGGACATCCTTGTGAGCTCCTCAAGGCAGGGCTCAGACCCGCAGAGCCCACTGCAGCCCCCCAGGGCGAATATACCGCGAGTCCCAAGCTTTGGGGCCAGGTCCAGGGACTTTCCGTAGCAATTTTGTATTTAGAATCCTGAAATCTTTCTCTTAAAGTGATGCAGCCCTGATCCCTAACTTCCCTCAGCCCCACCACCGAAAAAGAAGCTGAGCCTCAGGCCTCGCACACCGTGAGGATTGCCTCCCAAAATTTTAGCCGCCTCTCCCGGACGGAAACCGCCTCCATTTATGGACGCAGAACTTGTGGCCACACCTAGGCGGTGGTAGACGGGTAAGCGCTTGGAATCCGCCGGACGGAGTCTGGGAACCCGCGGGAGCTAGAGGAGCCAGGCCGGGGGAAAGGGGCGGAGTCTAGAAGGAAGGGGGCGGGGCCGGGCGCCCAGGAGCCTGGCGAGCCGGTAGGCGGGGCCCAGCTTGGAGTTGGCCCGCAGCCCGGGCAGCGAGGGGGCGTGGCCGGCACTGCTGCACCCAAACTCCGCCCCCGCCCGTCCTCTTTGCAAGAGGGACGCAAGCCGGGAGGAAAGGGGAGTTCAGGAGGCGGCGGCGGCGGCGCTGGAGCGCTCCTCTCGGGGACCGGCTGACCCGGGGAGCGAGGACATCGCTCCGCACCGCTCTTCCGCCTGCCGCCAAGCCGTCCCTTCTCGCTATGTCCCAGAGCAGGCATCACGCCGCGGCCCCGCCGCTGGAGCGCGAGGACAGCGGGACCTTCAGGTCAGCGCCCGAATAGTCGGGGCCGAGCGGGGCAGGGCCGGGAGTGGTGGGCGCGAGAGGCGGGGCGGAGGAGCCTCCTTTCCAGCGGCATTCTGGGTAAAGCCCTTTCCCGTCGTCCTCGCCCCAGCGGCTGCGGGCGGACCCGGGGGCACTCGGCTCCGCCCTCCCGGCTGCGCGCGGGCTGGGGTCTGCGGCCTGGCCCCGCCCCTCTTGCGGCCCCAAGCTGCGCGCGGGGTGGGCGGAGGGGGCGCGCCGCCGCCACCCGGGAGACCGGTTCTGTGGGTTTGGTCCTGAGAGATTGCAGCGCTCGAGACTTCGGGGACTGCCTCCCACCCGCTTTCAAGTTATCGCCCCAAAGCCCTCTTTTCACCCTGCGGGTTGCCCGCCGCAGCGGGGCCCGGAGACTGGTGCGATTCGCCATCTCTGGCGCTGACGGCAGGGGAGATTCGGCGCCTCCCGCATCAGTGTTGGTGGCAATCAAAGCTAGCTTCTGTATGCTTCTGCTTCCCTCCCCGCTTTGGCATGCAACGCACACCTTTTTCTGGTTTTTGCAGTTTGGGGAAGATGATTACAGCTAAGCCAGGGAAAACACCAATTCAGGTATTACACGAATACGGCATGAAGACCAAGAACATCCCGGTTTATGAATGTGAAAGATCGGATGTGCAAATACACGTACCCACTTTCACCTTCAGAGTAACCGTTGGTGACATAACCTGCACAGGTCTGTATGCACAGTTAACCCCATGCTCGTGTGGGTTGTCCGGCAAGACTTGGTATTGCTTTTCAGTTCGGAAAAGTGCCCTTTTTACCAGGGACGGCTGTGAGGAGCAGACTCTTGAAACTGCGACCTCTCATCTCAGGTCATGGGGACTTTCCAGCTCCATCTGATTCTCTCCCGAATTTTCTCTTCTCCAGATACCAAGAAAAGCTCAGAAACATGCCCTAGGATCCTCCTAGGGTTCTTTAAGAATTAGGGAGACGCAGGAAAGGTTCTTGGAGCAACCATAGCTGGATCAGTAGGTGCTGACAAGTTTCATAGATTATAGAAGATGCCAAGAGACATGAGCACAGAATTTTCTGAGCCTCACCTCTGTTTGTATGGACTCATCTGACACTTTGAGCCCATTGTGCCACACTTGTTTGTGTATCCAAGCCAAGTGAGGAAGACAGCTCAAATACCATTTCATTGCAAATACCATATTTCATAGCACCTAGCACCATCTAGTTCCTAACACTGTACAGGTTTTAGTAAGATGTCATCTCCTTTTTTATACATGAGAAAACAGGTTAACATGCCCAAAGACACATAACAATGAAGTTTCAGAGCTCAGACTCCCCTTATGGTCTGTGAGCTTGAACAAATGATAACTAAATTTACCATTTGTAAATGTAGGCATTTTGTTTCTTATGTATCTATTTAGTTGCAAACAAAAAATAATACTAAATTTAATTCTGGAGAATGCCAAGAAAACAATTCAACAGGAAGGCTGGAGTTGCATCATCTCCTAATCTAAAGACATCATTTGTTTAGGTCCCTGAAAATCTGGATTCCACTATTTTCTTTGAAACAACTTTAATTTTGAGGCTTTATATGAGGCAGGTGGATTGTAGGTGATAGCTGGAAGTTTCCTCATAATGAACCATGGAATCGTTGCATTACTCCTTAACAGGTCTATTTTTAAATATTCAGTGAACATTTAAAAAAAGAGTCTTTTCCCCTTCAGTGTGTTTTGGGCCCAGGGATTAACAACCTAGGGCAACCAACCATTCCGCTTAGGCCCCTGCTCTCCTCCCCCTGCCCTGTCTTCCTGTGCAAGTTTATGCCCCTCCACAGGTTCGAGTGCTCTCTAAAGCTGAACATCCTGAAATTTCTGTCTTCATTCAGCCCAGGTCTGGTTATGGAACAGTCTGTCAATCTGTGCTTGCTATGCCTCTTCACTTGGATGACCCAAAAGCATCTCAGTCTCACGTTGTCCCAGACTGAGACCATCTCTTTTCCCTCAAGATTGTTCTCCGTGCATTGCCTCACTCACTAAAGGCGCCACTGTCACCCATTTGCTCACAGTGGAAAGTTGGGTTTCATTTTCGTGACTCCTTCCTCTCGCTCTCCGTCTGCCTCTTGCCCACTCTTCCACCAAGTCTTACTTCTTAAGCAGCTCTGGCATCTCCCTGCTTCCCTTGTCTTCCCACTGCTGCAGTCTGGACCACCATTGTCTCGCACGTGGACCACAGCTGCCATCTTGCTGCTGCTCTCTCAGCTTCTAGTCCCAGGCTGTCCATTCTCATATGACACTGGCTCTTTAGATCTGTTCGTGTGCTTCTTGCTCCTAAAATTCATTCAATGGTGTGCCCATCACCCTCTGGTTAAATACAGATTTCTTGATATGACTTAAGGGCCTTGCTTCTCGAAATGTGATCAGCAACAGCATTACCATCACCTGGGCCCTTGCTGCAAATGCTCTGGAATATCAGAACCCATGCCAGACCTGTGGGATCAGAGCATACATTTGAACAAAATTCCCAGGCAATTCCTATGCACATTCAAGTTTGAGAAGCACAAATTTAGAAGACCGTTCTTTGACCTCTCTTCCTACTGTCCCAGCCCTGTCGTCTTTTATCTCAAAACCCTTTTCCTTAAGCTCTTCTCTCCCCAGCTGCTCTGGGATCTTGAGAACACCATGCTCCCCATTACCTCCAAGCCCCAGCAGGTGCTCTTTTCTCCACCCAGAATGCTCTTCCTAACCCCGTCGCCCCAGCTCTCTTCACCTTACTAGCTTTTACTAGTCTTTTATGTCTTCGTTCAACTATCTCTTCCTTCCTGAAACCTTTCTGGATTCTTACCAAGAGGAGGGGAGCTGCCCCTTTTGCGTGCTTCCCCCTCCAGTTTGCACTTTGGTTGTAACACCTACAACTGTATTTCAGAGGCCTCTTCACAGACAAAATCCTGCACTAGGCTGTGTGCTCCTTAAGGGCCGGGATTCTGGTTCGAAATCTCTGATATCTCTTAAGTCCCTAGGTTAGTGGATAAAGGTGTATGTTTTGTGTGTCCTCTGACATTTGAGGGTCACGGTTGAAATTCATTCCATATCCTGTTTCTTTCCTCCACACCAGAGAAATGGACATCAGTATTCTGGTACCACTTATGAAAGGTTCTCAGCACCTAGCTTGAACTCAGAAGGGCAAAAGATCGAATTTACCATTTAACAGGTGTGATGGCTTACTGAAATTAGGCTGCAGTTTCAGTAATGAGTCAGGCCCATTCCCCGACACCCTGTTAGCTATGAAAGTAAGGGATATAGATTGTGTGAAAGACACATGACATAATCTCTCATGTTCCCTGTAGAAGCCTTCTCCCACTGTACGCAACATGTCGCCAAGAATGCTTAGCCAAACAGAGGAGTTAAACTCAGTATAGGATGGACTATTGAAATAAAACTGTGCACATTTTGCTATCAAACACTGTTAATATAAGTGGCTCCCTTGAAGGAGACTTCTTGCCAAAGAAGAATTTGCTCTCTCTCCAGGAATAAGGAATAGTAAAATACCAAGTTGCATTTTTTCAGAAAGTGTGACATGGTCTACTTTATTACCATTGTATGTAATAAACAAACATACACAAGAATTTTTGCATATAGGTGTACATAGAATTAGATACATAAAACTTAAAAATCACAGGTTTTTAGTGTATGAATTTCATGTAGAGACTTGTTACAATACATAGTATGTATTTTTATTACCCTTGTGTATGTATGTATAGAAACAATTACTGACTTTGTTTTGTGTTATGCAAATGTCTATGCAAGCCTCACACTTTCACAGCATATAAAGACATTTCTTTTTTCCTAACCTTAATTCAGGTGAAGGTACAAGTAAGAAGCTGGCGAAACATAGAGCTGCAGAGGCTGCCATAAACATTTTGAAAGCCAATGCAAGTATTTGGTGAGCTAAATTTCTTTGTATTCTGCAGCTCAAAAATATCATGGCTGAGGTAAGATTATAAGTTTGAACAAGCTCACAAAAGCAACAAAATGAACAGTTGTTAGTATTAGCTCTAAAATTCTATTTCCTTGTGAAAACCGGTCGGTCATTCGTTAAAGGCGACTTTATCCTTAAGAAATTCAATCCAGCAATTAAGTGTTAAATGAAAGCTCTCAGGAATGAGGCTTTTTTTCTCCCCTCAGTGGGATGCAACAGTAGAGAACCCCAGTTTTTCTGGAAGATATCTTACTGTGTTAAGACTGTAATAATTTCCACACTACATAAAATAAGTTGTGAAGTGCAAAAAGGTCAGTGGAAAGTACTCTTCAGAAGATTCTAATTTGGAAGGCGACAAAGTGATTTCCTTTTATTATAGAATGTATACCAAATATAAGAAGATGTTAAGTGCCATTAAGTGGGATGTTAACCCTTGATGAGATTTTTTTCCAAAACAAATTTGTTGTCACTTTAGGTGCTTTTGGAAAATATTGGTCCTGGAGCTTCTCATGTATCGTAGAGTGAGGTCTTTTGGTTTCTAATGGACACAGTCTGGAGCATCCTGAGCCTTTAAATTCTCCTCTTCTCATGCACTCAGTTATTCCTGGAGTGTAGTCTGGTGCCTGCTCAGCGTTGAAAGCAGAGGTCCATGGGAATTGAGAAGGGGTTTTCCTCCAGCTTCAAAACTTTTGGTCTAGCATGTACTTAGGTTCTCATGCGGTGCTCCTCCCCTTCCCAAGCCCTTCCAAAGCATTTGAGTAGCTTAGAATGAAGCATTGACAAGCTTTAGATCTCCCAAAACAATGCTTGAGTCTTTGGGGTCATACATTATAGCTGATTTATGCTGGCTTTGAAGACATGCCCAACGACATGGGAGGTGTCAGATTCTCCCCTCACCGTTGATGACCATGCTATTTCTGTGCTGCCCAAAGGTCAACCCAAAGTGTTGAGTATATCTGTAGAAATGAACATATGGGGTGTCCTTTCTGCACAGGGACATTTCGCTTTGTCAGCAAAAAAAGGCTAACAAGCTTTACTATATATTTGTGCTTCTTGACAGATAAGATGGGAATTACTAAGCTGTAATCAGGCCTAAAGTGGCCTGATTTAATACAGAGACTTTCTCACTTCTCCATCACAATTATTTGGGTAGCTTCGGCGTGCAGCATAGTAAGTGAATATTCCTGTCTCATCAGCCTATGTAAAGCTTGAGATTCTGGCAGGTGGAAAAGCAACCTGATGAAGTGGCAATAACTAAACCGCTTTTGTCATGGAAAAGTGACTCCTCAGTCACCTGGGTGGTAGTAACCTTGAATGTAGCTTTACTCGGGGCTAGAAACTCATCGCCTAAATAATGAGTAATTTCAAACGAGTTAGAAGACACTGTTCTCTCTCGGGCGCCTGGGTGGCTCAGTGGGTTAAGCCGCTGCCTTTGGCTCAGGTCATGATATCAGGGTCCTGGATCGAGTCCCGCATCGGGCTCTCTGCTCAGCAGGGAGCCTGCTTCCCTCTCTCTCTCTCTCTGCCTGCCTCTCTGTCTACTTGTGATCTCTCTCTCTGTCAAATAAATAAATAAAATCTTTAAAAAAAAAAAAGACACTGTTCTCTTTTTCCCCAACCATAGTCCCCACGTGCTAAAACCAGGTACATGTAGGCCATCTACTTGATGCAGGGTACATGCCAATCTCAGGAGGATTGTTCTAGCGTGGAGCAGATGATAGATCAGATGGATTTTTCTCCCATAATTATTTTAGTTGAAAAACAGTGTTATGATCTGTAGCATGCACATTACCAGGCTAAATTTCCTGTCCGATCACTAGTCTTTCCCTTTTTGTGTAGCTGTGACAGTACTATGGTTTATTTAAACATTTTTATTGAGCATTTTATATGCACAGTCCTCTGAGGCTTATGGAGGTAAGTAGTACATAGGCTCTGCCATCAAGGATTTTACATCTGAGCACAGGAGCGACATGGTGAGGGATGGACAAATTACATGTATTTGTAAGAGTGTAGAATTTATGGTAAAATAATTTGCCTAAGAAAGGGTCAACCTAAACATTAATAATGGTTCAAAGGAGGGAGAAATTATGCTCCTTTATGTTCCATAATAATACAGGTTTCTTAGAGGAAGTGGCATTTGAGATATACCTTGGTTAGTGGATAGATCACATTCTCATAGAAGAGGTGGGAGAGAAGGGCATCCCATGGAGAACAGCAGGGGCATGGAGGACGAAATAAGAAATGCTTGTCATTTACTTAATAGTTTGGGGAAAATTATTTTGTTTTATAACATTTTAAAAAAATGTTCAGCTTTGCAGTTCCTGACCCCTTAATGCCTGACCCTTCTAAGCAACCAAAGAATCAGCTTAACCCTATTGGTTCATTACAGGTAAGTCACAGGGTTTTTTCCTTACATAACACTTTGTCTATTGAAGAAAGATGTCATAAATTGATCATATGACAAGGGCTGAAACAAGGAATAAATATTTCAAAGATAAGATGGTATAATATTTTGTTTTCCCAGTTATGATCATTAGATATTACAGCACTTACTTGCAATTATTTTCCTATTTATTTACGTTTTGGATTTTCTTCCATATACAGTATCTGCCTTTGGTTTGTGGAATTCTCATTTGAGATCAACAGGACCCCAGTGCACATGGGTAGAGTGTTTTATACTTTAAGAATATTTCTTGCCACTGTTGTGACAAACCTCTTTCTACTTCTGTTAAGACAGAAGATTTTATAAAGAACCCAGATCTGGCAACCTACCTCAAGAGAGGGGAAGTAGTCTATTTGCTTATTCTACCAAAAAAAAAAAAAAAAAAAAAAATTCAGCTTTGAATTTCTGCATGCAGAATAGCCTTCTTGCAGATTTATCCATGTGCTCTGTTGGACAGCTTCCCTCACCCTTATCCAGCCTGTCTTTTGGTCCCTTTCTTCACCTGATCTTTCTTCAGCTCTGTCCAAGCCTGTTTGTTTGCTGCCTTTGCGCATCTGCTCTTGTTCCAGTGCAGTAGTTAGCCGGCTGTGGGCAGGAAGTCTGTAACTAGGAGTGAGAGGCATTAGAACTGCTGACAGTGAGACCTGTAGATGTTCCCCAGGAGGGCCATAGTAGCTTCTCTTTCTCTTTTAGCTCTCTGATATTTGCTTGCTCTGGCTTAATAGGGGAACACCATTCCTATCCTAGCAGTAAACTGCTTCAGTTGTGGTATTGTGGGCTTGCAAGATATAAAATGCAGGAATATTTATGGAGCATATAAAGTCTTCCCCCATTTTTCCATTGCAGAATATCATTATTCTTTTCAAACATACAAATAGAGATGGGATCAAAATCATGAAAGAGTATCATTTATGTGATTAAGCCATTGCATAGTAAAAATTACTACTAAAGCCTCATCTCGATTTTCTAGGAGTTGGCTATTCATCATGGCTGGAGACTTCCTGAATATACCCTTTCCCAAGAGGGAGGACCTGCGCATAAGAGAGAATATACCACAATTTGTAGGCTAGAGTCATTTATGGAAACTGGTAGGTATTTCTTTTACTCTTATACAACTGAAGACCTTTGAAATATTTTCAGATGATGAATGACCATAGAAAGTTCTGTTGTGATTTCCTTTCAAATATTTCTGTGGGGGGAAAAATTGATACACTCCTATTCTACTGGCTCTTTCTACAGTTGAATTTAAGTATAAATATTTGGCTTAAGAGTACTTATGCTTCTTAATTTGATATTTTTAAAAATCCTGGAGAAGCTCATTTATGGAAATAATTGACTTTACATATTCTTGTGTTGATGTGTTAGAATCATTTTAGAAAAAAGCAATGTAAATCACTTGGAAGTTTCAACAGCTGTTCTAGAAAATTGGAGGACTAGAAGAAGATCACATTTGAAAATAAGATGATTAATAAGAGGCTAGATGGCAAAAAATAGCATGAGCTAAAAATAAAGTAGAAATTATCCCTTTGAATGATAGCAACTTCCATGTTATAAGGGCCAGAAATAATGGGGGGAAAGTCACTTAATAGAGTACTAAGTAAGGGTCCCTATTGTAATGTCTCACCATGTTTCTATCATTCTTAAAATGGCATGAAATGGAATGGGCTAGGTATCTGTTTCAAGTAATAAACAACTGTTTGCCCAATGCAAAAAGCATTGGACTGCAAGTGGGAACCCCAACTTCCATTCTTTTTAAAAAGATTTTATTTATTTATTTATTTATTTGAGAGAGCATGCACAGCGGTTGGGGCAGGGTAGAAGGAGAGGGAGAATCAGGGTCCCCAACTGATCAAGGAGCCCAACATGGATCTCTATCCCAGAATCCTGGGAACCATGACCTGAGCCTATGCAGACAGATGCTTAAACCACCGAGCCACCCAGGCACCCCACCTTGTGTCCATTCTTGATGCACCTTGATTTGCGAGGGTAGGCAAATTACTTAATCTCTCTAGACCTCAGTTTTTAAATCTGTAAAACAAAAAGCATGACAGCAGATGATACTTACGGTGTCTTTCAACTGCAGTATCTCCTGTGCCCTTCTTATTCATGTTAAAGAAAAATTCCACATGGTTGTCAGTTTGTAGAAGATGGTAAGTCAGAAGTAGACCTCAAGAGGTAAGAGCTATAATTCAGGTGTACCTTAATAAATTTGATTACTTGGTCAGAATTAAACCAAGTATGATTCATTAAAGCTAGGCCATAGGGAAATATACCTGTTAAAAACAGAAAGTGTAACTATTAAAGAAAAAATGTCAAAGAAATGCCTTCAGAAATGTAAGAATTGATAGTTGTATCGGGGCGCCTGGGTGGCGCAGTTGGTTAAGCACCCAACTGTGGGTGTTGGCTCGGGTTGTGATATCAGAGTTGTAAGATTGAGCCCTGTATCGGTGTTCTCTCTCAGCACGGAGTCTGGACTCTCCCTCCCTCTCTCCCACCCCTCTCTCCCCACCCCCCTGCACTCATGTGCATTCACTTTTTCTCTCTCTAAACTAAATAAATCTTTTTAAAAAAAGAACTAATAGGGGCACCTGGGTGGCTCAGTGGGTTAAAGCCTCTGCCTTCAGCTCAGGTCATGATCCCAGGATCCTGGGATCGAGCCCCACATCGGGCTCTCTGGTCAGCAGGAAGCCTGCTTCCCTTCCTCTATCTCTCTGCCTGCCTCTCTGCCTACTTGTGATCTCTGTCTGTCAAATAAATAAATAAAAATCTTAAAAAAAAAAAAGAACTAATAGTTGTATGAAGCACAATAAGCAAAGATGTCAGCAAAAGAATAGTATAGTTCTCTGATCAAAAAATAATACTTTATACTCTATGGACACTAATTTCTTTTCTAAACCTACCATTTCTTTTTTTATTTAGGAAAGGGGGCATCAAAAAAGCAAGCCAAGAGAAACGCTGCTGAGAAATTTCTTGCCAAATTCAGTAATATTTCTCCAGAGAACCACATTTCTTTAGTAAGTAATGATCAAGATGCCTGTGATGACAATGCGATTAAGCATCTCTTGCTGTAGGAAACTTGCCTAGATTCCTTGTTACATAGACACTTGAGAGTCATAATTTTAAAAAATCTCTTCACTGTTCAGATGTACACGACCCCAATTTTAGCTGTCACAAGGGTGACCAGGTAAGAGCGCTTGGGAGACACAGTCAAATTCAAAATCACATGATGGGATCGAAAGATGATAAGCCAATATTGCCATTTTGTCTTCACATTGACAATGCATTCATTCATTTATCCACTCAGCAGACATTTAGTGAGCTCGTACTGTGTGCCGAACTTTGTGCCAGCTTCTGTGCATCTGAATAAGACAGTCTCAGCCACTCGGGAGTTTGTAGCCCACTAAAAGAGAAAATAACCTGATGGACTAGTCCTTACAGAGAGGGCTTGGCAACCTAGAAGGATCCAGCCAAGACTGGGGATTTCAGGAGGACTTCTTGGAGGAGGTATATCTAAGCCAAGACCTACAGGATGAGAACAGTAGGAAAGAATTCCAAAGAGAAAAAAGAGTACCTACACAGACCCAGGAGTAAAATATTATATGTCATCTGAGAACCCTAAGTAGTTTGGCTTGGCTAGAGCATAGAGTTGGAGGAGGGTGTCTCAAAAATGAGGCCAGAAGGCCTCTTTGGGATTAAATCTGGAAGGGACTACTATAGTCGAGAGATTGAACTTTATCCCGAGGGTGGAGCAAAAATGATATTTGGCAATCACTGATAACTCTTCCTTAAAATTTAAGAATTTTAAGCTGGGAAGGACAGGATTAGAAGGGGAATCACTAGCTGCACTATGGTGAGTGAATGAGTCTTAGACTCAGAGACCTGAAGAATGTTTTACAAAAAATGGATGAGAAATGTTGGTGACCTGGACTAAGCTAGTGGCAGTCGACATGGTTAGTTTAAAAGTTATTTAGAAAACTGGAGTGAAGAGGGCATGACAGTTGATTGAATGTGGGGACTAAGGAGAAAGGAGAAAGTAAGCTAGATTGACAACTGAGTAGATGGTGGTACCATTTAGTAGTATGGGGAGCACAGAAGATGAGTGGGACATGAGAGGGAGAAGATTCTGAGTTAATATCTGCAATGAGTTAATACCTATAGCGAGTAGGATATATTCAATCTGAAGTGTTTGGAGAATTAAGTAAAGATATGGAGTAGGCAGCTGGGCAAACAAATACAGAGTGTAAGAGATTGAGCTACCTGTGACATATTGTTTGAGATTATGATATTCTCCATCTTATGGTACATTATCTGAGGATTTATTAGGTGGGGCATGAGAAGTGAGGACTATAGTTGTGTCCTAGATGATAACAAAATAAGGGCTCATCCTGTAGGAAAAAAAAATCGAAGACCATACACAAATAAAGTAATAAAATTTTGGTTTTACATTCTTAATAGAAAAACATTAAAGAGTGCATTCATTTGTTTTAAAATTGGATCAGAAAGGACACTGAAATCACAAAGCACAGATAAGTTTATAAGTGGTTTTATATGTGAATTCTGTTGAATATTCAAGGAAGAAATCATTTCCAATGCTATTTAAACTCTTCCAGGCAATACATATATACAGAGGGGAAGCTTTTAAATTTATTTTTCAAAACCAACATAACACTAACACCAAAACCTGACAATAGCAAATCCCAATGGAAAAAATTATGGATTAAGCTCCCTTATAGTGAAACACCTTAATAAAATATCCAGTAAAAATATAAAGTAAAAGAATAATATACCAGAAAAAAGTTGGGCTTCTTTCAGGAACACAAGGATATTTCTTTTGTATTTCAGGAAGGCAAGGCTGGGTCCTGTAAATCTGTTACAATAATTAATCACCTTAATGGGTCAAAGGAGAAAAACAAGTCAATGGATGCCAAAAAGATATTTAGCAATCATTGATAAACTCTTTTAAAAATATCCCTATTGTTTTGAGAAACAGAACAGATGAACATGAGGAAGGGAAGGAAAAGTAAAATCAGATGAAAATAGAGAGGAAGGACACCTGGGTGGTTCAGTCAGTTAAGTATCTGCCTTCAGCTCATGTATGATCCTGGGGTCCTGGGATCGAGTACCAAATCTGGCTCCTAGCTCAGCATAGAGCCTGCTTCTTCTGCCTGCTGCTCCCTCTGCCTGCCACTCCCTCTACTCATGCACATGCCTAATCGCGGTCTCCCTCTGACAAACAAACAAATAAAATCTTTTAAAAAAAGAAAATAGAGAGGAAGGCAAACCAAAGAGATACTTAATTCTAGGACACAGGGTTGCTGGAGGGGATGTGGGTGAGGGGATGGGGTAACTGGGCGATGGGCATTAAGGAGGGCACATGATATGAGCACTGGGTGTTCTATACAGCTGATGAATCACTAAATTCTACCCTTGAAACTAATAATACAATATATGTTAACTGAATTGAATTTAAATAAAAATTTAAAAACATATCCCTATTGTGACTCAAAAGATACCTAAAAAAAAAAAATCAGAATCAGTTACATGTTTACATATTACATCCCTTCCCATTAATTTCAGAAAAAAAGATATCCATGAATGCCATTTTTTAAATCTTGTTCTAGAAGTACCAATCAATGTAATTAGATAAAACAATGAGGTTGAAAATTTAAAAAGAAGAGATAAACATGATCATTAACTACAAATAATATGATTGTGCCCCTGTAAAAGAAAAATTTCTAGAATAAGAGAATTCATCAAGGTGATTGATCATAAAATTAATGTATAAAACCAATAGCTTTTTCATATTTAGGATTATGAAGGTAACCACTAGAATAATTAAAGAAGAGTGTTAAAAATTGCTTCTGGAAAGGGGGCTGAAGGTAGGGATGGAATGAGTTCAGGAGTGTTGCTTTTATAATTCTGTACTTTTTTACTTTTTGTGGTATGTGTTTTATTAACAAAATTTATGAAGATTGATAACATTGCTTATTTTAAAGGAAAAGAGAAATCTATCCTTAAAAAGTATACTAGGAAAAAAAAATCAGTAGTTTTCCTATTTATAAATATTAAGAGTTGGAATGAAAAAGATTTCAATAATAGGAAAGAGGATAATGTGCTGGAGAATAAACTTAAAATATGCAGACCCATGTGAAAAAACCTTCCAAACTCTACTGAGGGATTAACAGAAATTGAATTTATGTAAAGCTACCTATTTCCAGTGGGAAGACTCAATATTGTAAAATATATAAAAAGGTAATGTAGTCTCACTCTAAATCTACCAGAATTCATCTTGGATCACAATACAGCTTTACCAAGTTTATCCGGAGAAATAAACTCTCAAGAATAGTCAAGAAAACTGAAAAGGTAGAGTGGGACTCTACCTACCAGAGAATGAAACATACTATAAATCTATAGTGGTGAAACGTGTACTGGTACAGGGATAGAGGATAGAATAGAGAATCCAGGTACAGACAATAATCCACATAGGAGCAGAGTATATGACAATAGTGAGACTTCAGATCAGTGGGCAAAAGGATGGATTATTCAATAAATGATGTAGAAATAACTTACAGCCACATTTGCAGTGGGGGGTGGAGGGGAGGATGTGTGCAGGGGCGCGGTGTGAGTGTGGCGTATTTAGGCTGCTGCCTTACTCCTTATATAAAAACAAATTTTAGATGGATCAAAATTTTGAACATAAGAATTGAAACCAAGTTTGAGAAAACACAGAAGAGCTTTGCTTTTTAAAATTCTTAGTATAGAGGAGATCTTTGTAGTAGAACCTAAAACCTAGAAGATGTAAAGTAGTAAAAGACTGATAAATTTGACTCCATAAAATCTATTACACGCAAAAAATAAAAAAAATCTGTAAATAAAACCAAGAATAAGAACAAATTACTTTTAACACAGGTCTGTAATTGGACTATTTTCAGTACCACATAAAAAGCTCTTACACATCAATAAAAAAGATAATCCTGTAGGATACAAATGGTTAAAAAAATGATCAGCTTCACTCATGGAAATTAAAGAGATAACTATTTCCACCTTTTAGACTGATGAAACCTACAAAGTTATATAGTCCCAGGTGTGGGCAAGGGTATCAGAAAACAAGCACCCGCCAAGACTGTTGATGGTAGTATAAGTTGGTTTAGAAATCAGTCCAGAAGTATTTATCAAAATTAAAAGCATACCTGTTCTTTGTCTCAATTCTACTTCTAGAAATTATTCTACAGAGAAAGTCGTCCAAGCGCAAAAGTTTTATTTTAACATTGTTAGTAAAAAGAAGTCAGAAATAACCCAAAAGCCATAATTGAAAACTGGTGAAATATAGTGCCTAGATGTACACTGATATGAGAAAAATAAGATATAGAAGAGTAAGCTATCATTTTTGTTTAAAAGAAGATTATGGGGATGGCTGGCTGCCTCTGCCAGAGCATATGACTCGATCTCAAAGGTCCTGAGTTCAAGCCCCATGTTGGTGTGGAGCTACAAAGAAGAGAGAGAGAGAGAGAGAGAGAGAGAGGGAGGAAGAAAAAAGTAAAAAGTAAAATAAAAAGATTATGTGCACTTGAATTTAGAATTATAGAAGGTTATTGAAGAAATAGTTTTAACAGTAAGTACCTTTTGGGAGTGAAACATGTCTTCAGGAAGGAGTGGTAAGGAAAGAGACTATTCTTCATTATATACTTGTTCTTACTGAAATTACTCTATCAATGAATTAGAATTTTGTAAAAAAAGAAAAAAAAGTTCCAACCAAGGAATATGAAATTCTGCTTAACAAATTTTGCAGATTATTAATTCTATATACTGGCCATCCTTGTGATCTATTTTTTTGAAAATCCCTTAATCTCTGCCAGGCTCATTAATAAGACTATGGATAGGTTGCCCAACTTCAGATGGCAGTAGTTTTTGTTTGTTTTGTGAGATTTTTGGCATAATATATGAAGGCAATTTGAGAAAAATAAGCTAACATGGAAATGTAAAGCATTCTAAGAACAGAGGTGCAAAGGGAAGGATAGAGGGGACAATAAGGAAAAGAGGAAGAGGAGAACGTTCTATTGGGTTCTGGGAAAAGGCTGGTAAGCACTTGATGATCTCCTGCCATTCATTTGAAAGACTTGTCCTTCTCAAACCTAACTTGTACAATGCACCTTTTCTAGAGTTTTCTGCTTCCCAGCTGTCAGAGTGATTGGTTGGTATTCAATACAAGAAATCATAATGATGAAATTATTTTATATTTTAATTTGTAAATTGCTATTAGGCAGATTCAGTTGTTAACAGTTTGGTTTATACTGCTCTTAAATATCTTCTACATCTTTTTAAAAATATTTTATACATCTAAATGTGGCCTCAGGAAATTTGACTGAGAGACCTTTGTCCCATACGAAAGTATTTTTAAAAACTCCCAGTATATTACTGCATGTGCTTTTTTCTCTGATGTCGTGGTGTTTGTTAAATGTGTGCTTATTGGTGTTATCTCATTTAAAATGGGAAAGTTAACCAGATACTATTCATTTAAACATGGCTCAGTGGGTTAAGGCCTCTGCCTTCAGCTCAGGTCGTGGTCCCGGAGTCCTGGGATCGAGCCCCACGTCGGGCTGTCTGCTCGGCAGGGAGCCTGCTTCCCTTCCTCTCTCTCTTCCTGCCTCTCTGCCTACTTGTGATCTCTCTCTCTGTCAAATAAATTAAAAAAAAAAAAAATCTTTAAACATGCTTTATAAGGTATTAAATATGAGTGTCTAATAAATACTTGTAATTATAGCATTAGAACTCAGTCTGATTTACAAGTCTTACTCTTCATCTCTGTTTTTCAGACAAACGTAGTAGGCCATTCTTTAGGATGTACTTGGCATTCGTTGAGGAATTCTCCTGGTGAAAAGATCAACTTACTGAAAAGGAGCCTCCTCAGTATTCCAAATACAGATTACATCCAGCTGCTTAGTGAAATCGCCAAGGAACAAGGTTTTAATATAACATATTTGGATATAGGTAGGATTTTTTTTTTCCTTTGGCTTGCCTCAAAATCTGTTTTTAAAATGTATTTCAGAAACAAAGCCTGTATTACAATTTATTTCATTGACCAGGGATACTGAAGTGACTCACATATATATATATATATATATATATATATATCTTTCATACACACATATGTTTATGCATATAAAATTAGCAGAGTTCTATTCATCACTGATATGTCCCATTCTTATAAATAATAATAGCAGCTAACATCTCTATAGATGTTATAATAATAGAGAACAGTAGGTAATAGTTATAGTTTTACTATAGCCCAGGCCCAGTTTTGAGGATATTACATATTTCAGCTCATTAAATTCTCAAACTAATCTATGGAGTAGGTCGATTATCCTTATATATAAGGAGAGAAAGAAAGGCTCAGAGAGGTTCAGAAACTTGCCTGAGATGATGTAGCTGGTTAGCGGTAGAGCCCGATCAGGGGAAGAGCCCCTGCAGATCCAGTGTCCATTAAACCAGCTCTGATGGAGAGCTTGACAAATAAAAACCAGCCACATTTCTAGAACAAGCACTAAGTTGGTGGGGCCAGACCCCTTCTCTCCACGTTGTCACTGTTGGCCAATTCAAGGAGATTAGTGGGGACAAACACTTTATAGCTTTATTCCATCCCAGCAATTGACTTCTGTATCTCCTCACCCTTAATCATTGAGGTAGACAGTTGTGGATAGATTAGAAAACAAGTCATATTGGATTTTAATTTACTTTATAAAGCTGGCACACGTGTGTTTGGTGTCTTGATTTTAACTGATGACATCAGTGTAATTTGTGAAGAATTTGATATCCCTTGTTCCATCCTTGTGGGCTGTGGGGACCCAGCTTGAAGGAGCTGCCAGCTCTGGTGTTTAGGTGCTTAAAGAATTTTTGATTTTCTCTGCTACTTTGGGATTGAATGTGACAGATAAAGTGTAATGTCTTAATATATACTGAGAGAGATGTGGAACATGGGAGTTTAGTACAGACACACGTGGTCAGAAGAGGTGGCTGATGGGAGACTATTCATTCAGTAAATATTTATTAAGTACCCACATTGTTTTAGGTGTTTCAGACACAGATGAATAAGCTAGGTCAAGAATAGGACTATGGATGGTAGAATCTGGGAAAAGAAAGAAAGTTGAGATGGCTTTTGAGATTATGAATTAATGATGCCTTTGAAATGCATCATACCAATTTTAAGAACTAAGTCTTCTAAATATAGAACAGCAGTCTAAACAGCACAGTCCACTAATTTGGCTAACTTCTATGCAGTTACCCACAAAAGAACCTAGACATCCTCCAAAAAATATACACAAATGGCCAACAGGCACACAGACAGATGCTCACTATCCTTAGTCATCAGGGAAATGCGGATCAAAACCACAGTGAGGTACTAGTTTGTCCCCACTGGAATGACTGTGATGAAGAAAGTAGAAGATAACAAATGTCGGCAAAGATGTAGTGAAATTTTAGCCCTCCCACACTGCATGGAATATAAAATGGTTCAGCCGCTGTGGAAAACAGAAATTTGCAGCTCTTCAGATGAGTTACCATGTGCCCAGCAACTCTACTGCCAGATATATACCCAGAAGAATTGTAAGCTGGTAGTCAAACACCTGTACACACCTGCTCACAGTAGTACTATTCACACTAGCCAAGAGATGGAAATAGCCCGAATGTCTATCTGCAGATGAATGGACAAATCAGTTGTGGTATACATGTGCAATTAAATATTCAGCCATGAAAAGAAATGAAGTTCTGAGACATGCTACCACATGGATTAACGTCAAAAACCTACTAAGTGAAAAGTGAGACACAAAAGGGTCACATTATATGATACCATTTAAATGAAATATCCAGGATAGTTTACTGCATAGATTGGTGGTTGCCAGGGGATTTGGGGGGAGGGGAGGTAGGGAGCAACTTCTCAAAGTGTATGGTATTTCTTCTTGGGAAAGTGAAATGATGAGAATATATATATATTTTTTTAAAGTTTTTATTTATTTGACAGAGATCACAAACAGGCAGAGGCAGGCAGAGAAGGGGGGGGAAGCAGGCTCCCCGCTGAGCAGAGAGCCCGATTCGGGGCCCAATCCCAGGACCCTGAGATCATGACCTGAGCTGAAGGCAGAGGCCCTAACCCACTGAGCCTCCCAGGCGCCCCGAGAATATTTTGTAGGTAGTTAGAGATAGCAGTTGCTCAACACTGTGAATGTACTAAATATTACTGCATAGTTACTTTAACATGGTTGATAGTATGTTACATGACTTTTACTTCAGTTTAAAAGGACAAAAAGGGTTCCTGGGTGGCTCAGTCATTGAGCGTCTGCCTTCGGATCAGGCATGATCCCAGAGTCCTGGGATCAAGCCCCACATCAAGCTCCCAGCTTGGTAGGAAGCCTGCTTCTCCCTCTCTCATTCCCCTTTCTTGTGTTCCCTCTCTCACTGTGTCTCTGTCAAATAAATAAATAAAATCTTTAAAAATTAACTAATTAACAAATAAAAAGAAAAAAAAAAAAAAGAAGCTCAATGCCAGAACTAGAAAGCCTCTTCACACATGAAAACACCTCCACTGTACCTGAATGTTTCCTATTATATTGACTGTGGCTGAGATAACATTGAATTGTGGCCACTTTTAAACAAATTGTAACTTACCTATTTCTCTTTCCCCTGTGTCATCTAACCATCCTTAGAGACAGTGATTCATCATTTGAGGAGAAGAACATTTGTTTCCTGAGTTTAGGTATTGTTTTTGAAACACCCTAACCCACATACACAGCATGCAACGAGACTGTCTGCACAGATGTAGAAGGAAAGAATACAGAAGGCAAAAGAGAGGTCTTGCCCTGAGCCATTTATTTCTGGGTTCAGAGGTCTCCTGAAAATAACCCTAGATTTCATAGTGAAAAACACGGTCTCTTTAGTGCTCTAGCCAGTGGGTTTTTCCCCTCTAAAAAAAAGTTGGATATGGTTCAGTTTGCAAACGCTGCTCAGCTAGCCACATTAGAATGTGGCCTTAGGGGCTTTAAAAAGAAAATGCAAGACGCTGGCTCCTCCTTCCCCAACCCCCTGTTTCTGACTGAGCAAGCTGGAGTGAGGCCAAGGCACCTGCTCGCCTTTGAAGCTCCCTCAGGTGATTTCGGAGCCCAGCTGTGGTTGAGAACTGCTAGAGTTGAGCTGTCGTGTTTTGGTTTCCTGTTTGGAGAAGAATGATAAAGTTGAGGAAGCGGAGTGGTATAGATTTAGACTGTAGTAAAGACTTGTTTTCATAAAGGGTGGGCTTTCTGTACACTTCACATTGACTGTCATGTTCGAACATGTCATTGCAGAAGAACTGAGCGCCAACGGACAGTATCAGTGTCTCGCCGAACTCTCCACCAGCCCCATCACGGTCTGTCATGGCTCTGGGATCTCCTGTGGCAACGCGCAGAGCGACGCCGCTCACAACGCCCTACAGTATTTAAAGATAATAGCAGAAAGAAAGTGAGCCTGGAGCAACTCCCGGAGCCCTCAGTAGCACAGAAGAACTCCCCCTGCGCCCCTCACCAAGTAAAATGTTTACTACATTTGAGTTTGTGTGTTGTTTCTAAATCTCTATCTAGATTCCATCAACACTCCAGAATTAACGACCTCCTCGTAGTTCTTAAACTCTTTTTAATGGCTTCAACTTTGTACTGGTATATTGTATTTATAAACTTTGTACCATAGGCAGAGCGTAGCACCCATGTTACAATGCCGCATCCATACAGGGAAGAAACTGCATGTTGCTGATGATGAGGATGATGAAGACAGCGAAGAAACAAAACTACTGCTAGCAACAGTCGTTCTTACTGGTGCTTAACCTCTTCTTTGCGCAAGGCTTTGTACAGGGAATTCGAGGGAAGCCCCTTAGAATTTGGAGGAATGCGCTGACAGACGTTCATTGAATGTCACTGTTGAATTTCAGGGAACATGATTGGTCTGCTGTGTATTTGAATCTGTGTAATAAAGAGCTGTTGTAATAGGTTCTGCTCGTTTTATGAACGTGTTACCAACCTACTGTTCTCGACCTACTGACCCTTCTCTGTAGCCATTCTTGGCAGTGACACGATGTGGATACCCTGTTACTTACCTATCTCTAGTATCCTTCTGAAAGTCCAAGTTGATAAAGCATCCATGGCCTAAGCAAAAACTTACAAATATCTATGTGATGAGTCCCTTCCATGTTCTTTCTCCAAGCAAATGTAACATCGTCTTTTTTTTGACAACCACTTACAGGAGTTGGCAGTTGAAAAAGTATTAGTAAAATCACAAAAACAAAACTTCCCAGTGCACTTAATTCAGTTACAAGAATGTTTCCAACAAAGCAGTGAGTGAGCAAAAGGTTAGGAGATCAGCCTCAGGCGCAAATTTTAATTTTGCCTTTTCTGTTTCCATCGATCATCAGTGGTCCCTCCGCCAGCTCCCGCGGATAGTGCTACTCTTGTGGATTCAGTGGAAGTCTTGGAAATCAGGGAAAGCTGCAGAGAGCAAGAGAGCTCTGAATTGATAAAGGCAGGTTTTGACTATCTCAAGTCTTAATCCAGCAGAATTATATGACAAGTATTTTTCTGTCTGGAAAAAAAATCATACCAGAGTAGAATCCTGTAAGAATACAACATCATAAAGGAAAACTAACGCACATTACTTACCTAAAACTTTAAAAAGCACTTAGTTTCACATTATCAACTATATATGTCAATAAACACGGAATTTAGGGTATTATTTTTGAGGAGGTTAAGGACTACACAGACTGGAAACATTAGGCATAAACGGGGTCATAGGTTATTGGACTGATCTTAGGTTTTTATGAATGCTCTGGACTAGAGAAAAGGCACAATGAACTCATTAGGGATGACAGACTTCTGCACATTAAAATGCTGACTTCCCCATCATCAGGGGAAGATTTCATAAGGCACTGGAAGAAGAAGAGATCCAAGTGGGGCAAAGGACAATACAATTTAGTTTCCAACAGTACTGATGAAGTGAATATCTGCATCTAGGGCACCCAGAAGTCCTACCCTGCCTGCTGCGTGGGTATTCCCTGCTTCCGGATCTGGAGGAAACATGCATTTTTAAAGATACTGTTCAAATGTCCCCTTTGTAGGAACTTTCTAGGGCGTTAGCTACAGCAGCAGGTGATCTTTAATAGCATTTTGCTCCCCCCTTTTTTAAGGCTCTTAACCTATCAAATCGGTTTTACCTGTTTAACCACATTAGGTGAATTTTCCAAATAGGCTTTGAACAGGCAACTTGACCACTACCCTCCTTGTGGCATCAGTTCTAACCTGCGATAGGCATCAAGTGATGAATACATGATAGAGATAGCAACAGCCCAATAAGATAATATGAATTCAATAAATTATGAACACAAATGTGCCCATGTTATAACAGGTTTCTGGGATACGGTGTTGACAGACATTACGTTATGAGAAAGACCCGTCTCCCACTCTCAGGGAGTGCCTGGAGCCACCACGCAGTCTCCCCTCCAGTATTTGGCTTGTTTCCCCTGCCCTGGGAGTGCTGCTGGCGGACCATCCCCAGCTGTCAGGTCTCTGATTCAGAGAATCCCCTCACTCAGTGTCACACTCCCTTCCCAGCAGCCTGCATTCAAAGAACGGTCCCTTGCCCCTTTGCAGACAATCCAAAAGGCGATCCAGCTTCAGAAGTCCCATTCCTACAGGGTCAGCTGAGGCCTTCTTGAGATTGCGTCATAGCCCATGTTCTCCCTCTGCCCAGGGGAGCTTCCTTTCCTTCCACCTGTGGCAATCCCAAGAGCACTCCCTGATAAATGGCTTACCCACCAATCTCTATCCTAGAGTCTACTTTCCAGGGAACCCAACCTAGAACACTTGTACCAGATATAATACAAAAAGCAGATATTAGATCTAGACCTGGATTTTGGAGCTGGTTCTTCTGCTACTTGGCTTACAGGATGAGACAACCACCCTCCCTCACTGGTGGTAGGTGGGTCACAGATATCCCCTCACACACATGACCAGTAGTGAACTGGGATGGATGCCAGTGATGGGCACAGTGTATCAGATAGTAGAGAAATAAGAAATGAAACAGTAACTAAGGACAACAGAAGTGGCTGTTACTGCTAAACTCAAATGACATCTTGGAAAAAGATAACAAACGAAAGAGTGATTGGGAATTAAATGAACTTTAAGAGGCGGCAAAACTAAGGGTGAGGCCTTTGTAAGCATGGATCCCTGTGTCACCGTACAATCATACATCTATGGCGCCGACCCCAGCTATCAGCCCTAGGAAGTCATTTCGAAGGTGACAAGAGTCACTTCATTCAGTGATGGTCGCATCTCCTTGTTTTGGCAGGCTGAACCTGGGGAGCAGCAAACAAAGATCTGAGCCTCCTGCTCTAATCTGGGACAATTCTAAAGGGCCATTCAGCTTCAGAGTTTCTCACGGGGTCAGCTGAGAATTTGGTTGAGACCATATTACAAGCCAACTCCTCTGTCCAATCTCCATTTCTTCCCATTCTTTCCATGGATGGTGATCCTAGAACCATTTGCTAAATAAACCTTCTGTTCCTGTCTCCTCGGAATCTTCCACCTCAGGGGCCCAACTAAAGTTGGAGAGTATAGCTTAGTGAGAAAAGATATTAATAGAAAAAATCCGATTAATTCTGTAATTTACAAGTCACACACAATTACAACTCTGAAATACTCAAGTTTCTCTTTAGACATATCTTTTGCCATTTATTAAAATTTCTAGAGAGAGGGCTGGTTGTGAATCTGTAGGCAGTTTTTTCTTTTGTGGGCCTCTGTGGGTGGTCTGCATATGTGCTCCCGCAAGAAAGCATATTTGCATTTGGAAAAGATCCCTCCTGACATCTAAAAGCATATGTAGGAAATGAAATCTAAATTATCCTAAATTGAGGACAAAGCCCACCATAAGTAAGTCTACATCTAGAATCATAGTGTATTCCAAGGGCCAAAGAACAGTTAAAAATCATGAAAGCACCCATATTGTACTATGAGTTCTGAAAAGTATGGATTCCCAGCCCAAAAGCTCCCAAGTATTAGAACAAAGAATCAGCTCTTAAGAGATGGAGAGAAAAATGAATTTATTTGGACACATTAAAGTACAGCTTAACCTGAAAAACTCAAACTTGTGGAAATTATTGAAGTTGTGGTCCACTCTATACATTTTATTAGCTTGACAACCTATTCAGAATTATTCACAGATAGACAGTCATGATGGCTTTCTGTCCCCAGAAAAAGTGGATATCAAAAAAGGAAAGTTTGTTTGAACTCATGGATACATAGAACAGTGGTTGTGGTTGTCAGAGGTGGGGTGTGTGTGTGTGGGTGAAGTGCATGAAGGGGGTCGGAAGTTACAAACTTCCAGTATAAAATAAGTGACAGGGATGTAAGGTACAACATGGTGACTATAGTTTGGAATACTGTATTCTGTGTTTGAAAGTTTTTTAAAGAGGAAATCTTAAAAGTTCTCATCTCAGGAAAAATTTGTAACTATGTGTGATGATGGATATTATTAACTAGACTTATTATGATAATTCTGTGACATACACAAATACCAAATTATTATGCTATGCCTTGAAAGGAATATAATATTATACGTTGATTATATCCCAAATTTTAAAAAGAGCAAAGGAAAAAAGAATGGGGAGTTTGGGCTTCTTGGAAGATAACAGTAAAGCAAGCCTTGATTTAATCTATTTAACTTAGCATTTCCTGATTTCCTCATTTCCCTTTGTAATTGTTTTAAGGTTAGGATTCATCAAAAGGCTCATTTAGAGAAAACACGTGCAGTGATTAGACAGGTGCTACTCAGTTAATCTGAACATCGGCAGGGCCAGGGTCAATAGAAAGGAATATATATTTGTTTGCTTATCTGGGTTTTTTTGGTCTGGGGCTAGAATGGAGTGGAAAGAGGACATCAACAAGCTAGCTCTCCTTCCTATGTTAATCAGACTGAGTGCAAACCTGTAATATATCTGTTGCATTTTGTGCTAGTTAATGTAACTGAAGTTTGGAAGAAATTTACATATATCTCAGGGATTTAAAAAAAGAGAGAGAGAAGACCGAGGCAAACTATTTCCTTTCTTAAAATTTAAATTCAATTAATTAACATATAACGTATTATTAGTTTCAGAGGTAGAATTTAGTGATTCATCAGTTGCATACAACACCCAGTGCTCATTTACATCACGTGCCCTCCATAATGCCTATCACCCAGTTACTGCATCCTCTCACCCACCTCCCTTCCAGCAACCCTCAGTTTGTTTCCTGTAGTTAAGGGTCTCTTACTGTTTGTCTCACTCTCTGATTTCATCTAATATTATTTTCCTCCCCTTCCCCCATGATCCTCTGTTTTGTTTCTTGAATTCCATATGTGAGTGAAATCAAATCATATGGTAATTGCCTTTCTCTGACTGATTTATTTTGCTTAGCATAATACCCTCTAGTTTCATCCACATTGTTGCAAATGGTAAGATTTCATTTTTTTTTTTTGACGGCTGAGTAATATCCCATTGAATATATATACCACATCTTTATCCATTCATCTGTCTCAGCCCTTTCCATAGTTTGGCTATTGAGGACACTGCAGATGTAAACATTGGGGTGCAGGCCCTTAGGATCACACTACATTTGTGTCCTTTGGGTAAATATTTAGTAGTGCAATTGCTGGGTCATAGGGTAGCTCTATTTTCAACTTTTTGAGGAACCTCCATGCTGTTTTCTAGAATGGCTGCACCAGCTTGCATTCCCACCAACAGTAAGAGGGTTCCCCTTTCTCTGCATCTTTGCCAACGTTTATTGTTTCCTGAATTGTTCATTTTAGCCATTCTGACCTGTGTGAGGTGGTATCTCACTGTGGTTTTGATTTGTATTTCCCTGATGCTGAGTGATGTTGAGCATCCTTTCCATGTGTCTGTTGGCCATCTGGAGGTCTTCTTTGGAGAACTGTCTGTTCATGTCCTCTGCAAACTGTTTTCAAATATATAGGCTAAATCCGAGGAAAAGCATGGACTTAAAGAGGTCTCATCATAATTTTTTATAAGATGGAAAATTAAAGCACATTTAGGTGGTAGATTAAGAATTAAGAATTGGGGGCACCTGGGTGCCTCAGTCATTGTGTGTCTCCCTTCAGCTCAGGTCATGATCCCAGGATCCTGGGATTGAGCTCTGCATTGGGTTCCCTGTTCAGCGAGGAAGCCTGCTTCTCCCTTTTCCACTCCTCCTGCTTGTGTTCCCCCTCTCACTGTGTCTCTCTCTGTCAAATCAATAAAATCTTTAAAAACAATTAAGAATTAGATGGTAGATTAAGAGCAGAGTTTTATTACAAATATTTGCATTCCTATTCAGGAGCTTGTGCCTTTGCTCTGCTGCAATCACCTTCATGGCCAGATGGGGGTGTTACTGCACAGTATTTAGTGATTTGAAATTCAGAAATTGATAGGAGTTCTCATCCATGCCTGATTGCTTGGATTGTTTTGTTTGTTTTGCTTTATATTTCTAATGAATAAAGGTAGAATTTAATGGCAAAAGAAAGCAGACTAAGAATTTAAAAATTTTGTTCCTGCAAACAAACAGGTCTTAAGCAAATGCCCTCTTTTCATTTACTAACGGTAGGACAGTAATAAAGATCAGGGGTAATCAGGAATACAACTCATGGGGTGGTGCTAATGTCCTATTGACCAACTTCTGCTTTGAAGCTCTAGGCTTGATACTGAGCTTTGGGGCCTTAAGAATAATACAGGCAGACTTTATTAAGGACATACTATGCTTCCAGATAAGGAGCCAAGCATCCTGCATGTCTACAGAAGGCCATTTTTCATGCAGCAAGTATGTGAGCTGCTCTGAGGTTAGACTGCTCAGGGTTTGATTCCAGTTCCAGTGTGTAAACTGCTGTGTGATTTTGGAGGGGTTGCCTAACTTTACCATTCCTCCATCTCCTCATCTCTAAGAGAGTTGACTTCCTCTTCCTGCAGGATGGCCTAACAGATGCTGGGCTCACCTTCTCACTGTAAGTAGCTATAAAACGGCCCAGAATACCCAAGACTGCTTTCAGACTTTGGATAAGAGACCAGACTGTTCACAGGAGAGGGGAAATGCAGGAGGGGGGCCCCTTGGTTCTCTCGCTCTTTGCTCGAGGGCACAGTACAGATTGCATTGCAGAGACGTGGAGTCTGGGAGACTTAAGAGATGTGGAGTTGGTGAGCATTTGGAGGACCAGGTACCAGAGGGAAGAAAGCTGTAGAAAGAAGCCTCTGAGTCCTGCACATGGACCCCAGCACCAAGGCATCTGTGAGCAGGGTAAGACTCTATGAGGCCCAGCAGAGAACAGGGATTCTAGAGGTCTTCCAGTACTGGGAAACACAATGTTGGTGATCAACGTTATCTTACATATGTGACATACTCAGACTCAAAGCCTGCTGGGAGGTCCTGGGGACAAGGCCTTGGGATGCTACAAGTCATTATAAGGTTGGGTCAGGTCTATCAGTGAGCGGGGATGGGTGGTTGGATGAAACTGTTCATGCCAAGATTTTTCAGTTCTCACTGGAAATGGATGATTTCTGCAATGGATCTGGATTTTGCTGTCTTCCTTTTGAGAATAATGCTCCCCCCACCTCCCCGAAGGGCAGTTAATTTATTAATGGATCACCTTGATTCTTTTGAGGCTGTTACAAAGCTTTGCTAACATGAGTCTAAAATAGCCCTTTTCTAAATCCTAGAGTAGCCCTACTTCTAAAGTATAGTCCCTCCAATATGCCAAATAAATGCCTGGTGTTTTGTGAGATCTCTGCATTCTGGCTGGTCCAAATGCCTAGGTCTCCTAGCACTGGGGAATCTCTGACTCTGTTCAGCTACTGACCCCCCATCCCCACCAGCTGTCCTCTTCTGGACCTAACAGAGTCTCACCTTGCACATTTGCAGCTTAGTATTTGGCCAGATGTGTAATTAACCCAAAATAAGGTAAAGAGGAACAGAGGACAAAAAACAGGAAACAAACAAACAAAACAAACTCCACAGAATTAAACTGTAGAACTAAATGCAACCATATCAATACTTACATTAAATAAAAATGACTAAATATCACAATTAAAATGAGAACAACATATGTAGTCTTTAACTTTCATCGAATGAAGATTACTTAAAACTATACATGATAGGAAGTGGCAGAGCTGGTATTTGGACCAAGTATGTTTTATTTCTGAGCCAGCATTCTTAATTACTAACTTAAAGGTTATCAGGTACAATTCCCATCTCATGTTTGGGTTCTGCTTTACCACGTGCCATCAAATCTCCCAGACTCGGTCTGAACCCTCACAGAAACAACCCACTGAATCACCACAGTTTTGTAATATTTTCTATAGACAGAATAGAAAGAGAACTCAATCTTTCCTCCAATTTAGTTGAATGAAAGGGCTATTAAAATGGTAAATCCTTTCTTAAAGTTGAATAAAAAATCTGTATATCTTCTCACCATCCTTCCTGTATGCTCCATGAAGCAGAGAACAAATCTCATCTTTCCTCATGTCAGGCCTTCATCTTTTTCAGGAGAGTTATTATGTGTCTTCCACTTTAAGGCAAGCTGAGGCAAGCCCTGCCAGAGAGGGTCGACACCAGCCAAGTTGGGCAAGGCAAGGTAACATACCCTATCAATTGGCAACCACACAGGTACTTTTGTGAAGAAATTTCTCATGGACAGATTGGTATTGACCCTTTGTATAGGGTCATAAAATCTGGAGGAAAACCCCTATTGATACTACTTTATGGTGATCTGCTACTAGCAGGACAATATTGATACTTATTACACTTATTTCACAATGAAGATAATTCTTTCTGGAAAATTCCTCATAAGAAAACTGAAATTCAAGTTCCTACACACTCTTTAGCCACCACTGCAAAATCCTGCTTCTTGTGCACGTGACAGTCTTCTCCTTTTTTTCTTTTTTTAATTTTGTATTTATCTATGTATTTGCTTATTTATCTATTTATTTACTTGAGAGAGAAAGAGATTGAGAAAGAGAGAGCACACGCTGGAGGAGAGGCAGAGGGAGAGGGAGAGACCCTCAGGCAGATTCCCCACTGAGGACAGAGCCCATGGGGGCACCATCTCACCACCCTGAGGTCATGACCTGAATCAGCATTACGCAAAGTATCCTTTCTGACTATATTGAAATAGAACTAGAAATCAACAGCAGGTTGAGAGCTGAATCTCACGAGTCTAGAAATTTAAAGATACAGTATTTAGGTTAAAGACAAAATCAGGAGAGTAATCCCAAAATATTTAGAGCAGGGGACATGAAAGTACTGGGTGAAAATTCATGCAACACAACAAGCAGTACTAAGGAACCATGTACAGCTCCAGGTATATTTGATTGAAAACATGAGAAATAAGCTTAGGAAATAAGAGATTACAAAAGGCTAACAAATACAACAAAGAAAACAAGGAGGGAAGTAATAAACATAAGGGCAACGAAATTCATTAAGAAAACCAAAACCACTGGGGATTATACACAAAACCCACAACAACCCTAATAGACCTCTGGCAGAATTTAAGAGAAAACCCAACAAACCAACCGGGAGAGAGAAAATGCACAGAAACAAAGTGAATAATAAAAAGGGGGAAGTAATTACAGACACAGCCAATCTTAAGAAATAATAAACCAGTATTATGAGCGATGGTGCAGCAATAACTTTCAAAACCTAGATAAAACTGACAAATATTCAAAACATGTAAAATTCCAGAAATCTGAATAGACTCATAACCATTAAAGAAATTGAATTGGAAATGAAAAGCTCAACAGAACAAAAACCCAGTCCCAAACAATTTTAGAGAAGTGTTCAATCAAATTTTTCAAGGAACAAATAATTCCTGTTTTCTAAGAATCATTCGAAAATAGAAGGAATGAAAACTATTCCACTACCATTCTGGGGCAACTACTGCTTTGTTTTGTTTTTTAAAGATTTTATTCATTAGATAGATAGAGAGAGAGAGAAGCGCATTGCAGACTCCCCACTGAGCGGGAAGCCCAATGCAGGGCTTGATCCCAGTTCCCAAAGATCATGAATGTGACCTGAGCGAAGACAGATGCTGAGCCACCCAGAGGCCCCCTGGGGTGACTGAAGTAACCTTGAAGCCAAATCAGATAGGGACAGGATAAGAAAAGGGAGTTATAGACGATTTCTTTTATGAACCCATGGGGGCTAAAGATTCTCAGATTATATTGCTGTGCTGTTTCATTTTAACAGGGATTTTAAAAAATGTAATACAAGCATATGGGCGAACTCTACTGTAAATCCAATGAAAACCGAGAGCACTCTGCCTCGTGTTCTATTTTCTCGGCAACACCTGTAACTGAAGCCGAGTTTGTCTGCCCAACAGACGGCAAAGGCAGTCTGGGAGAGGAGACATAGCGTACACAGCGAGGAATGTGTTTACCTTTCCAGTGACTCCTTCTGGCCGCTCTGATGGGACTTCTCCATCCCAGCGTGATAGCCCCACTTGAGGGCCCAAGTTTGCTCTGGCCGTACCTTTATATCCATTCGTCCAGGTGTTTTAAAGGCAAAAGAGAAAAGGTCTGAGTAAAAAGTTGCAGCTTCACTTGTTTAGTCCTGTTAACCCTTTAGTTTGGTTCCTGGCTTCACATTTAAAAGAGCTCCCAATGCCTTGTAAGCGCTCCATAAATATTGGTAGGATGGAAGAGTGACTTCCTAAGGCCCACTTGTCTGTTTAGTGTGAAGGGATTCCGTGGTCTTTAACCCTCTCTGTGGTCTGCAGAACAACGGCCCTTCGAGGATGTGGACAGGCCTAAAGCTCTGGATATGTTAGGTTACACGGCAAAGGGAAATTAAGGTTGCAGATGGAATTAAGGCTGCTAGTCAACTGATTTTCATATAGGAAGATTATCCTGGATTATCTAGCTGGGCTGGATGTAATCACAGGAGTCTTGAAGAGGAAGGAGGCAGAAGAGAGAGACTTAGAAAGAGCTGGTAGCACAAAAAAGATTTGGCTTAAGGTCCCCAGCTGAAGAGGGGAGAACGGGGCCATGAGCCAAGGAAAGGAGCCTGCCTCTAGGACCTAGAAATGGATCCTCACCTTGGGGCTCCGGGAAGGGATGACCCCTGCTGCTAAGTTGATTTTAGCACAGTGAGATCTCCTGGGACCTCTGCTCTGAGCAGCTGTAGGGTAACTAGCGTGTGTTGGTTTAAGCCACTACATTTGTGGCAATTTTTCTACAGCAGCAATGGAAAACAAAAAACCCTTTCCTGATTGCCACTGTTTACACTTAAAATTTTAGTCTCCTTTTACATCTGTGGTTTTCCTTCTTTTTGCTGCAATCATATCTGTACATATTATTTTAAAAATTCTATTTCCCCAGAGCGCCTGGGTGGCTCAGTGGGGTAAGTGTCTTCCTTCAGCTCAGGTCATGATCTCGGGGTCCTGGGATCAAGCCCCACATTGGGATCCCTGCTCAGCCTGGACTCTGCTTCTCCCTTTCCCCTGCCCCTCCCACTGCTCGTGTGCGCTCTCTCTCTCTTGTTCTATCTCAAATAAATACATAAAATCTTTTTTAAAAATTCTATTTTCCTTCACTATTGCCCATATTTGTTTTCTTGTTGAACCTTCTTCTGCTGTTGAACTTGGGCAAGTGACTTAATTTTTAGAACCTCAGCTTCCATAACTTTAGGTTAATGATACCTCCCGTGTATATCGTTGGAACATTAGAGATAATGTTTTAAAGCACCTGGAGCAGAGAAGTTTTTTTTAATAGTCATTATTAAGAGTATAAATATTGAATGCCATGAATGGGGGACCATAGCTTGGAAGATGGAAAGATAAGGAAGCCTAAATCATATTACAGTGGCAAGCTCTAAAATGGATGTAGAAGAATTTTCATAACATTTATTTTGAATACTTACACAAGGATTTGTTTTTACTTTGTGATTAGAGTCCAAATATTATTGCTGAATTTTTTTATGCATGCTACATGTATAAGTCAGTTTGGGCGATTACATAACAAAGTGTGACAGGCTGAGTGGCCTACAAACAACAGACATTTATTTTTCATGGTTCTGGAGGCTGGGAAGTCCAAGATCAAGGTGCTGGTGAGAGCCTGCTTCTTCATTTTAAGGGCACTAATACCATTAGTGAGGGCTCCACTCTCATGACCTAATCACCTCCCAGAGGTCCCACTCACAAATAGCACCACTTTGGAGATTAGATTTCGATGTGTTAGGTAGGAGCTAGACAGGAGCAGTGGAAGGAATGCCCTAAGGCAGAGTTCCAAGTTCTTGAAGGGGAATGATAGAGAGCTGGAGGCAAGGACGTGGTAAATAAACTACACATTAAAAGCTGGCAGTCTCAACATCCCGACCTTGTGACTTCCAAGACCTTGGACC
The DNA here is from genome assembly GCF_002288905.1 of Enhydra lutris kenyoni. NCBI lineage: Eukaryota > Metazoa > Chordata > Mammalia > Carnivora > Mustelidae > Enhydra > Enhydra lutris. The sequence goes on along the minus strand of NW_019154085.1, from coordinate 74,396,407 downwards.
TGATGGATCCAGAGCCACAGGTGAAGAACATGGATTCTCCTCTTCCAGATCTGCCCCAGGGTAACCCCTAGACTCTTTATAATGCATTTGCAACCCCCCCCCCCACACACACACACCATAGAGAAAAGCTGCCATGACAGTTTGGTACAAACCTTGTAGGGTCAACCCCCCTACACTAAACCTGTGGGAGGATTTTACTAAATGATTGGAAACAGCATCCATTGGAGCCCACCCCACTGTACCTCGCCGCTCCTCCCAGAGAGACCCAAAAATATCCAATCCCAAAACAACCCGGGGGACACTTCCCCCTGGTCCACTTAGCCCAAGCGAGGATCCCCACATAAAGCTCATAGGGAATCCAAGGACTGAGACCACCATTCACACAATGCAGACTCCCTCACTTGTACCAAACATGAATTTTGGGAGGGGGAAGGCACAAATACTCAGTCTATGGTATGGCACTACGAGATCACACAAGTTAGATCATCTGTTTGTCTTTGTTAAGTCCCGATATTGGGCCATTTATGGGGATGTTTGCTCGTGGTGAATGGGGAAGTATGTTTCTCCTTCGTATGCTTATGAAACAACCCTGGTTACTGGCCATGAAAGAAGAGATCTGCCTTTAGTTTTCTTTATAACTAGCCTTATGTGAGAGTTCTTTTCAGAGCAGGCAACTAGGAATATTTCCTCTAGAGGCAGTCATTACAGTGGAGAGTTTGAGATTCGAATCACAGGTGAAAAAATGAGCTAAAGTCCTAGATAACAGCTCCAACACTGTCATTAAAAATTGGACTGCCACAATTGAGAAAGTTGGTAGTTGAGACAGATAGCACCCATAACTCTTAGACAATTCTAGACCCCAGTTTGGGGGAGCGGAGGCTGACTCTCTTTCAAGGGAAGGGATAAACCTTGTGTCTGAGTGTGGAGGGAAAAACCTACCATTGCATTTTGGCCTTGGCTTGAAACCACGCTGCCCGTTGTGCCCTCACAGTGTGATACTGAGTGATGGACATGAAGAGAATCCGGGCTATAGCTTGTGGTTTACTGTTGGGTAAATGAGGCATTCGACATGCAGAATTATTGTTGGGGACTCTTCACAGTAGGAAGCCATTACCAAGGCCCCAGTGCCAACAAGAAAGCATGTTAATTCTCCTTTCCTTGACCGCTAATAACTTGTAATAATCATTACATGGGTTACTTGGTCCTGCTGGGTCCCAGCTTGTGAGCTTCTTGCTGATCAAAGTTACCCTCACGGGCAGGCTGTGGTTAAATAGACCCTTTCATCTCTGTGTCTGTGAAGTTCTGTTATGCTGGCCCAGGAGACTCAACTGGCGATCTATAACTTCCTTCTTCTTAAACACAAGAGTGCAATTTTTTAAAAACGACTTTTTGCTTTGACATTAATTATGGATTTATGGCAAGTTGCAAAGATGGTACAGAGAGGACCCCTGTAGTGTTCACTCCATGTCCCTAAAGGGTTACATCTTTTTTTTTTTAAGATTTTATTTATTTACTTGACAGATAGAGATCATAAGTAGGCAGAGAGGCAGGCAGAGAGAGCGCAGGGAAGCAGGCTCATTGCTGAGCAGAGAGCCCGACACGGGGCTCAATCCCAGGACCCTGGGATCATGACCTGAGCCGAAGGCAGAGGGTTAACCCACTGAGCCACCCAGGCGCCCCCTAAAGGGTTACATCTTATGTAACTATTGTACAATATCAAATCCAGGAAATTTAACAATGGTACAAGGTGCATATACATCTATGTCATTTTATTATTTAAAAGACTTTTAATTGTAGCAAGAGGTACATAACATAAAATGTATCATCTTAACCATTTTTAGGCGTAGAGTTCAGTAGTGTTAAGTAGATTCCCATTGTTGTGCAACCGATCTCCGAAACTATTTCATCCTGCAAAACTGAAACTCTATACCCATTAAATACCAGATCTTCATTCCTCACCCCTCAGCCTCTGGCAACTGCTCTTGTACTTTCTACTTCTATGAATTTGTACTTTCTATTTCTATGAATTTTGCAGGTGCCTCATAGAAGTAGAATGTAGTACTTGTCTTTCTTGTGACTGTTTTAAGTCATTTAGCATAATGTCCCCAAGTTTCATCCACATTGTAGCATATATCAGAATTTCTTCCCTTTTAAGGCTGAATAATATTCCACTGTATGTGTTTACCACATTTTGTTGATCAGTTCATTTATTGATGGACCCTTGTGTTGGTTCCACCTATTGTGAATAATGGTATGAACAGGGATGCACAAATATCTCTTTGAGGCCCTGATTTCAATTATTTTGGGTATTGTTAGGGGCTGAATTGTGTCCCCCTCAAATTCATATGTTGAAATTCTAGCCCCCAGTATTTCAGAGTGTGACTGTATTTGAAGAGAAGACCTTTTAAGAAGTGACTAAGTCAAAATGAGGCCATCAGGGTAAGCCCTAATCCAATCTGACTGCATTCCTTTTAAGAAGGACATTTGGGGGATGCCTGGGTGGCTCAGTTGGTTGGACGACTGCCTTCGGCTCAGGTCATGATCCCGGAGTCCTGCGATCGAGTCCCGCATCGGCCTCCCAGCTCCACGGGGAGTCTGCTTTTCTCTCTGACCTTCTCCTCGCTCATGTTCTCTCTCACTGTCTCTCTCTCAAATAAATAAATAAAATCTTTAAAAAAAAAAAAAAGGACATTTGGTCACATTGAGAGATGCCACAGGGGCAGGCATATACAGAGAGACAAACATGGGAAGAGGCAACAAGAGGGTGACCATCTGTCAGCCAAGAAGAGAGAGCTCAGAGGAAACCAAACCCACCTGAGCCTTGATCTTGGATTTCTAGCTTCCAGAACTGTAAGAACATAAATGTCTGTTGTTTAAGACACCCAGAGTGAGGCATTGTATTATGGCGCCCATAGCAAATTTTACAGGCATATACTCAGAAGTGGAATTGCTGGATCATATGATCAACTTTAATTATTTTTTGGGAATTCCTATACTGTTTTCTACATCAGCTGCACCATTTTACATTCCTACCCATAGTGTACAAGGGTTCCAATTTCTCTATATCCTTGCCAACACTTGTTATTTTGTTTTTATTTTTTATTTGTTTTAAGAATTGCCATCCTAATAAGACTAATATGGCATCTTGTTGTGGTTTTGATTTGCATTTCCCTGTTTAGTGATGCTAAGCATCTTTTAATGTGCTTGTAGGCTATTTGTGTACTTTTTTGGAGAAGTGTCTATTCAAGCCCTTTGCCCATTTTTTGATCAGGTTGTTTGGTTTTTTGTTGTTGAGTTGTATGTTCCTTCCTTATCTTTTGAAAGTCCTCTTTTTAGGCCTAAGCCCTCAGAAAACCAAAAAGCCAACAGGAAGAAAGGGCTTCTAGGAACCTGATTTTGGAAAGAGTGGGGGATACAGATGTATAGGGTAGAGACACGTGACTTGAATGAAAAGTTATGTTTCACAGAGTAATATGAAAATGCACCTTCTGCTGCTCTATGTGCTAGATCATGATCTTCAGGCATAGTGTTCTTAAAATAACAACTAACTTTTCAAGTACATGCTGATGCTTCTTCTGCAGGCTTGGACATTCTGGAGTTTTGTTTTGTTGTTGTTGTTGTTGTTGTTTTAATAACCTGGCTTTCATGTTGAAAGACCGAAAGCACAAACAGACAATGGCCAGACCATATATGACAATAGAACTCTCAGCCAGAACCTCTGCAACCATCAGCCCAAATAGCCCACAACTTCAGGACTCAGTCTATGGCTCCAGCTTCCCTCTTTTGCCTCAGTTTCCAACTCAGGACCAGAGAAAGCCAAATATGCTTCCCAAGCTAAATAAGCTATATTGCTTCTAGTGAGCCTGCCTCCATCTTCCCAATGCCAACAACTTTCCATCTAGGCATATCTGAAATTTCTTTTCAGTATAGAACTTCCCAACTCCCCTGTCTGCCTCCGAGTCAGTCTCTGCCAAATGCAAGTGATGGTGGCTCCCTTGCTTGCTAAAGCAAGATCTGAATAAATATCCTCTGTTCTCATGTGGATGGTCTTCATTGTTTCCATAATGTGGTCATTGATTTCATTGTGGTGGGTGAAATCGCCAGTGGTGGATGATAAATGTTAAAAGAAACATTTTAAATGTTTATTTAAATGTTTAAATAAAAATAAACATTTTGTGCAGGCCACATATTCTTCATCAAATTTCCTGAGAAAGACAAATTTCTTCTTTCATGTTTTGACTCCTCACCGAAGAGAAGATACCACTTGGGATAAAGAGACTCCACAGCGAAAAGTATTAGTACGATGGCTGTGGGCACTAAAGGTTGTGTGGATGATAAGAAATATGAAGATACTTGCATGCTCTGTTATCATTTTTTCTAAGATTTTATTTATTTGTTTGTTTCTTTATTCATGTGAAAGAGAGGGTACAAAAGCAAGCAGGGGTGGTAGGGAGGGAGAAGGACAAGCAGATTCTGTATTGAGCACAAAGCTCGATTTGCGGCCTGATCTCAGGACCCAGAGATCATGAACTGAGCTGAAATCAAGAGTTAGATGCTGGGACACCTGGGTGGCTCAGTTGGTAAACTGAGGTAAACATGACCTGCCTTCGGCTCAGGTCATGATCCCAGGTTCCTGGGTTGGAGCCCTACATTAGGCTCCTTGCTCAGCAGGGAGCCTCCTTCTCCCTCTGTCTGCAGCTCTGCCTACTTGCACTCTCCCTATCTCTCTTTGACAAGTAAATAAATAAAATCTTTAAAAAAGAAGAAGAAGAAGAAGAAGAAAGAAAGAAGAAAGAAAGAAAGAAAGAAAACCTCCCTTTAAAAAAAAAAAAAGAAAGAAAACCTCCCTTTAAAAAAAAAAAAAAAGAGTTGGATGCTTAACCGACTGAGTCATCCAGGTGCCCCTGTTATCATTCAAATCTGACTTTCTAAGGTTCTTGTCTCGTTTGGATGTTTGCCAAGGGAAAAACGTAAGAGGAAAAAACCCACTGTGTTGAAACATCAGGATTTTTGTTTCACTAACAGGTTATCAAAATGAAACCGACTTACATTGGCAGAATTGTTCAGATTCCTGCTCTTGGTGCTAGACAACAGATGCCACTTGCTCTACACGAACTACTCCTCTCTCTCGCCTTAACACAGAAAACACATCTGTGGTCAATTCTCATTTGTGTAATGATGCCGTCAATGGAGCATACAGGTATATACTTGCTACCGTGGAGTTTCCATACTACTTTTATATTCTTACTTATAAGGGCTTAATTTAAATTTCACACAGGCTCTTTTGTGATTTTTTTGTGAAATTTTCCTTCTGGTCCCCAAGGATAGGATTGATAAGAGGTTACCTTTTTGAAAAAACTTTTTTTTAAGATTTTATTTTTTTGTCAGAGAGAGAGAGAGAGAGAGTGCACAAGTAGGCAGAGGCAGAGAGAGAGAGAAGCAGGCTCCCCACTGAGCAAGGAGCCCTATGTGGGACTAGATCCCGAGACCCTAGGATCACGAACCCAGCGGAAGGCAGCGGCCTAACCGACTGAGCCACCCAGGCGTCCGAATAAGAGGTTACCTTTTAATCCCAACTGCCTCATTAGAGACAAGCCAATGAGAATAGAAAGTGAGTTTGTTTAGAGAGGAGGGCTGAGAGAAGCTTTTTCTCATTTATAAAGGATGGGACTTCCCCAATTCAAACAAATCTTTTTCTCATTTCAAGTTAAGAATGTTATGGGAGTTTGGTTTTCCTAATGCTTTAAACCAGGGTTTACTTGAAATAGGGGTTGACTATTCCAAAGTCCCATCTATTTAGTGCCATATGGAGTCATCCAGTCATCACAGTGACATGAGTCTAAATTTAGGATGATACCCTTAGTCACTCACCCTCATAAGAGTGGCACCCAGATGTGGTACAGTATGGTGGGAGAAGTCAAAGAAAAGACTAGGGGCAGGTCATTGCTAAAGATGGTCCCATGACAATGTGGTGCTCTGTGCTCCCACTTCCTTTATCTCTAGAGCTTTATGCCTTGCTGAATGAGTTTACTCAGGAATGGATGCTACTGAGGCTCCTTGCCCCTGACAGTTACAGATTTTATTTTCCCAATTAATTAACTGAATTAATCACTTTCACAGAACTGGAAAATCCTTTTTACAAAAAAAAAAAAAGGTTTCAACACATACTTGCTTATTTTTAATGTAATGAAAAAAATTCAAAGCTATTTTCTCCACAGACTTACACTTTCTGCTGTCAGCAATCTCCACAGGGAGCTGCATCCATCCATTCATTCATTTAATATGTATTTCTTGTACACCTACAATATGACAAGCACTATTTTAGGTAAAGGTGAAAGATTTTTGTGAAAGAATCATTTTCGATGTCTTGAGCATCTGGCTATTCTGTTATTGAATGAGAGATTTTTTTACTTTCTCTATATTCGCATTGTGCAACGCACCTCCTCCTACTTGTCAGTCATTGTGGTAGACTGAATAGTGTCCCCCAGAGATGTCTTTCTCCTAATTCCTGGAATCTGGGAACGCTATTTCATATGACAAAAGGGATTTTCCAGATCTGATTATATTAGAGACCCGAGATGGGGAGATTATCCTGGATCGTCTGGGTGGGCTCTCAATATAACCACGGTATTTTAATAAAAGCCAGGAGGAAGATTTGACTACATGAGAGGAGAAGGCCCTGGGATTACAGAGGCAGAGATCAGAGGGATGTGGCCACAAGCGACGTAATGCAGGCTGCCATCAGAAGCCGAAAAAGACAAGGAAAAGACCAACTGGGCCAGAACTTTGACGTTGGCTCTGTAGGACTTATTTTGGACTCCTACCCCTCCAGAACCCGTAAAGGAATAAATATTTGTTGTTTTAAGCAACTAAGTTTATGGAATTTTTTAGAGCACCAATAGGAAACTCATACAGCCTAGGTTTTAGAATTCATAATTATGACTTACAAAAGTAGAGTCTGGGACAGCTCTAAAACCACTGACGTTGTTCATAAATTAGCAGCTTTGCAAATTTCCCCCACTGGCTAGAAAGAAGAAAATTTCTTTCTTGTGGTTCCCCAGATCTGTTGGGAAGGCAGCACCACGTGAGATGACATCAGAGAGACAGGGCCTCCCAGAATTGTCAACATTAAAGCATGGATAATACCACCCACACAGTTCTGTCATCAGGATCTGTCCCAAATGTTAACAAATGAAAAATAAAACATCTCAATGAATAATGAATAATCTGAGGGGTTCTAGCCACGCTAGCTTTAGGCATTTTCATCAGCTGAGCTAGGCTGCCTGTGGAAAAACATATTTTCCTGAACAGAGTAAGTTGAGAACATTCCATTAAATAACATTAACGCTGTCTGGCAAATTCGTGAGGAATTTAGAAAATGAGCTTGAACTCTCAGGGCTGAGGCTACAAACCCGAACATTACTGATTAAAAAAGCCACGCTGGGGGTGCTCCCCGCCCTGCCATCCTCCCGTGTCATTAGATACTGTGTTGCGGCCTAGTTAGGGGCTCATCTGTATTTATCCCAGTGTGCACCCATATTTTGTACCCAGGAAGCTAAAATGACACCAAGAAATCACTCCCTACGAATCCGCAATAGTGTCGTGTCAGCGGGGCTACATGTACTCGTAAGAGGTTCATTCTCTGGCGTGGTTTCTTCCCTGGACCAGGGAAGTGACAGGGCAACCATGATTCCATAATCACAAATTTATGAGACGCAAATAAAAGTCTCATCTACTACTCTTTGCGTCTCTTTGCTACTTAGTTTGCATTTGCTTTCCTGTTGCTTGTTCGGTACAGCAAGGGGAGGGGTATTCCTTTGTATCTGGAGTTTTCTCAGTCTGTCTGTGCCTCTCTTCCTCCATCTCTCTGAGAAATTCTAGGGTGTACACAGCAAAAGACGCAAGGAAGGAAGATTTCTTTGTGTGCTCCTGCCACCCACATGAACATTTCTCACTCTAATCCTGGGACCCCAACTCCAGGAGGTGCGCTCACAAGACCCTCACATGTCCGTGGGACAACGTCAAGATGACACACTACCCCAGGAACACCCCACAGTGAACCGGGCTGCCGAAAGTCCTATGCACTTGACATATTTTAGCAGGATCCAAATAGGGCAACTGCCAATATTTTCAGAGGAAACTGATTTGGGGATTCTAGTGACCAAATGTTTCGTATATTGCTTTGACACTGCCTCTGAAAATACTTCCTCCTCCACCTCTTTATAAGAAATCAGAGATTTGGAGGTCAAGACTCAGGAATCTTCTGCTTACAATGTGCACAAAGATTAAAAACAACATACACTGTCACTATTTTATTGAAAGAGTTTTCCTCAGTGACAGTAAACACTCCCTATGAACAGTCTCTTTCTGAGAGAGGACTATTGGATGAGGACAAGCCAATCCCTAGGGGTTTTCCCAAGAGCCCAGCAATGGAAAAACTCATCTGTGTGGGCTTGAGTTTCCTGTAGCGTTTAAGAACTACATACACTTTTACTCCTATAATCTAGAAACAAAATAGAAAACTGAAACCAGCTTCCTAAGTCTTCATATACATAAGTTCAAAACTCAGGGAGAAGTCTTTTGTCCTAGTACTTGATTTGAACACAGTTTGTGCATCGCTGCTATATGAAAAAATGAGCTGGAAATGTAGTCAATGTAAGTATTCAATTTTCTTTAAACCCAACTTGAAGTCTCTCGCTGGAGATACAAATATTTACTCATTTTGTGGACAGGTCATTAGACCACGCTACACACAAAACTCAAGCCTCTTTATGTAGTTTAAAATTTATTGAGTTTCCTGTGCTCTTACAAATGTAACATTCTGGTACACAACATTCATTGAAGAGGCACAATTCTTATTTTGAGGTGACACAGATTAGACAGTATTTTTCAGTGAATAATTACTCTTTCAGTAGGAAATTTAACTATAAGCTATTTTTTTTTTTGTAGAAAGTTGCTTGAAATTCTACTCCCAATATAAGACAAAATTTAATTTTTTCTATCTCAAAATGACCATATGCAAACTAACAGTATGACTATTGCCTTTATACGTTCAATTATAAGCAGAATAATTTCACAGTGGAGTTTTTTTCAAACAAAAATTTAAAAAATATAATATTTTCAGGGAAGAAGCTGATGTGGATAAAGAATTTGCTGTTATACCTCGTTATGAAAATCTGTCAGGTGACCAAGAGCGTGCTTTGCCACAGAATTTCCCTGTGGGCTTCCACCAGCCAGGAGGCCCTCCTCAGACCAATTTTAAAACTTCCTTTGGAGCCATGAACCAAATCTAAGAGGGAGGGGAAGGTGAGGCAGAAGAGGTTGGTCCATTGCTTTGAAGAGTAGAAGTTCTGTTTATCTGGGCGGGTTAGAATTTCCCCAGAACAGACTTTTATGGTCTCTGGTTAACACAGTCTCATCTTTCAGGCTTCAGAGTTCTGTCTTCCCTCCTCTTCATGTCCATATCACAGCACTGGCCTCAGGACAGAAGTCATCAAACTGACAAGAAGCCACGCATGGCGGGTGAGTCACAAGTCACCGAGCTCTAGTCAGTTTTTATTCCTTGAAGCAGACTTTCTTGTTGACTCCTAAATGTCGCTATGAGACAACAAAAAACAAAATCCTGAGATTGGAGCAGGGACCAGGAAGTGGTTGGTGGGGCTAGCCCATGCTCATGGGGGTTTCCCATCTGCCTCAAAATTTCTTAGGGGCCAAGGATGCTTGGTAAAATGCAGATTCTTGGTCCACACTCTAGATTTAGGGAATCAGAATCTTCATAGGGAAGCTCAGGAATCTGCCTTTAAATAAACATCCAAGGCAATAACTTGGCCCCTTGGGATCCACTCGCATGCCCCCACGGAGAATGACCCTCGGTCCACTTAGGGAGCCTACATTTCCTTCTCAGATTCCATTTCTCTTTTATTCATTCTTGGCTTTTTTCTTCATTAGCATTTAATGTCAATCATGCTGTATTTAATGGTCTCTGGAAAAGTTTTCTACTTTTGAGCAACAAGCTTTGCGGGGCAGGAAAGAAGGAATAAGCTTGCACAAAGGCCAATGCCAGGAAGCAACCTGGACTGCAGTTACTTCATTTCCATGAACTTTCTGGAAGTTAGGCTTACTTGATTTCCAGATGAGGAGTGAGCGCATTCGGAAAGGTGGAAAGGCAGCCTTTTTAGCCCCGGAGCTTTCGAATGTTTGTGACCTCAAAGTGGAGCTAGGTTGGTAAAAAAGAAAGCAGCAAAGCCTACTTCCTGCGTCATTTTTATCAAGACGCCATCATTTCTAGAGCAGTCATTCTGGATTCTCACGGCTTTGTCAGTGATGCATTCCTTACAAACAAGACGAAAACCCTTCCCAGGGTTTCCACAGCACTGACAACAAGTTCATTGTTATCATTATTGTGGATTACCCCCCACTCCAAAGATGGAAATGAATTCATTAACGGTCATTTTGATATGAAACAGTTTACTGTCTTCTATTTAAAATTTAAAATTTCTACTTGGCCACCAGACCTAGAACTTAATGAGATCCTCTTTTAATGTGTTAGTACTGATGGTGGAATACTGGGGTAGTGGCACGGGAGGTGTTTGGTGGCACATATCTACCCTAAGCACACGGTCTTCGGGAAAAGTCCCATATGCAATAAAGACAAGAAAATATGCAGAGTTTTAAGAAGTAATGAAAGCAGATCAACGACTGTCTCGGGGTGGCAGATGGGGAAGGTCAGGGGAGGGAAGAGAAAGGGGTGGAGGAAATGTTTGGTGGTGATGGATTACATTATTGTGATTGTGGTGATGGTGTCAAGAATGTATATATGTCAAAATGTATCAAATTACTCATTCATACATGTAAAGTTTTTGCCAGCTCTAGCTCGATAAGTTGGAAATGACTGAAAAAAGTTTCTAGCAACTACATCATTTCCTAAAGAAATAACTGGATGATAATAGGGGATGGGGAAGTTGGTGCCTACGATGAAAGAAATAAGTTTAGCATTTCTTCTGTTTAACAGTAGTAAATTTGTGCTTACTTTATTAACCTAAAGAAAGAAGAAACGGGTAGACTCAAAGAATTATACCTTATTTTCTGAAAACTCAAGATCCTTTTAATCACCATTGCCCTAGTTTATATTTAGAAGGAAGCATAATGGGGAAAAATTGCAGGAAATAAGAAATTGTTGTTTTATGTTTTTTTTTCCTACCAATCTGAAGAAACCAAGGAAACGAATAATATGTAATTATGGGGCAATTTTAAATCCATGAACATTTATTAATGTTCCACGGAGGGTTAATGCAGAGGTTCCCTGCAACTGTGCATAAATTTTGCATATTTTTCCCATACTCACTGACACAGTGCAAAAGAATAGACATGTGTATCCCTGCCCCTTGCTCTGTTAGGATCAGAGGCAGGAGAAAAAGGATGGCGGTTTTGGAAAACAAAAAGATGCATGTAACAGACAGGAAACTGCCCCGTGTAAGTTGCCTTAATCATGGGGCTTCACTAGCTCCGAATTTTGGCCGTGCTGCTTCACCACAACGATTTTTAAAGAATTCTGTTTTTAGATCTCCTTTTGAAAGAATTAAAGCTAACCCTTCTTAAGCAGTTTATCATTTTCTCTAACAGCAAAGCCTGCAGTGAAGTTCTTACAATTCAGTCACATAGGTGCATTCTCACAGTCATGTATTAAAGCTAAACAGGCTTAACGGAAGATTCATGCAATGTATACTTTAAAGGTATCAATTTTATAAAAATCTAGAGGGCTTGATCATGTTTTGATAAGCAGTACTTCCAAATGATTGGGAAGCTTTTGAAAACAAACAAACAAAACCCCAACAAGACCAAAACACTTTAATCTTAGCTCCAATTACATTTTTTTCATCTTTCCCCCAAAAAGAACATTTCTAGAGCACAAGATAGATTCATAATTGTTTAATTAGATACATTATATATATCCTGAACATAATGGCTCCCATAGAAAGAAACTAGTATTTTGTACACAAACTTTATTTACTGTGCCACATTCATAATATAATGACTTGAGCCAAGTGCAAACATTGATTATACCCCCTGGCGTGTGAGGAGCTCTGCTCCCCCAAACACTTCATTATCCAGGATGATAGGGGACAAGATTAGACAAGATGGAGAATTAATTTTTGTAATAACAAAATTATACATTAGATTATGATTATAAAGTCTTCTCCAGCCACAGCCGTAACCAGAACTAAGCAAACCACTGATCAGGTTCCTCTTTAACCCCTGCCTTCCAAGTGCTCCTTCAGGCAGGGGCTAACACTATTGGTTAGTGGGATTGCTGAAAGGCACGGGGACCAGAACAATGAAGAGGAGCAAAAGGTTTGGAAAATCAACAACCTGGCATCCTCTGTATGGACGACCCCTTGGTTTCTCTTCCTTGGTAAATACATTTGGTAGTTTTTATGTCACATATAATTGATAGGCAATATTAAAAGGTATCTTAAATGAGGTTTATTTTTACAACTGCCTGGAAATTATGGGATACTTGTAAGTAACCCATGAAAAATAATGACTTAATTAAAAAAAATAACGGCAAAATCTGAGAGTACATTTGCACCCTGGGTGGCAGCATATGGAAGCAAAATGATTGGTTTCTGGTCGGCCTCTATGAGTGCTGGTGTGTGCCATCGATCTGCTCAGTCTAGCCATATTTACAGGGCCATCATCACTTATTACTGCTTTCCTTAATGACCAGCTCAGAAAGATGAAGGAGCTGATGAATAAATCATGGGGGAGGTATAAAGATATATTAAGTCTTGCTCTAGTTTAGATTGTTCTGGGGAAAAACAAATAAGAAATGTACCCTTGAAACAAAGAGGCTTATATAAAATTCTAAGAAATAAGTCAGGTTTTATCAGGAATGATCTAACATTTATTCTGTTTGCTGTTTAAACTAGTCTCAAAAGCCCCCAAATTATGTGGATGAAAATCCCAAACAGAGAAAGTCTGATAATTCTAAAACCGCGATATCAATCAAAAGTTAAAAAAAAGGGGGGGGGGAATAGGGCAGGGAGTGGGTGGGATGAGACCATTACATGGGCATGAATACTTAATAGGGAGAATTGTGAATCAGGTATTATAGGAATATTATCTAAAACTTAATTGATCACTTGAATTGGGAGTCTAATCAGGATGTCTGGATCTTAAAATAGATTCTAAATCTGGAATATTATAAAATGTGGTGCTTTTCATTAACGTGACATTCTTCCCATTCTCATCTTGAAATCCTAATCAGAGTTTCAGGTTAGCTTTGACCAACATTTACCTACTTGATTTGTTGCTTGAACTTGTCTAATGAAGGTCCTTTCTAGTCGTTACTCTTTTTCTCAATTTCAGCCTGAATACCAGGTATGGTAGTTGCTTCCCTGATGGGCCCTGGGTCCTCTTCCAGCTGTCTGATACACCCACAGTCACCTAATGCCTCACCTTCCTACTTCTCTACTCGCAGTACCTTTGCTTTGCAGAATTCTCTTCTTATTTTTAGGCTAGATATTTTGAGACTGTTGAGGGAAGTGCTAGTAAGTACAGACCAGAACCCCTTTAAATAGTATTTAAAGCTTTACCAACTGCGGGAGAACAGACTTCTACGGGGAAGAATTAGAATTTAGAACTAGACTTAGAATTTAGAATTAGAATTTAATTAAATTCTAATTAAAATTAAAGGCATGTATCTCAGGATGCAGATAAAAAGACGTCACAATGAATGCACAGAAAAAAATCAATAACAAGGGAATAATTTTACTACCTCGGGGCAAGCCACCTATAGATTTAAGATGGGAATTAAAGGCATTGAGAATTCTAGGGAAGGTGTTGCTCCAGTGGAATGCTTAGATCTGGCGATGGATTAGGGCATTTACTATTGAAAAGGAAATTTCACTTTAAACCCTATGGTACACATAATGTAGGGACTCCATACAAGGTGGGGAGGGCGGATGGGCGGCGGGATGCGCTTCAGAACTAAAACACTGCTCCACCTAGTGGAGACTCCGGAGTTTTCCCTTCTGCTCTCAGCAAGTGGTTAGGGTTTGAGAGTGGGTTAGTCATTCATTAGGAATGCTTTGCTGAGGAGAAAGAACACTAAAATCAACACCTCATAACCAAATGTAAAATGTCAATAACCTTGTTATCAGAGTTTAAAATAGCACTTAAAACCTGATGGTAAGATTCCAAGAATAAAGCATATGTAATTTTATAATTCTCTAGGAAAAACTCAGAAGAGTTGTTTTTTTTTTTAAACATACAGGCATTTATATAGTCATCTACGTGCAGAAACTCAGGAACACTGATGCAAGTTTCTTACAAAAGCCTCTGTATATTGGAAGAAAAAACAAATCCTGAAGTATGCAAAGCATATTTCTGCCCTTCCCCCCACCCCCACCACCGCCCCGGCTTTTGTTGGGATGGATAAATTCCTTAGCTTATTTTATTATCTCTGCCAATAGCAAGGCAAATGCCTAATAGGTTGTTACGTATCATACAGGATCACTTGATGGGAATATAAAATATGGTTTTGCATAGAACTCATTTAAACAATGCAAATAAGCTACCAGTATGCCCGCTTCTGCTCCCAGTGGGTTTCTGTGAGTGCCCACGGCTTGGGCCCAGGACGAGATGCAGGTTACGTTGTGTTCCGCTCAAAAATAGCTCTGTTTGCAGTGACTCCTAAGCCCACGCAGAAATCCCACAGGCTTTCTGTTACTTCCTTCTATGGTTTTAACACTGATGCCAAGTGTTCAAATCAAATACAGATATTGCCAAAGAATAGGGCACACTGTGAGATTAGGTGGAAGAGGATTTATTATCTGGTCGCAGGACAGGAACTTGACGAGCAATGTGAAAACAGAGATCTAGTGAGTACACCTTTTCCTTCTTGCCCTTCAGACAGATGATACAGGAACTAACATATCAAATAAAAGCATGTGTAGTTTACTTTTTGAAAATCCACTTACGTTAGTCTCTTACTTGTTCTGATCCCAGAAAGTGAATCACGCCATGATTCCAAAGAGCCGTCCCTCACATTAACCTATGAGCACACATTTAAAAAATGATTTATTGTACATCTTTGCATTTCTTAAGGCATGAACAATGGCGTACAGATGGAACAGGGTCTGAGGAGTATCACATCTTTTTTGACAAGGTCCGCACAAGTACACCACATCCAAAAGACACACTCGAAGGCTGAGCTGACCGACTGCCGTGGCCCTGGAGCTTCTATGATGCGGGTATGGTGCTTCCACACAAAGCCCGAACGCGTGGTTTACATGTCGTGTTGCTTTAAGCTCTCTGGATCAGCTTTAAGCACCAGTTACAGTTTGTTTTCTTTACAAACACTTCAGACTTTGGATTTTGTATTCTGCTCCTTTTATTCGGCTTCTCAAGGAGGGCGTGGATGTTTTTTAAGGGATATGGTTGCAGCAAAACAGAAAGGATCCAAAAGTGGTTAGGGGCCTCGTCTAATGCACTTCTGAAAGTCCATTATAAAGATGAATAGAAAAGCAAATGGTCGGTTTTCAGTCGACCCAGAAACCACGCGGAGCTCTAGGAAACATAATTGTGCATAGTTATTTATTCATTCAGAGCGTGATATGTTGGCTAGCTCTACATTCCCCGTTTACCAAAGAACAGGGCTGTCTACTTTGCTAAACCCAGGGTCCTTCCGCAGCTCCCAGTAGGTATCATTAGAAACCCAGGCTTCTCTTTGATTGGCATCAATAACTTTTCTGTGGAAATATAAAAATCAACATTAGACACAAATCACATCAAGGTGGCCTGGTCATTGGACCCTCTCCCGTAGATAGGATGTGTATGGAAAAGGGGTACTCCATAAACCAGTTAGTGTCCTATCTGCTTATTGATGACTTGACTATTTTTTTTAAAGATTTTATTTATTTATTTGTCAGAGAAAGAGAGAGAGAGAGACAGCAAGCATATGAGCAGGAAGAGCGGCAGGCAGAGGAAGAGAGAGAAGCAGGCTCCCTGCTGAGCAGGGAGCTGGACATTGGGTTCAATCCCAGCACCCTGGGATCATGACCTGAGACAAAGGCAGACACATAACTGACTGAGCCACACAGGTGTCCCTGTCTTGACTATTTTTGACCAAAAAGAAACTCCGTTTTGTTTGTGTTATTTGTTTGAAATAGGATGGGGTCATGGGGAGAGGGACAAAGGGCACAAATAAATCACTTCTAGGCAAGGCTAGAAAGTGAACTGCCCCCCACCCCCAAAATCAGGTACATAATGCCTACGTGGCACAGTCATTGACTCTTGATTTCAGCTCAGGTCATGATCTCAGGTTGTGAGATCGAATCCCACATTGGGCTCCAAGCTCACTGGGGAGGCTGCTCTGGATTCTCTTTCTCTCTCTCTCTCCCTCTGCTCCTCCCCTGATACGTTCTCCCTCTCTCAAATAAATCTCCAAAAAAAAAAAAAAAAAAAAAAAGTAAGTAAATAAATAAAAAAGAAAGAAAGAAAAAGCACGAACAAGTTCTATACTAAGAGCTTCAGGCCCCAGACCCACAAGAATACTGCTTCGCTTGCAGGGAAGAGTACGCAACCACAGTAGTCCGTGAGCCCCCGCATGGTCCACAACCAGAGTGCACTTTCAACATCAAAAGGGCAAGGCTGCATTCCTCCCCAAGACAGTCATGAGAGGGCAATTCTAAAGGATAGGAGGTTATTCTGGGCTGATATACCCTGGCTCTGGAGGGTAACAGATGGATCTGGAAAACACAGCTTCATCTGTGTGATTTATATATAATCCTTCAAATAATCCTGTAATAATCACCCATGACGGTACCACAGAAGGAACAAATCTGAACGACACAAGCCCCATACAACAGAAATAAAATCAAACACTAATGAAGCCAGGATGACCTTGTGGGCAGTGGGTGTCCCACTGTGGCCTTGAGCTGAGGGGTGGAAACAAGTTTCCACCATTCTCAATGCTGTAGCTGAAGTAGAGAGAGCATTGTGGGCAAGGCCCTAACCCTTCCTGCTGTCCATGAAAAGAAAAGAGCCGTGGAAGAGAACTGACTTGTATGTTTACAGACTGTTCACAAGTGCAAGATCTAGTCCAATACCTCCACTACCAAAACCAAAGTTACCCTAATCAGTTTAATTTTAAGCTGCTTGTACACTAAACTATGCCTCATTTTCTCTTTTCACCTGGGGTTTCTCATGGCTGGTGGCCATCATTTGCTAAACATGAACTTGTTATGGGCATGAACTTACTTAAAAAATTTTGGTATGTGTTCAAGGTTGTTTTCTTCCATGTAGCGCCTTCGAGATCTCTGGAGTTCCTC
This sequence comes from Enhydra lutris kenyoni, assembly GCF_002288905.1. NCBI lineage: Eukaryota > Metazoa > Chordata > Mammalia > Carnivora > Mustelidae > Enhydra > Enhydra lutris. The sequence goes on along the minus strand of NW_019154085.1, from coordinate 74,379,074 downwards.
CACTCTTTGCTTCTCTGCTGCTGCAGCTTCTAAATTTCCTTCTTCCAAAAACCTAAGCAGAACACAGTTATCCCTCTAATATGTCATCCTCTCCACTGAGAAAAAAAATAATCCCGTCTTGTATAAAATTACCTTCTAGTTGCTGAGACTATAACATGGTGAAGGGTCATACTCTGATAATGTCACCTTGCCCCTGCCCCAGGCCACGCTACCTCTGTCTGCCTGCCCACCAGTCACACACTTGCCGTGTATGTCAACTGAAATATTGTGTACAGCAGTGCAAACATAGGGGTGGAAGGGGACTAGTTTGGCCTTGGAGACTCTCCTGTGCTCTCTTGGGTTCTCTAACTTGAGATTTTCAGGATAATGGGAGAGCCCAGGCTCCAGACAATATGAAGTACAGGGTTGGGCTCCTTTTTCATATTATTTGAAAAATACTTGGTCAAGGCCAGAGGAGGGAGGATGGTAGTTAACTGTTCTCCACCTTTTAGAAGAGCCTGAGAGGGAAGGAGTTTCCCTGTTTTACTTTTTGTCACCCATTTTACTGGAGAGAGTAAAACGGGTGACAAAAAGAGAATCTAACACTGGGGGAAATTACAAAAGCCCACAAGAAGGAAATGAATCGTAAATGAAATTCGGGAAGAGAATATTGGAATGGAATCGAGAAAGAAAAGGCAGACCCAGTGGTGTTTTGTAAAACCTATATTTAAATTTCCAAAATGAGAGCAAAGAACAGGGATTCAATGTGATGTCTACAGGAAGTTTGTTGATATGCTGGAATATCAGACAGTGAGACCTCCCGTTCCAGGGGCAGGGGAGTGGGGGGTCGGGCACGGTGTAAGAGGACTGAGGAATAAGACATTCAACACTGGAGCATTTTGGCAGAAAACACATACAGCCACAGATACACTGGCAACAGAAAATTATCTTGGGGGGAAGTTGTGTGACATACAGAATTTCTGGAAAAGGTATAATTAACTCTGTGGGAATGGACAACATGAACATAGAGCTATTTAATAAAAACTAAGAATCAGAAGGTATTAAAGGGACTGCATTTTGAGTACATCTCACATCCCATGGGATCAAAAGCACGCCGGACAAACTCCAGACTTTGACTCGGAGCACTTCTATATGCTCCTGTAACCCATCATCTTCTTCTTTATCAGGTTAAAAGATAGTCCACGTGACAGAGTAGTAGAAGTACAGAGGGGAAAATCCTGGGGGAGGTTTTAGTGGAGCAAGTTCATGAATTTGCACACTGCTGGTGAGTCTGGGGCGGGGCGGCAGGAACCTTTCGTTAAGAACTGTGTTACCTTCTGTGGGAAACTTTGTTGAGCTAAGTGTCGGTCACGATCACCCGCGAATACCGTCTTAGCTAGGGTGGAAGGCTTAGATAGTGTGGAGTGACTAAGGGAATGAGGGAATTCATGAATGAGTCCATGAATACATAAATGAGGGTGGCAAAAATAAGCTTTGATGGCATCTAGAGCGCCACACCGTGATTTAGTGTCCGTTTCAAACATGGTTGTTCTACTCACCTCTGATCTGGCCGGAACCGGGCGTCTGTCGGTGGAAGGAGATCTTTCAGGACAGGATCTAGCTCATTGAGCTCGATAGCAAACCTTGTGAAGCCATAGTAGAGCTCATAGTTGGTTGGCATGGAACCTGAAATGCCAATAAACCACCGTGAGTGGCAGAGAGGTTTAAGGAAGCCTGCAGAAGCTCACTTAACCCAGGCGCTTAATTAATATCCACACGAATAACTAAATTTGTAGTTCTAAAAATCAGATTAAGATTTTCCTTAAGCAAATTAAATTGGCTGTGTTTTCCTAGATAGGAAACTTGGCGTTAGTTATCAGAACTGGTAGATTCATATATTTAATAAAATCCAGCCTTTATTTTTAAAATTTTAAAAGATTTTATTTATTTATTTGAGAGAGAGAGAGAGAATAAGTGAGAGAGAGAGAGAGAGCACGAGAAGGGGGATGGTCAAAGGGAGAAGCAGACTCCCTGCCAGGCAGGGAGCCCGATGTGGGACTCGATCCCAGGACTCCAAGATCATGACTCGAGCTGAAGGCAGTCGCCCAACCAACTGAGCCACCCAGACACCCCTAAAATCCAGCCTTTAAAATAAACTTTGTACATAGAGTACTCTTTACTGGGTAAACAATGCCATCATTTTCTCTCAAATGTTCAATTGGGTAACTAAATCCCAGGGTGATGAACTAGGAACATTAAGATTTCACCAGAAACATAGTTTACTTCCTTTTAGAAACATAAAAAAAATGCAGATCTAAATTAATATGTATTGGCACTCTTTAACGAAACTCAAAGGAGGATCTCTGTATACTTTGCTTGTTGGTATATTCCAAGCTCTTACAGAGTAAAGCTTGATGCATAGTCACTACTCAAGAAATAGCTGCTGAATGAACTACTACTCCACCAGCAGGAAATTGAAATACTTGTTGAGGTCTCTTAGAAAACCAACTAATTTTAAAGTTAGGACTTCACTGACAAAATTGCAATGAAAATAAATATCATGCGGACACTTGTTGTATTTACCCTTGATATTCAATTATTGCTAGTGTATTACCAGAACTCTCAATATCTTTTATTAAATGTCAACATGTTGCAGCTTTTTGCTGCCCAAGTGAGACGATCACTTATTCTGGTTAAGTTATTGACTTTGTGGATTAGAGATGTTTGTAGGCTTTCCCCTTATTTTATTAGAACAGAGAATAAATGAGTAAGGATTTAAGTTTGAATAGTTCGAGTGTGTGAACTCTTTAATAAACAAACCTCACTTTTGAGTGTAGGCATTACATTTAGAATCGCTTTACACGAAGCCTCGTCTCTGACCACATGTCAGATTTGGCCTCAATTTCATAATTCCTGATTATCAAAAATTGGGATTTACCTAATTTGAATATTAAGTGTAAAATATATGCTTACCTTAGGCATCTATGATTTTAATCTCGCAATGAAAGAAGCCTATGTTGAACTGCCTGAGATGCGACATTCCCTTCTTTCTGTCACTCAAGGTGCCCTCTGAACACAAGACACTCCTGCCCATCTCACCTGGTCTCCAAATGCACTTTGCAGAGGGGGCCACGCCGCAGTAGAGCCCTTCATGCCACTTCCCAAAAAGCCGGTGCACCACCTTCCCCTCCTGATCCATCACGACCCCCTGGACCTCATTCACATTAGAATTCCAATAATTCACCTGGAAAAACCAAACCCCACTGGAAACATCCAATCTCTTTCAAAACACCAATCCCTATAATTTCCATATGGAAAACATTCTTAACTTTGAAGTCGCTCATTCAAACCACTCCCAGAAAGGAACCATCTCTACTCTATGCTAGGGCAGAGAAGGCTCAGCTTCTCTCCTAATAACCTAGTATTAATTTATTGGTTGGTAATTTCCTCCATAGACGCCCCTGTCTCAAATTTTCCCTTGTTATTGATGTTAATGAGTTTCAACGGGCCATGCTGTACAAGTCACTTGGGAAGTAATTTTTATAGAGTCTGTAAACAGCTAAATTTCATGAGGAAAACCCTGCTTGGCCCTCTTCTGGCCATGCTTCTTCCTAGGAGATGAGAAGTCTGGGCAGTCATCCATCTGGATACCATGGCCCCCTTTTCAATTAGGCCCCAGAATTCTTCTTCCAACCACTCTAAGCTTCTTCCACAGCTCACACTGGCCTTTTCTTTGGATTCCTCCATCTAAAGGGCAGACTGTCCACCACCAAGGTGTGAATGAGGCCTGAGGGGCAGCCAAGAGTGGCCGTTTGAGCTTGGATAGAGCTTGGATGTGGAGCTGGACTGCCTTCAATTGGGTGGGTGAGGCCCCCTGTGGAGCAGGACAGAGGCCACCATAGGCTGGGAGAGAGCGGGAAGGCCATGTGTCAGGGCTGGCTCTCCTGCGCTGCCAGGTTTCCAGCTCAGAGTTCTAAAGTGCCCAACCTAGCCTCACGGACTTTGTTATAAAAGTGTATTTGTCAAGGTGAAAGAACAGAACATAAGTTATGTGAGAGACTGTAGGTCTGGTCTATAAATTTTAAATATTTACACATATGGAATGGGGCCTCCATCTGTACTTTGGCCCTGAGCTTTGCAAATATTAGGGACAGGACTAAATTGAGAAGCTTCTCGTGGTCTGCAAAACTAAATGCACACATTGACTGTCATCACCCAACCAGAGCAAGTAATGATCCTGTCCTTTCAGTTCTGAGCCACCTAATGAGTCCAAAAGGAGAAAAAAAGGAAAATGGGGGAAACATCTTGAGTAAAAATAAAGATCTTCAATTAAAACTAACATGACCTTCCAGTACAGCTTCAAAGGATTTCACTAAGAAGACAACATTTTGAGTTTTAAGACTTCAATATGTTACTTGTTTTTGCCACAGTAGAACAAGATCAGAGTAGAATAGATTAAAAGGGCTGGTAGAGTTTCTGTACCACGAATTCGGGAACACACCTATCCATGAGGGTGAGACTGTGTGTTCCACTTGAGACCAGAGTGACTGAGGAAAATGCTGTTGTGTAGGCATTCTACCTCAGGAATCTTTTCTTGTTGATTAAGGTGACGCTTTTTCTTGGATCATCATAGTGGCAGAGTTGGATAAGCTTATAGTGACTGGAAGTTATTCACATGCACCCTCAGAAAATGACAAATGCATTATAATTAGCTCCCTAAAATAAGATCACTTGACTCTGTTGCAATCAAGCAGGAATAGAAATAGAAACCAGAAGACTTGCTACAGGCAAGAAGTGTTTTCTGGAATTTTACTTAATGAATACTGACTGGCTGCTTAAAAAGAAAATTCTTTAGAAAGAAGAAGAGTAGTTCTTCTGTTTTGAGATGGTGCCTTTTTTGACCTCCACATGCATGGAAGTCTGCACGCCTTGAGTAACTCCATCAGTTGGTTCTGCTTTCTTTTATCTAACATGTCCTTAAGGAACAATGATATGGGGCAGTCTCACTTGCTGTTGTTTAAGGTAACTTATATTTCTCCTTTACAAAGCGTTTTATACTCTTTTCTTCTTTACTGTTGGAAGATTACCGTTTACCTTGACAAATGTGAGTTTGCAAATGCAAACACTGCTTTTGGTATTTCTAATGGTTACTTCTCCATAATGCTCTATCCACCTCCTCCCACTGAGAATGTTGTGTATGCACGTGGTGACTTTATTCCATACATAGCAATCTCCATACCTAGTGAAGAATACAATGTTGGTTAAAAACAATGAAGGTCACAAATATATAGTACTGTTTCTTCAACTGAGAATATCTTTGGCCAAAGCTTCCTTTCCCTCTAATATCTCTGTTGAAAGTTTCTATATAGTCAAGGACATTTGTAGTAAGACTCATTCCTTTAAGGAACACTTCAGTGCTTTCTATAGTCCAGGTGCTAAAGCTACTAAGTTGAATAGGACCTGTCTCTTGCTCTCTTGGAGCCAACAGTATGGGAGGAGTAGACAGATATGGCAAAAAGTACTTATAATAAAATGTGATGAGGAAGTGTCATGAGAACACAGAAGGGGAGTCCTTAGATCTGCCTGGAACGTGGGGTGAGTATCAAGGAAGACTTCCTGGAGAAGGCTGGAATCCGTCTAAGCTTGGAGGATAGGTAGGAGGGCACCGTATGCCAGGAAAAGGCACTGACAAGGCCATAGAGGCCAGAATACTATGACGTATCTGGGGGCCTGCCAGTGGCATATGTGAGCGGGTGTGGGGGTGGCAAGTCTGGGAAGGTGACAAGGCAGAGCAGGGAAGGCATTTAACAATGCACCGATGAGTCTGGATTCAATTGGCCACTGTGGAAGGATTTGAGGGAGCAGATAGGCATGATAGGATGTATCTTTAAGAAAAATTACCCTGAGGATGGACATTGTTTCATACTCCGAATTAAGACCAAAGATGTGAATAATTCTTGGAGAAAAGACTGGTGATCATAGACAGTGCATATCTAATGCAAATTCTGGGTTACAGAAGATTATAGAGTTTCTGCCAAGGAATGAGGTGACATAGCTTCAGATTACCTTGAAGTTTGCACATGATCTGTATTTTCAAATAACATGTTATTTCAAAATAAAATAAAACACTTCTAAGTCTCTAAAAAAAATTTATGAATTGGTATGATGCAGTCTCACTACGCAGCTGGGAAAACTCTCTTCTCATGAGTCTGCAAATATTTAAAGTCTATTTTGTGGTCCTGGGGTTCCTCTCTCCCCCTACCTTCCCTCATATTCAATCCACCAGCAAATTCTGTCACTGAATAAACAAAAAGAAAAACCAAACAACATCAACCAATTGAAGAAAGAAACAAAAACAACCAAGCCTTTGGCTTCAATGAAAACTTCAATTAATTTTAAAAATTCACAGGCTACATCCTTTAGAAAAATACCATGAAAGGATTCCATCACTCTTCTTTAATAAACTAACTTACACATTAAAAATAGTTCCTGGATCTAAGATGAATTCAAAAGTGAAAATATATATTGTATAGAAAAAAAGTTCTAAAAAGAGAAACTTCCTATAAAATGCAAACTAACAAGGTATCTGGGGCAGGTAAGGTAGCTGGCTTTGACTTGATAAACAGAGAATGTAAAGAGAGAAGCAGGGAGCTTTGTACATATGCCAATGTACATATGCCAATGTACAAATGAGTACATATGCCAAGTACTCATTTGCTTTCGTGGGGGTCCATTCTCCAAACTTTGGAGAAGTTAAAAGAAGCTTTAGGCATACACGTAAACGGATCACTGGCACCTCTAGAGTTTCAAAGACCCATATCTGACTTAGAAAAGCACATAAGACACCAAAAGGAAGATGAAAGCAACCTACTTTGGAAGCATGACATTCAGTGTTCCAACAGGCAGGATTTCCATGGACTTCCCCCAGAACTTGTTTTTCCATCTGATATCTAAACAATATAGGCAGAGGAGAAGAAACAGATATTCCATATCTAATCATTCAGTCTATAAAAACCAACATCTATATTACACTCTATATTTCACAAAGAACTTTCACAATCAACAACTGATTCTATATTGTTGATTTAACAGTTCACATACCTGGGGATGGCCCAAGGTGAAAAAAGTAACTATGAACCAAAAAAATCTACTGTCTGTTTTTCCGGAACACATGTTCCGTATTTGTTTCAACAAATGAAACTGGGAAAAGCTCAGAACAGTATGTGTGCATGGGAATTCACATACCTGTATATACACAGACTCTACCGTGCTTTAATGTCTACATAAATGTTGTTTTAACTAAAAGTTTTAACTAAATGGTGGAAATAGCTAACATATATGTTAAAAATAAGATGTGTAGTAAAAATAATTGCAGTATGGCAATGCCATTGATTTATATACACATTGATTTGAAAAGTTATAGGATTTGGGAAAACAGGAAAAAGCAAAATCTCTAAATATGGAAAGGTAAGCAAAATTTATGAGAAAGTGAAATTAGTGAATATGTTCCTACTTTGGTGGTTAAGATATGGCCCAGGGCTCAGTGGTTTATCTCACATGATGGCTTTATGTTTTATTTGGGGGTACTCAGGTTTGCCTGTGCATTTGTAATAACCACTTGGCTCTATTTTGATGAACTAAGTAAGGGAGCTTAGTGCTGTCTCCACAAAATTTATGACTCTCTGTTATGACCAAGAAATGATGTATTATTGTATTTTACAATGAAATACAGTTACATGCTCTGTCATATTGTGTGTTTTTAGATTGAGAAAGGGCAGATGAGAAGAGACATTCTGTGAGCAATGAACCCCCCTTCCAAACACAAAAGAACAATTTACACTTAATGGTTAAACGTACATATACAGTTGACCATTGAGCAACACGCATTTGAACTGCGTGGGTCCACTCACTGGCAGATTTTTTTTTTTGATAAACACAGTACAGTATTATAAATGTATTTTCTCTTCCTTATGATTTTCTTAATAACATTTCTTTCTTCTAGCTTACTTTACTGTAAGAATATAGTATATAATACATATAACATATAAAATACATGTTCCTGACCATTTATACTTTATGGGTAAGGTTTCTGGTCAATGGTAAGCTATCACTAGTTAAGTTTTGGGGGAGTCAAAAGTAGCACATGAATTTTAGACTGTGTGGGGGTCAGCCCCCTAACCCCAGCTTTGTTCAAGGTTCATCTGAATATATTTTTCTTTCTAAATGGATTTTGAAACTTGTAATTTTATGTGAGTTTTTAACATTCTGACTTAACAATGGGCACTGTACAAGTGGAGACTTCAATCCAAATCCCTGAACCTTGGTGAGTTAAAGACCACAAAATCAGCATAATGTTTACCTATCTAAATAGGTCATGACCACAGATGATGAGCCACAGAATCTTCTTTCATGATGAAGCTCTCCTTGCACACCCTCAAGAAGCAAGGAGGCAGCAGACAGAATCTCTATGTTACAGATGCAGACAATAAGGCATAATGAGGTTGAGTTATAGCCCTGAGTTGGCAGTCGGCACTGAGCTCTACTGCCTCTAGGGCTCTGTTTCCTAGATATACAATCTCATCTCCTAGATGACACAGTTTCATATTTCAACCAAGAAATCTAATTTCTCAAACTGAATTCCATACTAATTATTAACATTCTCTGAGTCCCAAAGGTAGAAATCTAACCTGAGCATAATGTACCTTTCAGAAATTAGAAACTGTTTCAAAGGCTCACCGAGTGGATCTTGAAGTTATAACTGAAATACAAACCTTGCCAAAACACAAAATTCTTGGATTCACAGTGACAGGCAGAAATGGGTGGATGATGGCTAACCTGGTAATTAAAAACAAAAGAGAGGGCAATGATATCATTGTTAAAACTTCTATAAATGATCATTTTTTCCCAACATATATTGGCCACCCCCAAATAAAAATAATTAACTCATCCATCTCTATTATTGAATTATTCTCAGAATGTGTAAGTAAATTACTTTCACTTTCACTTTAAGACTTCATGCTTAAACCCAGAGAACTTATATACACGGACAGAGTTTTCTGTTAACTGATATCATAGCTCACTTCAAACTGTGGTTGATCAAAAAGCTGTTTCATCATCAACTGGTCCTCCTACAGTTTCTGCATATAAACTTCACTGAGTCCGATGGGACTTACCTGTTCTGAGAAAAATCGGAATCCCTTGTCCTCTCGAATGCATTCGTAAGTCTCCCCAAGGACAGGGTTGAATGGCTTACTTCCTGCTCTGAAATAGGTGGAGCAATATCCTGAAACTGCAAATGCAGCAATAAGAACCTGTTAAAACATTTAAGAAAGGAAAATAATATAGGAGAGACTACTTCCAGGTCTGTTTGTCCCTTATTCCTCTAGATTTTACACACCCCCCCGTTCGTGGGTGCTGATCTGATGACATCTGCATTTTCCATTATCTGCACAGACTCTTCATAAACTCATGGGTTAAAAAAATGAGTGAAGAGGATGTGAAAGTCCTTGCATCTGAGGCCACTTATTCTTCATTCAGCTGTCACCCAACTTCCTGAGTATCACAGCGTTCAGAGGTTCTGAAACCCAGTTTATAGGTTCTGTCCTTTGCACAACTTAGCGCCATGCACAGGAGGCCTCTGGCTGCTGATGCTTTCGGAAGGGCAGTCAAGCCTTCCACAGTTAGGTGCAGCAGAGGCCACAGCAAAGCACAAACAGGAGGTTCCTTTCTCTGACCCAAGTTCTTGAACACATGGGCTCTCTTGGCCTCCAGGAGAAGCTGCTAGAGCAAGGCTAGGCATGCCTTAAACCTGGAAAGAGTGTGATACTTTTACATCCTAACTTCGGAAACACTCGTGACCAAAGATAAGTCACAAAGCATACATCCTCTGTAGAAGTATCTGGAACTTTCGGACGCTGCCCAGTTTGTGCAAATGAACTGTCTCCTCCTTCACCTATGCAGTGAGAATGTTATGCAGAAACCAAATATGCCATCATAACGAATTCTGCCTTAGTCCACGCCTAGGGTTGACAGCTCCCTGAGAGGCACTGCTGTGTTATGTATTACCATGCGCTCGTAGGGGTCGTCTGTTTCGGAAGCCTTGTCCAGAAGCTCACTGTATTCGATTTCCTCACAGAGATGTTGCAGGGTGTTGAGTGGCTCATTTAGCTCCACAGGCATCGAGACTTTAGACAAATCTTTACCAATGTTGTTCCTCAGGATATTCCACAGGTTAATGTTACTGGTGTCGGGACAGGGAGCTGGCAGGCATGTTCGACGTCCATTTCGGAAGGCTCCTCCTGTAAGCTCCCCATTTAAGACTGGAAGAGAGAGAAAGACAAGAAGCACGATAAAAGATACTTTGCTCTTTTGATTTCATAGCATCTAGGAAGGAAATAACTCTTTCAAATACTTCTGAATGTGATACATTTCTTAAGCCTCCACTAGACTCTCTCAAGAGTGAATGAAATTATTTCAACACAGAGTTGCTAATAAATGCACAAAACATCAATGTACAAGTTTTTTTTAACAAGGTGTTACATATGCTCAAATATTATTCCAGAAAAGTCAAATTTTTTCATAATTTATTTACTATTAGCAGTTTTTTAAATTTAATTTTATCTTTTTTTTCAGTGTTTCAAGATTTATTGTTTATGCACCGCACCCAGTGCTCCATAAAATCCGTGCCCTCCTTAATGCCCACCACCAGGCTCACCCCCCCCAAAACCCTCAGAAAAGCCAAATTTTAAAGAATTGAATACATTTAATAAGAAAGACTCAAACTTTTGGTTTTGGCAAGAAGTAAAAGCTTTTCATTTAAGCTATCCTAATGGATTTTTCAACCATTTACCTTAACAGATTATATAAATATAAAATGTATTGAATAATCAGCTTGCTGCAAAGGGAAAAATCAGTGAGGGAGAAAAAGGTTGTTCGCTGAATCACCAGTGTTCTAACTTGGAAAGAAGACGGAACAAGCTGGAAGCTGAAAGGATGCATACTTTGCCGAGAAATGTTGTCTGCAACACTGGTATTGTCTTCGGATATATTATCGCTCACATCACTGATGTAAGATTCATCATCTGAAGCCTGAAAAAGGGAAGAACACAGAAAGGATCAGAACCCTTGTTCAGTCTTGAAAAGTTAGAAAATCAAATGATTAAAAGCAAAATGTTGCCCAAATAAGGAAAAAACACAGGTCGCAGGGGAAATGTACTTGGCATATGTACAAGGAACACTTGAGAAAGAGAGTGAGCCATGAGCCAGAACGTAGCATGGCTTGAAAGCAGCCTTCGTCTCTGAGTAGCCCCCGCCTTAGTTGGGGTGGGGGGCTGGGGGAGGCCACTAATCAGAAATATGTTAGCAAGAATGTACAAAAAAGGAGGCCTTATATTCCCGCTAGGGAATCAGGAGGGGCTGCCCAGAGGAAATAAAATTGGCACTGGGTGTTGGAGAGGTTTTTGGAAGGAAAAGAAGCACAGGAAGAAAGGAGAGTGTACAAAGGTGTGGAGAAACATGAGAGGAACATTCCATTCCAGGAAGGCTCAGAAGTTGAGTGGCTGTGACAGAGGGTAGGGTGACCAGGAAGAGGGCCAGACTGTGAAGGTCTTTTCATGTCAACATAACAGGTTCCCATATAATCCCACCAGTTATTACATGCAAGGGGATGACAGTCATATTTTTTTTTTTCAAAACACAATTCCTCTTTTTATTTTTTAAATTTTATTTATTTATTTTTTATTATTACCATATTTAGTTTTCAGGAAGATGCCTGGCGGCTTTTCTTCAGGAGCTCAGATGATAGGCTACTACATGGATGTGGGTAGGGAATGCTGACGGGTTAAGATGGCCATGACGAGGGTCGGGAAGCAAAGCTGCTTTAAGAGCCACATTTGAAGATAATGGACAAAATATGGCAGATTATTTGGGGGTGAGGGAGGAAGATCCCAGGACGAGGGAAATTGAGAATGAAGCTACTCTCTCCAAGAGAACAACATGGAATGAAAATGAGAGCAAAATTTGCATGAGAATGAAATTAAGGGGTAACCCATGTACTAAGGGGAGTTAGAAATAGATAAGAAAACAGAGCTCAGTAGAGCCACTCAGAGAAACGGAAACCAACCTCTCTACTCTAGGCAAGAAAGCTGCTGACACTTATTTACTTTCTTCAAAGTGGAAATAATGTTACATTTTCCCCTGTACATATAATAAAACATCTTTACTGTAAAAAAATTAGAAATTATATGAGGGTAAACAGATTATAGAAAAATGAACCATAATTCTATCATCTAACGGAAACCACTTCTAACATTTGGTGGGTATTACCGCCAATGTCAAAATGCCTATGCAAACACACTGGTCTATCTATCTTTAGATACTGAACAAGGGGGTCAGTTTACATCTTGTTTTATAGTGTTCTCAATATATTTCCATGATCATAAATACAGCTCTCACCTTCATTTGGAATAGCAACATCATTCATTATACAGGTACAACACAAGGCATTTAGCCAGCATTTAAATGGTTTCCAACTTTTTATTATTATTGATAATACTGGGATGCACGTCCTTGTAAATATATTTCTGTGAATCTGTCTGGCAATTTCATTAATATTTATTCTTAGAAGTGAAATGGCTGGATGAAATGGGCCACATTTAGGCTATAGGCCCAGGTTGCCAAATTGTTGTCCTCAAAGAGTATAGTAATTTGTTCTCACCAGCAGCATATGAGAACATCCATCTTTCCACCCACTTAAACACTACGTATTATCAATCCTTTTTCGGTATCTATTTACCTAACATACATAAGAGATCTCTTTAAAAGTTTGCATTTCATCTTAGGTAAATTTGTTTTCTTTCTTTTTTTCAGTTTATCATCTAGGTTGCATTTGGCTAGTCTGCAATTTAGTTTTTAATGCTGTTTTTGCCTGTTTCTTTTCTTTTTGCCATGTAAAAGTTTTAAGTTTGTAGGTAATAAAAAACAATCAGGCTTGCCTTTAAGGTTTCTGGACTTATTATTGATGTTTTGAAAGTTAAAGTTGAGAAGAATTCCTACATTTAGGGAGAACAGGGATGGAGTTATTGCATACATAAATAAATAATGGAAGTTTTGCTTTGCAGCCTGAGCAAGTCTATAAAGATGGCAAATTGAGAATAAAGTCTTTTTCTGATTCATGTTTTCCCCCTGCAACTGCTTTCCAGTTCCTATTGACTACAAAAGAGCCAATGGTGAAATCATCAGGCACATGAAAACCACCTTCTTAAACTTGATAAGGGGGAAAAAAAAGTAAATCAAACTCTTCTGCATGATTTCTCTTAAAAAAACTAATCATACCCAATTATGTTAAAGGAAACAAATGCCTGTTCAAACAAAATTCATGTTGCATGCCTGTGCACTGGTTTTAACATTTATTAAGAAAACATTCATGTTCATCCTACAAAAAGCTATAAACAGCCTATTCTTCTTGAATTTCTAATCTATTAGAAATATATGATATATGTATTATAATATATGATAAAAATTTACTATACGATAAAAATTGTCCAATACCCATTTCCTTCTAGAATGGATCATGCAGAATGTAAAACAATTCCCCAATGACAGTGGGCCCTGAGTCAGATCTATATTCCCGTATGTGTGAGCAATAGCTAAGGCTTGGCTGTCTAGCTGCGGTCCATGCACATTATCCTGTATATAAAGTTAAAGCTCTGCAGTATTATAATAAAACAGTTAATATATACTCATTCCCCAACCCCCGCCCCGCCCCAGTCAAGAAGTCCTGGGGACAAATATTTCTCCTGAAGAGCTCAGGCGTTCAAAAGAGTTCAGGGAATTTTTTTTTTCTTTTTTTCCTAAATGCAACCAGGCATGTAGCCTTGTGGAAACAAGTTAATAGCAGAGGGAAGGAAATAGACCATTCTGGAAGCAAAACCAGCATTTTTTAAAGGAAGCAGAATATTCATTAAGAGAAGTGCATGGGTAGATATCACATAAAGAGGATTTTCCTCTCACTCGTGGAAAGCGTTAATATAAGATAGCCCAGATGTTTCTCAGATTAACCATGTGTTAAAGTGCTATAAGCACTCCTTCATTCAGTTAGCAAATATTTGACCTCTGGAAGGATCCAGAAGAATAGAAATTGCAAGAGGCTGCAGCTGGGAGCAGAGATCAGATTATAAGGGTCTTTGCATGATGACTAAGATAGTTATCTTAAGGACACTGGGGAAACATGGTCAGATTTGAACTTCAGAAAGATGAATCAGGCTGACCAGTGGAAAATGGATTAGAGGGGCAAGAAGGGAGGCAGGGAAACCAGTAATGGGAACTGGTCAGGTAATATGGGGGGCAGATGGAGGACTGAGGTGGAGTAGTGCCAGGGAAGCTGGAGGAAGATGTATGGATTTCATAGTTTTTAGGTGAGTCATTACAGAACTTAATGAGTGAATCAGTGTGGGTGGCGGGTCCTAGTAAGGCAGGTGCAGGGGAAGGCTAAGAGCCAGGCATTTCATGTAAACACCTGGGCAAAGAGCAGTCGGACATGCAACACGAGAAGTATAAGTAGGCTTCTCTCCACTTGGAGGTGTGTGTGTGGGTAGGCGCTTTGGTGATTAATCCATTTTGGGACATGCTGAATGAGAGATTCTGTAGAGCTCCCAGGGGGCAATGTCTCCCAGGCGGCTCGTTATGTGGGACCTGAGCTGACTCTTGCCCTCTCTTCAGACCTGTTCTCTCTTTGAGCTTTAGATCTGAATACCCAAATACTGGCCAGATAACTCCACTGAGAGGTCTGATCAACTCACAATACCTCCAGGTGAACACATCATCTCCTCGCACCCCCTGTCCTTCCCTCTGCTACCAGGATCACTCCTCCGCCAGAGCTGGTACCAACATGCTGCCTGGACTTGAGAAATAACCCACTTCACGCCCCTTTCATTTCAGTATCATCAGTGTCTGGTACAAGTGGCACTTGGCCCCTAGACAGTGTGCCACCAAGAACTTAAAAATAGGGAAATTGGGTGGCTTTCAGAGAGACAGCTGTAAAGTCATCATCTAATGGGTCAGAGCTCCGGAAACATGAAGCCAAATTTGACTGGAACCTGACTGAAGAAGGATGAAGGACTGGTCAGCAATGGGAGGTCAGAGAAAGGAGAGTCAGAAAAGAAAATGCTGGTAGCATGCCTTCAGCATGGTGGTCCCTGTGGGTATGACTGGCTCCCGGACACAAAGAGCCTGTCCACGTGGCACAGTATCCCTAAAATGGAGACAAGAGCAGAGCTATGACATCCTGGCCTTCCTAGCCTTTCGTTCACTCAAGTCACTGTTCCTGCTCCCATTCCTTGCTCACCAAGCAACTGACTAGAGCTAGACTTTCCATGCAGGTGGGCCCTAGGGAAAGAGATATGAATCGGCAAGCATAATTATTTTGCCCATCTGATAGCATCTGACCAATTATCATTATGAATAATTAAACTAGTACTCTGGCTTGTACCCGGGAGTCTCTGAATCAGCAAACAGGACTACGGATCGGAGAGGCAGGTGCAAGGGTTGGTGCAGTAACAGATTCAGTATCTCATACAAGAATATTATTTTTCTTCTCTCTCATTATAAAAGTGGTATGTGTTCATTATTTCTTTCTCTTCTCCACTTATTTTTGTTTCTAAAATCACTCATAATTTCCAACATCTAAAAACAATTACAACTAATTGTCAGGATGCTTCCTTCCAATCTACTTTCTATGCATATGGAAATAACATTCAGCAACTATTTCATTTCCTTTTTGTAAAAATGTAGTACTGATTTGCAACCTCAAATGACAAAATTTTTAATCAACTGTGTTGGAAAGAGTTTTGGCTGGTTCTCCCATGCTGAACGAAAGAAAGAAACAAACAAAGGGAGGGAGGAAGGAAGGAAGAAAGAAAGCAGAAAATTCAAAGGATACTTGACTAAATTTCTAAATTTCAGTAAAAGAATCCATTTCTGCAACCTGATTAAGGAAGATTCCCTGCTCCAAGACCTAGCCAAGACTTATGAGCATGAAGAACAATCTAAGAAGTCTTTATGGGTACAAACTTCCAATTATATTATAAAATATATATATTATAAAATATATATTATAAAAAATATATATTATAAAGTATATAAATAAGTTGGAGATATATACAGCATGCTAACTAGAGCTAATAATACTGTATTGCATATTTGAAAGTTGCTACGAGAGTAGATCTGAAAAGTTTTTATTATAGGAAAAAAACTCTGTAATTACATATGATGACAGATGTTAATTAGGCTTTAGGGGTGACCAATTAAAAATATATATAAATATAAATTCTTATGTTGTACACCTGAAACTAAAATAATGTTGTATGTAAATTATACCTCAATAAAAGACAACAAAAGAGTTTTTATGCTAGCCAGTGGTAACCTCCAAAAACCTTAATTACCCAAGCATATATTCTAGACATCATCTTTCTAAAGGAGCTCAAATTCTTGTCTCTGGTAAAGATGCATATGTATATGTGTGTGTGTGTGTGCGCACATACGTGCGCATATATCCGTGCACTCACACACATACACACACACATGGTGATTTTCAAATTCTTTCATCCTTTCTTTCTACATTTAACCAGTCTCCTCTACAAAAAGACTCTGCCATCAACTATTTGGTTATCCTGAAATACAAATCATACAACAGCATCCACATGAATGCTAGATTCTTTCCTTTAATTCATCAAATTTAGTAAGTAATAAGTTGACTCCCAGAAGTGTTCAGCGCTCAGTAATGTAGTTTGCATGTTTTTGGCTTTCCTACAATTTGAGAATCTTACTGTGATGTTTAAAAAAAAAAAAAAAGAAAGAAAAGAAAAAGGAAAAGGAAAGAACAGTCCCCATAGCCTTACTTTCTTTAACCCAAACTCCTCATCAGAAGCAGTTAGGGTTGACACATCAAAAAAGCTTACCTCATTCTCTGATGAGCTCGCAGAGAGCAGCACCTCCTGGGCATCAAAGAACTCGGAGACAGACTCTGACATGGAGAGGCGGCTCTCATTGGCTACCTGCTGTGACAGGGGGAGACTGACATGGATTTGCTCACCAGCCTATAGAGGACAGAAGCATTTGGGGTCATCGTTATTCCCTTCAAAGAAAAGCTATTTGTTCAAATAAGACCATGACGTACTAGGTCAGACTTCTAGAGAAATTCATACCATATGTTAAGAGTGATGACCACAAGTAATTTTCACCTGCAACTCATGACCATGGCCTAAATTTCCTTCTAATATGTCTAAAGAATCCAAAAGGCGTGGCTGAAAAATGGTGGTACTGTGACTTGACTTCAAATCAATGCTCAGTGGATATTCAGTGGAGTTTAATAGGTTGAACCCCTACAAAGACCCTGAATTGATTATGGAGACAGGTTCACTTTCATATTCTTAGATCCATCTTTACTAGCCATATTCTAACCAGTATGCTAAATCTCAAGACATATTTGTAGAAACTGCTAGAAATATGCTAAGAAAACACTCCATAAAACTAAATTTTTGAGACAGAATATATAAAAGTCATTTTCCAACTTGGTCATGAACTTTAACCAATGAGATAATATGACTCAAGTATTAAACCTATGGCAAACTATATTTTTATTCAGTAAGTGATATATATACACACAGTATGGTAGTACAAATAAACACCAGACTGCAAAGATTCGAACTAAGACTGCTAACGATTTCTGAATGATGAAGTTGTAGAAATCTTCTGGATTCTGAGCAGTTGAGTGAGCATGATGTCACCAGATACCATGTGTTGCATGAAGGTGAGTGGACGTAGATTCAACAACCTAAATCAAAAAGAAGCTTGTCTTGGGATGGCATTTCCTAAGCAATTAGATGCCAGGACCTTGGCCCCTGTAGATTTCTAGTAAAATGTACTGTTTTCTGTAAATATGGCCGAGTTAAAACTCTCACCTTGTTACATGTATCATATCACTGCATATAAAACTCCAATATTACCGTTGAAAAGTTTAAATTCTCATTGTTATAAAACAGTAATTTTATAAAGGGTTACAGACAGAATTATACACTAAGTCTGGCCCAAATACTGAATGTTCTCCTGTCCTTTGAGCATTACGTCAAAAATTCTCCTGAGCAATGGAGTGATAATAGCACCTACCTCAGAGGTCACTGGGAGTGTCGAATGTTGTCAGCACAATGCCCAGCACACAGTAAGCATTCACTTGACATGCGCTAGCTATTAATTATCAACATCACTATTAGTGGCTGTAATTGCATCACTAGTGTTATTTTAGTAACGTTAGGTGATTTCTCCTAAGATAGGCCTTTTAAAATAAACCTTAAAGAAGTTATCATTTAGCACCTTCTCAGATGAATCTGTCCCCCCCCCCCCCCACAACATTTCATAGGCCATCTGATGATAAGGAACATTTCCAATAAAGTCTGTGACAGACACGGAGAATTCACAAGCTGGAGTAGATATATAAACTAAATTATTCAGTAGCATCAGGTGAACACAGATAAAAGTACAAATAGAGACTGATCACCGAGAATAAATGATATTGAGCTCATGTACATCCTTCACTCCGAAGAACACCAAACTGTCAACAACACAGATATTTAGATATTTATGCAGAGAATCTTATTAACAGTGAAAGAACTGTATTAAAAAAAAAACCCAAATATGTAGTTGATTTAGATGCTATAAAGTAAGTATTCTACATCCATTAAAAATAAGTCTTACCTCATCAGGGCTAGGAATAATATTTACACTGACAACCTGATCACAAATAATAGATTCTGAATGTATTCTGTTCAACCGACTTCTTAGCTCAGCATTCTGGTTGAGTGCCTTAAAATAACAAAAATTGCACATGTAATTTCAAGTTAATAAGCAAGCATAAAACAGAATAAGCACACAAATTCACAGCAGACAAGAGTCTATAATGTTCTTGGTTATAATTTTGGAGTCAACACAGGCCAGATCCTACCCGTAAGAAGGAAATGAATGGCTCCGAATTAAGGTATTCATTTTTCATAAAATAAGAGCGCTACTTAGTAGGTTAGTGGGTTGAAAGAGTTCATGGATTTCATAAAAATGATTCATGGAATTTTCTCCCCCTTGGAGTCAGGCCCATTATTACATCCAAACCCGGTCTACCACCACATATATATTATGTTTTACAGCCTGAGATAAAAACTGCTGATTCTTTCCATTTTGGGTTCTAGTTTCTAAAATTTGGGAGCTGTCTCCAAGCCAGGTAGTGACATGAAAAATTATTTGGAAATGGAATGAACAATGAGCTGACTTTAATTTATAGACTTATATTTTATTCCAGTGATAAAAGAGTTGTATTTTCAATTTCTAGGAGCACATGTACATGACAGTGCAGCAGAACTAATTCAAGTGCAGCCCAAAAGGTATCTTCATTGAGCAGTGTAGACACGGACGAGGAACTAATTCCAAGTTTTCGGCATCATGATATCTGTATCAGTAAAACACTACCTGGTATATAACAAGTTAGGACATGTGGCAAGAAGAGAACAGCTTTATATAAGCTTTACTTCCTCCAGGTGCCCTGTGGACAAAGGTGCTTGCATCCCATGGCTGCATGGGAACATGTTTCCTAACGTTAGATAGATATAGCAAACTGGAACTACATGAAGGATCAAAAGACATGTGAGAACAAAGCCCCACAAGAAGCTGGACAGTTCCTTCCCTTTGCATTAAAATCAGCAATGAGAAAGAAGATGGAGGCGGATGCCTTACTGGGTGGGAGAAAAATGTCAGGGCTAACAAAGGCATCTCCCCCAGGGAGCAGACATACTGTTGTTCTTCAGATGCAGTGTATGGATGTAGTAATCCAGTACACATATACAAATGTAACATCATAATTCTAGCTCTGTATCTATTAAAACAGTCAGGATAAACTACAAAGTGGCTAAACTCTACAGTGGCATTGAGAAGTACATAGTCCTTGGGGCATAGAACGGCCTCTCCTCTCTCCCTCCAACATGGTTTCCGCTTTTTGAGGAGAAAATTGTTCACTCACAGCTTTTGGCATTTGTTTAAAATTCTTTATAACCAGCTTCTAAAATATGTGTGAAATGTAACACACCTGATCCGGTGGACTGTCAGGTATTGAGGGATGAAAGGGGGATAGAGATCTTATAGTTGCTACGTTTATGGATTGAAGGATATACGTGTCTAGCTCCTTGGGAAAACAGGGATGTGTTATTTAGATAAGCGGTGATTACCCTTATAGTAAACAAGGCATGTACTTTAAAGGAAGAATCCTAATATCTTTACATTCTGCAAAAGTGCTCAGGATCATCTTTCCCAGAGCAAAATCTCAAATACTTGGTAGGTAAAAAAACAAACAAATGAACAAAAAAACAAACTACATTATCCCCCTCCTTTGTGGCCACTATACCTATGTGTATTTGTTCTTTCCCTATTTCTTTGCCCATAAGTATGCTGAAGGTTGCCTTGTCTATTGAAATATTTGGAATCAGATATATTTTACATTTTACTATCTTTTAGGCGGGAGGCCTCGTGGGTGGGTCCTTTGAGGGCTTTAACTGCAGATTCATAGTCTTGACCTGAGAGTTTCAGACAACTTCAACGGAGGGCTTCTCCAGAGTGCCTGCACTGTTTGTGGGCACTGAAACACAGTTAACAAAACAACGCCACAAAAACTCAGTGGAGAGGAGAAATAACGGTTTTCCTAAGAGTAGGCGTTTTTTAACATAGGCTTGCCATTTGTAAAGAAACTTATAGTACTGTTTGCTCCGGATAACTTTAGTGAAATTCCCGTTTCAGCTCTTATCTCAGCCAATTGTCACGAAATGCAATTGTGTCTACGGGCGTGTGTGGCACACACAGTAACCTCTAGCCATACTAGCCATAGGAGATGAACTAAAAGTTCAAAAGGAAAATTTTATTAATAATACATATGCAGTGGTAGAAGAAGGTTGTTGTTCGATAGCCCCAAAAGCATGTATATAAGTACTCTTCCAAGTCTGGCAGCCCTAGCGGCAGAAGGCGGAAGCAGGCAGACAACCGAGCGTGCAACGGTCCATTTCTGCACATTTTCCCTGGGCAGCTCCTCCTTTTGCCTTGATCATACAGACTGTTTCTGACGTTTGTGACAGCCAAGTGCCACGAGCTTTGTGGTATCATGCTCTCAGACAGTGAGCAGGACCACATTTATTATTCCCCCTCCCTGAAACACAACTATTTTCTTTGTAATGATATAATGGAAATCTTGGGAACATGGAGGAATATACGTAGGTTCTGTGGAAGGACACTATTAGCGATAGTTAATACAGAAGAGCCCAGATGATGGCAGAAATGACATTCAGAACGTACCCAAGGATCATGAACAGTGGAGAAGCAAGGAAAAAGGAGGGGCGTCATCAGCTACTCACACAGCCAAGGAGCAAGAAAAGCTAAGAAGACATGTCAGTAATGACATTGCTCTATGAGCAGCAGATGGGACCAAAGACCTAACAGGGAGGGAGTGCCACAGGAATTCTTGTGCTTGAATTCTTCACCAGGCAGATTCTAGGCTTATTCTCACGACTTGCTTGAGCTAGTGAGCTTGGACTCGGCACAAAACTCTCCACAAAGTGTGTTCATTTCTCCATAGCTCATGTCCTTCGGACACATTCAAGTTTAATATATCCAAGAGACAAACCACACCTTCTCAATCTATAAAAGAAGTTACCATCTTGAGATCCCAAGTCAGAATCAATTGTCCAAATCCCCACCATGTTGGCTATTAACTACCATTATCCACCCTGGCAGATGGTGGGTGAAGATAACCTTGGACTGGGTGAGACTTGGACAGACACATTTTACTTGAATGGAACTGTGTGTTCTGGGAAGGAAACGTGGAAGCCTGAGGGCTGGGGAAGGATAGGAGACATATGGCAAGATAGAATTTGGAGAAAAGCAAAACTGATTCAAAAGGATCAAGAAAATCACTACAGCAGCTGTGAAAGCTAGAGTGATCAAGAATCTAATCCTGGGAATCACTTAAAAATCACCTTCTTTTTTTAAAACTTAAAATAAGTACATACTACTACAGTATATATGGAAAATGCAAAAAGTAAAAAAAAATTTTAAAAATTCATAACTTACTACCGTATCAACCAATTGTTGGTAGCTTGGTATATTTTTCTCTAGCCTTTTCCTATACATTTCCCACATCTTTTGATGGGTGCCTACTGGACATCTGTGTCTGCCACTTATTCTTTGTGTATAAACATTTATTTTATGTTGCAAACTTTTCACAAATATGACTTTGCATTTTTGCATAGCAAGTGATTATCTTCTATAATTGGACACTTTATGGTATTACTGGTTTTTCCTAGAATAAATAATGCTGCCATGAATGTTTGTATGCATAGTGGATTTCTACATTCAGCATTACTTCCTCAGACTAGAAATATCAGTCATCAGCTAAAGGGTCAAAGATAAGATCTTTTTAAGGCTTTAAGACATATGGCCAAATTATGTCCAAAATGACATCAATTTCAACTTACTGGATAGCTAGAAAGAGATGTAAATAATTCCATGAAGAATATCTTCATCACAACAAATTTTGCCACGTTTCAGGGAATTCAAAATCAGGAATACTCTTGGAAGTTTTATCCCGATAAATACCCCAGAATAGTTATTTTGTGTATGTGAAATGTTGTAGACAGGAAGGATGGTAAATACTACGATTGGGATTTTAATTATGGTACTATGTGCCTTAAGTTGATTTTTTACTTACATTTCCATATACTGTATTTCATTGATTCTAAATGCACATCTCCTCCTCCATTCAACATCTCTGAAGCACCGTCAATTTCACTGAGCACAGTCTGCTTTCTTTTCCACTAATGCACATAACGATGGTACATCTAACTATCGATGGCATGTTGATTTAATGAAATATGGTAATTCTAGCTGCAGTACAAGGGACACATTCTGCTGCTCACATTTATATGGACCCCAAACCCACTACATTTAGCTTAAGCTATGCACAGATTCTGGGGCCAGAGACCAAACTAGTAACAGTGTCAGAGGGTAATGTATTAAAGACAGACTCAAGTCAAGTCAAATCTTTTATTATTATAGTAACCTGGGGGTACTGAAGCTACCTTAGTCTTATCAGATACTATTTGATTGTGGGATTCAGGATACTACATTAACGAGGATGTGAAATTGTAAAATCATTTATAAAGGGATCAAGAGCATACACAATGCCCTGTCTTACAGGTTCGAATCTAACATCTATGCTACCTCTCAGGTGTAGAAGTTACCTCTAAAGTTTCATGGAGGTAAAATAACAGAATTATGTATGTCTTTGTATACACATAGATTGGGAAGAAATATCACTTTAGAAGAGGAATTCATTATCCTGCAGTCTTGTAAATTATTGCATGCCCAAGGCAGGTAACAATTATTCTGAGCAGGTAGTAAAGAATGCTAATTTCACGTATTTTATATGCTCTGTGTCCTCTAAAAGGATGATGGAGTTTGCCAAGTTGATATCTTGAAAAGCTGTATTGAAAAGCAGCATTTTGATAATTTTACAGGTATCAGATGGGACTTATAACAAATGAAAAATATACTTTAAAAAAGTCAGACCAATTTAAGAAGTTATTCAAACACAGTCTCTCTCCTCCCCTCTCCATGGAGAGACTTAACAGGTTATAAGAAAAATACCTGAAAGTTAAACTGATAACCCTTGAATATGGTTTGAAGATGTCTTCAGGCCACCTAAAATCACATTATAATGTGAAGTTGTACTAATATAAAGATGTACTTGGAACACTTGTCTCAATGTATGCTATTTAAGCATCTTGTTCAATTCGGAGTGCTATGTTGAAAGAGGGACAGTGAAAATGGAGTTGGCCAACCAGGACGGCTCCAACAGTTAGTTGTTTCCATCCTCACTGTCTCCTCATCTTCTGGTTCCTTCCCTTCACAACACGAACAAACTCCAAGGCTGACTTTCAGTCTATACAGTATTTGCGCTTAACTGGATTCTTTTTGAGACAATCAAAACCCTTTACCATTGATCTCAATGGTCAGTGCCATCTAAATTCTTTGGTTGCTTTGCCTAAGTCTCTATCAAAGGATCCTCTTTTTGTTATGTCCTTTAACTATTAATATTCTGTACAGCAGCACACTGGCCCTCTTTTGATGTATCAACATCTATAACTTTTCCAACATACCAGGGCATCTTTCTTTTTAGCCAGACCCTTCTCCTGAGCTCTATATCTACATATCTGATGTCTGATGGATGGCCCACAGACCCCTCAGTCTCCAAAAAAAATCCCTACCCAGGCCTGAAAAATCAGTTCCTCTTGTATTTCCAATATCAGGGAAAAGAACTATTACTAATGTGCTACTGTTTCCTTGTCCCTGTCTAACATGCAGCTGATCTCTAAGCCATGCTGATTCTACCCAGCCCCCCTTCCCCAGCCTTTGAGACTCATCCCTTCCTTCTACCAACTCCGGTGATTCCTGGGTTCAGGCCTGCATTATCTCAAATATTTTAAGACTCTGTCCAACTAGTTTTCCCTCAATTCTATCCATCCTCCATACTGCACCAGAGTAAGCTTTCTAGGTACAGAAATATACACTAATATTCTCAATTTCTGGCATTATCACTCATGAGTTTAAATTCTTGAAGGCCTCCCCAGCACTGATGAGAGAAATCTAAACTTCTCTGTGTGGTCCTTGATGAGCTGGTTCCCATCTACTTACTTAGCTGTTTCTAGATTAATTCTTCCTTGTTCAACCCAGGCTTAGGCCACTAGGCGTTAAATGCAATTCTCCAGATACCTCTCCAGTGGTCTAACCATGGGCAGTGATTCCCTAGAAGGGAGTGAGCTGTCTATAAACTGAAATGTCTGAGCAAAAGCGACAGGAAATTCCAAAAGAGAGCCCAGCCTTAGGGGCAAAGAGTACAGCCAGCGAGGGTACAGCTGGCCCAGCTGTACAGACACAAGAACGTGAACATGGCCGAAATGCTGTGATGACACACAACAGGAAGCACTGAGTCCTCTAGTGAATAGGGTACAAGAGACTGTCTTTAGAGTACCAAGTTATTTTTTGAGGGTAATATTGAAGTTTCTGGTTAAAAAAAATATATATGACAGCCAAAAATATATATGACAGCCAAAAAATATATATGACAGCCAAAAAAACCCCACCACAAAACAACAAGAAAAACCCATAACAACTGAACAAAAATCTATTGAAGCTCTAAGTTTAGAGGTAAATAAATTATGTTTTGACATGACAGGGAAATACCCTCCAAAATATAAAGCTGAGATAACTTCGCTTTATTTTATTTTTATCATGTTAGCATCAGGTCCTTGCTTGGAAATTGCTGCTGTCTACTCAGGCCCCATTCAAAGCTCAGTTCCTTCTGATGTGTGGCTCTGCTCTGAGGTCAGGAAACTCCTATTCTTCTGAACCCCCAGAGCCCCAGAAATCTGCATCACCCACATGCTCCTCTGAATGGACTAGAGCATGGTCCATCTAACTGTTTCCTTTGTAAATACTGCTCATCTCACTAATCAGATCATAAGCTTCCTGGGGACACAAGTCAGGGTTACTTTTGTCTTGGTGTTTCAAACCTTGTACTACACCTAATATACAGTCAGTTGAATAAAATACAATGAATAAATGAATGAACAAATGAATCACTTTTAAAAATTCTTCTTTACCATCATTCCTAATCTGGTGGCACAAACCAGATCTCTACTTCTTCTCTGTCTTAGCAAACAAGCAAATAAAAGCAAGCAAGCAAGAAACAAATACAATTTTAAAACCATCAACAAAACTAAAAGCAATCTATGGAATAGGAGAAGATAACTGCAAATGACATATCTGATAAAGGCTTAGTATCCAAAATATATAAAGAACTGATACAACTCAA
The DNA here is from genome assembly GCF_002288905.1 of Enhydra lutris kenyoni. Taxonomy (NCBI): domain Eukaryota; kingdom Metazoa; phylum Chordata; class Mammalia; order Carnivora; family Mustelidae; genus Enhydra; species Enhydra lutris. Next base: position 74,353,144 of record NW_019154085.1, on the reverse strand, counting down.
CACCCCCCAAACCAACAATCCAATTAAAAACGCGCAGAAGACATGAACATATATTTCTCCAAAGAAAACATATAGCTGGCTGACAAACACGTGAAAAGATGCTTATCATCACTTATCATCAGGGAAATGCAAATCAAAACCACAATGAACTATCACCTTCTACCTGTCAGAATGACTAAAATAAAAAACCGTAAGAAACAATAGGTGTTGGTGAGGACAGGGAGGAAAAGGAACCCTCTTGCACTGTTGGTGGGAATGCAAACTGGTATAGCTACTGCGGAAAACAGTATGGGGCTTCCTCAAAAGTTAAAAATAGAAATACCATATGATTCAGCAATCGCACTACTGGGTATTTACTGCCCCCCCCGAAAGAAACATTAATTCAAAGGGATACATGCACCCCTATGTTTACTGCAGCATTATTTACAATAGCCAAGATATGGAAGCAGCCCAAGTGTCCATTATTTGATGAATAAAGAAGATGTGGTATACATATATATACACGCACAATAGAAAATTATTTAGCCATAAAAAGTAATGAAATCTTGCCATTTGCAACAACATGGATGGAGCTAGAGTATAATGCTAAGCAAAATCAGTCAATCAGAGAAAGACTAATACCATATGATTTCATTCATATATGGAATTTTAAAAACAAAACAGGGATGCCTGAGGGGCTCAGTCGGTTAAGCAGCTCCCTTTGGCTCAGGTCATGATTCCAGGATCCTGGGATCAAGCCCCACATTGCGCTCCTTACTCAGCAGGGAGCCTGCTTCTCCCTCTGCCTGCCACTCCCCCTGCTTGTATTCCCTCTCTCACTCTCTGACAAATAAATAAATAAAATCTTTTAAAAAATGAATAAAAAAAAAAAACGAAACAAGCAAAAGGAAAGAGAGAGAAAGAGACAAACCAAGAAATAGACTCTTAACTATAGAGTACAAACCGATGGTCACCAGAGGGGAATGGAGGAAAGAGGTGATGGGCATTAAGGAGAGCACTTTATGATGAGCACCGGATGATAAAAATACAAACTTTAAAAAAAAAAAGTTTGTGCAAAGGAAAAACAAAAGAAACAACACCTTTTCTTAGTACAAGCGTATGCCACTAAGCCTCTATCATTTACTACACCTGAAGGAAACACTGCAACACTTAGGAGGCTAAGAGTATATTTTGCATGTTTACAGGATGACATCTATGTGTTTACCCAACCATTATTATTATTTTTTTTAAAGATTTTTTTTTAAGATTTTTATTTTATTTGACAGACAGAGATCACAAGTAGGCAGAGAGGCAGGCAGAGAGATAGAGAGAGGAAGAAGCGGGCTCGCCGCTGAGCACAGCCTGATGTGGGGCTCGATCCCAGGACCCTGGGATCATGATCTGAGCTGAAGGCAGACGCTTAACCCACTGAGCCACCCAGGCGCCCCTACCCAACCATTATTTTGATCTTTCTGATTCATGATACTTTCAGAATAAGGATTCTGAAGATCAATTACCACAGACTGAGTTCATGACATGAGGAGCCCAAGGCAAACCATTAAAATGTACTTATTAAAAAAAAGCCCTCTGCAGACGGGCACGACAGGTGCTACTTTGAGTGCTCATGCTCCCGAGTCCCGTGGTTGTGCCCCAGAAGCAGGATAGGCACCTCAACTGACAGTGTTTTATGGTGAACACAGCAAGTGTGGCCCAGGTAACAATACTCAATAGCGTGAAACTTAACACTGAGGGTAAGCTGACAGTTTAGGTACATAAAACACGGTGAGACGGTTTGTCTATTTTTAGGGACTGAGGGAAACTACTCAAGCAGGAGCCGATCCACATGGAAAACCACTTACCCAGGATTTGCTCGCTCCTTCACTCTGATCCAAGGCACCAGGAAGTGAACAATATTTTATATAAACACTGAGTTCTCACACAAAATCACATAACAACATTGAATTCTAAAAAGACTTTTTAAAAGGGCATTTATAGACTAAAGGAAGGAAATAGTTCAGAGGAAGTGCTTGGGGTAAAAAAGCATTAAGCGCAGTTTTAAAGGATTTTTATCAGAAATTTCAACTTTGGTATACATAGGTATTTGGTGAGTATTACAAAGATCAATATATGTTGAATAATATATAATGAATAATAGATAATGAATGCATATTAATAATATGTAATGAATATATATTGAATAATATATTTTATGATGTACAATATATCTTGAAATATATGGGTCTTGCTTCAGGGAACATAACTTAGATAGGAAGAAAATTCTAAAAGTATAAAGCAGAAAAGGAAAAAGTAGGTAAGAGTAAGCAGTAATTCTCAACAGATGTGGTATAAGTCGAAAATATTAAGTGTGGAAGATCTAGTAGATTCTGTTGTATTTAACACTAGGTTAAATATATTCTGGAACATATTTTAGAAGTGTAAATCATGTATAAATGCATGATTTGTCTTTTAAAAGGGGTGGTCTTATAAATGACCATTGAAAGACATCAAAAGTATTCAATCGGTCAAAAAAACACAATTATATGTTTACAAGCAAGTTTGGTTGATTTTTACTCTTACCTTGATCTATTTTGCAAGAAACAGTTAACTTCAACCTTAATTAAATTAATTAATTTTTAAAGAATTTTAAAATTTAATCCCGACATTGTAATGTCTTGAGGGGGGTGGTTTCAGTTGAACATGCCATGCAAGACGGACCACCTCCACCCCAATATTTTACCTTCCAGGATCGGGTATGCGTCATGAGAGTGAAACAAACATTCTCTTTTACCTGAGACAGTGACTGTCGGAGCCGTGCCATCTGCGTGCTGTGGCCTTTATTGTGATCCTGCTCAGAAACCATCTGCTTAAGCTTCTCCTTCTCTATAGCTATGCTATTAAATGCAGACTTCAAAAGAGAATGCACTGGGTGGGGAAAAAAATGAGAAACAAAGATCATATGGATCTAGGAAGAATATATAAAATTACAAATTTTTCAGCATTTTAACTCATGGGTAGACATTATCTGGAAGGATTATATTACAGTCTAGGTAAAAGTCAGCCTAACAACAGAATCTTCCAAAATACCTATACACAAAATGCATATGGTAACAGTAATTACTCAGAGTGAAAATTGAGGTATTTCATACCTGAGACGATTTAGAAGCAGGATATAAAATGTTGATATCAATTCTTAAATATCAAGATTTAGAAAATTAATCTATAATTCCTAGAAGGAAAAGGCAACAGGTTTTCTTCTGTCACGGATGATAAGAATATTTGAACAGTTCTGTGTACAGTGAATTCTCATGCAAATCATTTAGAACTATCCAGATATTATTTCCCCAAAGCAGGTACCCAAAAAGAGCATTTTATAAATTCTGCCAAAATAAAACAGGAAGCTGATTTAGAAGTCCTGACTAGTTCTCTTTGAGGTAGGAAATGATTTGGCCTTGAGAATAGTACTTGAATTGCTTTGTCAGCCAGGAACATCTTGAGGTAAGCACTGCATTCAAAGAGTAAAACTTCCAGGTTGGAGACGAATAAGTTCTGGACATCTAATGTACAGTTTGATGACTATAGTTAGTAATACTGTATTATATACTTCAAAGTTAAGAGAGTAGATCTTACATGTCTTCACCACAAAAAAGAAATGGCAATTACATGACATGAGGGAGGTGTTAGCTGATGATGCTATGGTGGTAATAATTTTGTAATATTTAAGCGTATCAAGTCAACAGGTACATCTTAAACTTGTTAAATGTTATATGTTTATCATATCTCGAGAAAGCTATAAAAAACAAAATAAAACCACCGTAAAAACAACACCCCCCGCCCATTTCTGTGAACCCAATAACATACATTGGTAGAATCGGAGGTAGTCTTAAAGTCTGAAATGCAAGAAGGTTGGATTTCCAATTCCTATCTTTATAATAGCAGTTTCTATAATATGCAAAGTCTGCTAAACTAGGGATTTCCATATTCGAGAAGAGTTATTTTTAAAAGAAGTGGAAAATTTTAGCAAAAAACACAGGCCTGAATGAAGAGCGGAAAAATGGTGGGATCACAAGGGACACACAATCTATTGATTTATGTGCCACATTCTAGTCATCATTGATTTAAAAGTACTAACTTGAAAGCCGGCATACATTAACCCCACTGGCCGTTCTAAAAGCAGACTCTCAGACATTTTAAAATCATAATTCTTTCTAAAGAGTTTGCTCATAGTCATAGAAAAGCCCCCCCCCTTTTTTTTAGCATAGTTGGAAAGAAAATACGTTGTTTCAACAGAGGCTTTAAAATCCTGTTGAAACATGGATTTCCTGAAAACCTCAGGATTGTAACCGAATACACAAAGCTTTCCTGGGGCCACTTTCTAATTTATTCATCTCCCTTGAGAGGCTGTGCTATACATACTTCATTCACACATTTGTTGTCTCATTTTGCCTGCTTCTACAACCGCCCCCTTGTCCCCCTGCTGTTAGAAGTAAACGTTCCTGGCCGTAATCCTATGCTGTTATATAAAGAAAATAATACTGCTCTCGTCTAATGGTATAATTAGTATCTGGCTAAGAAATATAATAAAAATGTATCAGGAGTAAAATTGCAGGTGAAAGAGAGTTGGCCTTATAGAATCTCCACTGAGAAATCTTCAGAGAAAAAATGGTGGGGGGAAGATGATTTAGCTTAACTGTTTATGATTACAGAATTAAAGAAATATCTGATAGAACATCTTGGATGATGGTTTGAGAGTATGAAATTTTGTTGATTTCAACATTCCTAGAGATGTTCTCAGTGTATGTCTCGTCTTTTTCCTGACCCACCAGGCTCTTGAGCATTATGGGGGCACATGAGATGTTCCATTTACAACACATTTTCAAGAATATCTTATCATCTCTTACCAACAGCCTCAGGGTAAATAAATGGGACTATTTCACAATAAGATGTTAATGACTGAAAACCACAAAATGTGTATCTTTCTTCAAGAGAGTATGCATTTTCAAAGAGAATGCCTGGGAAGGTACTATCTTGAATCAAAACATGAATATCAGCAACTGAAATTGAAATGCTATAGCAAAAGCGGGGGCGGGGTGGTAATTTGGAACCCAGGCTCTTGGTAAACACAGACAGGACTGCTCAGTCCACCTACAAGCTACTACCTGCCTCTTATTTATTATACCCTGCTCTCTGTGGCTAATAACACCTGAACTTACACAACACGCCTTACTGGAATTAAATATGGAAAAAGGGACTCCCCCCCCCACCCCGGTGGGCTCAATTACCCCTCCCCTCAAATCTGAACTGGCCCATGAAGCTCTGGCCAATAGAGGGCAGAGGAAGTGACACTGTGCCAAGTGAACAGAACTGGCAGCTTATCCACTCCCTTGGAGCCCGGAGCTGTCATGGAGAGGGACACAGCTGTGTGCACCCCTGCAGCTATCCCCCCAACATGCCTGGAACCTGGGTGAAGCCACCTTGGATCTTTCAGCCCAGCCCAGCCTCCAACCGAATAGCACTGAGGCCGGGCCACGTCACACGACACAGGACTGAGCCTGAGCTATGATCAAGGAGTGTTATTTAATAAAGGAAAAGAATGCTTGCCACTGAACTCCTTGCTAAGGATAACCCACAGTCTGTATTAAATGAGAACTAAAAGACACTGAAAAAGAAATCTTGAGTCATAATGTCTGCTGGCCTGCCTAAGATAACCCTTTGTGTCTTTCCTCCTCTCTCCCCGCTTATGAGACTTTGTTTCTCCACTCAAAACTGTGAACCAAGAGGCAGGCATCACACCTCACTGCATTTTGTATCTAAGACTCCGATCAGTATAGACACTACTTAGTCTTTCTACCACGACCACCTGGACAAGGATTGAAGGGTAAACGATAACCTCTCACCAAAGAAGAGAGCGTCTCTAAAGGGCACCTGGTATTTGTCGTTACCTTTCTGTGCAATTAGACAAAATTCTTCTTGAAGCTTTGTATAATCTGTCGAACTTTCCAGAGGGTCAGTGAGGTGGCTAGGGGGAGTCTGAAATTCGATGTCTGCACAAAGGTTGGGGTTGGAGGAGTGCAAGCGGACTGGTGACATGGTAGCACTGAAAGGGACCTGAAAGGGGACAGCACAAATTAGGAAAGAACAACAGTACATTGGTCCACATTCTCGCACACAGGAAAGATGGCGTCCCTTCTCCAAAATACTAGGTTCCTTTGTAATGACACACCCAGAGACACTTAGTACCCATTTAGTTGGCAGGTGGTTGGGGTGGGAAGGAATCTCAGTTCAGAAAGCAGATTTAGGACTGCTGTAGACTCCGCCAGCTTTTGCCTGTTACAGGGAGAGAGGACTACAGAACGTCAGGCAGGAAAGGCAGAATCCCAGATAAGCTTTGCTCTGAACCCACAGTTGGAGCTAAAAAATCACTGGCAGGAAACAGTAGTTGGAACTCTTACTAAGTCTGGGTACTAGTGTCAGAGGACTTTTTATGCTCACAGAGTAGGAACTCACCAAACAGGTAAAAAATACAAGAAAGATTTACTTGCTCTGTGGCCATGGGATAAAACATAAACAGGTTTAACAGTAAATATAATCATGGTTTAAAAAGACTCAATTAAATCTGAAATTGATTTATTAAAATATATTTGTAAATGAAATATATATGATATAAATTACTGTCATTTAACCTTTGTACGTTACATACAACACTGGTAAACATACGAACATGGCTTACAAAATGGCCAATATTGAAAAGCAGTAAGTAAAAAAAGTCATATTACTATAGATTTTCCCAAATGGCTGCAGATACTTTCTTGCCTGCCCTGAATCTGGGCTAGGCTTGTGATGGGTGGGGGTAAAGCACCATTCCCTCTCCTTCTAGAAGTTACACTTGACCATTATAAACGCCATCGGCCAAACATTCCCAAAAAATGAGAACACCAATTCCTATTGTAAATCAGATTACCAGTAACCTCCCCTAGTTCTTACTGCACAGATGTTCCTTCAATTATCTTCAAGAATCACTCTTAAGACTCCTCCACAAGCTGAATTTTATATACATTAAGGGGTAATTCACACCTAGCTAGCAGGAAATATGCCTATCTGATGTAGATGTGTATCAGAACCACTTCCTTTTTTTTTTTTTTCCCTATTTTGATAGAGCTTTAAACTTCCTGACCGAAGAAGAGAGAGCGAGTGGGAGAGGGGTGAAGAGTGGGGAGAGGGAGGGAGGGAGAGAGAGAGAGAACGGGAAAAGGGGCTTGTACTTGTGTACTGAGGATACACAGGGTAGACGGAGGAGTTGGAGAGAACCAACAAATCCAGGCTGAACTGCAGTTTACGGACCTGGGTAAGGGTAGCTGAGACTGGAGGGGCGCCCTTTGGATATAGCTTGGCCACAGCGATGGCAAGGAGTTATTATCTCAAAAGATATCCAAGGCTTACTGGGAAACAGTGAGCATGAAGCTTTCTCCCTAAATTCAGTTATGCTAAGCACGCTACTATAGGTTATCCAAAGCATCTGGTATCTGGAGTTATCAAGTGGGTCTATCTGGTCCTCTGTAGGGACCTTGGCTACACTGAAATGGGGACATGTCAACAACTTGTTTATCTCATCAGGATCAGAATTTTGGGCTACTCTAGAGAAGAGACACAAAAGTGGCAGAGAAACCATTTGAGAAAACGAAGTCTTTGGATTCGATAATGTGGTAGAATCCTGACCAGGGAACTCTGTGATAATAATGACCGAGGTCTTCTGGGGGTCCCTATAAAGGATCCAGATATATTCTGGAAGAATATTTGAGGATAGACAAAGGGAATTTCGATCTTAACTGTGGTGATGCTAAATCTAGACACAGCAGTGAGCCCTTAGCCTTTTGGGAGGGACACAGAGAATCCATGGGAAGGTTGGTGAAGACTAGAAAGTCATGGAGAGAAACTGTGACTTGAGGAAATGGGCAGATCAGGAAGTGTGCAGATTTAAGGATTTGATACGGTTTTCAAACACAAAGAACTAGAAAAGCATAAAAAGAAATGGTGGGTATCTGGTAATGGGGAATGTAATGTGTTGAGGTTCACGGAAAAGGGTTTTGCCTGCATTTAGTGCCCTCAACACTCCAAGGACTGGCACGAAATAGGAGAGGAGGTATGGAGACTGGGGGAGGCCACAATGCAGTAGAGGCCCAGACATGCCAGTGAGGACCCAGACTTGTCCCTGAGATAATGGCCTGTCTATTAAAAGTTGGAATCAGACACTAAGAGGAAAAACACATGTTACACATTTATTTTTTGAACATAATGAAGTTTAAATTGGCAATTAAAACAGTAAAACTGATCTTGTATATAACCCGCAGGGAAAGGGACTTGGAATGCTCCATTCAAACTGCAATCAGACAGCTCCCTGGGCAATTGAACCCAGTTTTTATATACTTCTGACTGAAAATGTTTATATTGCTACCATTTTTGTTAAAAGAAGTATATGGAATGGGTCATTTTAATTGAAGAATTCATGAAATGAAATTGAGAATACAAATGGAGATGTATTAATTTAATTGAATGCTTCATTCAATTAGAGTTATTTACTCAGTTTTTTCTTCATTAATTTGGGTACAATGGGATTAAAAAATGTAAGTCATAGCTAGGTCTTCTGTCCGTGATGGCTAGAGTGGGAGCTGTCCCCAGTTCTCACTGTTTGCACTCAAGACTCCTCCATATTGGATGCAGCCTTTACACCCCACTTAGGAACAAAGTCCAAGGTTTCCCTGAAATTTTGTGCCAGGGAGGAAGCCTGATCTTGGAATATTCTGATACTAATAACTGCAGCTCGGAATGGGGATGATAGGAGGTGCTTTTAACACCTGTCTACAGAGAAGTCAAAAGAGAAACATGGATCAACAGTGGAACAGTGGCACCCAAATTTAGCAATGGTAGACATGAATGAGAAAGGGAACACACAAAAGCAGAGCTAAGAGAGATACTGAGCATATACAACGTACAGAGCCAATGTGAAAAGTCTCCTGCTGCAATTCCTCTGTGTGATGTGTACAGGGATCCTTGTGTAGAGAACTAATTGCATTGGGACCCTCAGTGTTCTTCTGTGGGGGAGGGGGCCAGTGTGTCTTTTCCCAACCTGCTATTCTGTTGGGTCTGGCTCATGTTGGGTGTGAGCCATTTTGGGTTCTAGTGCTAAGAATCCACAAGAATCAATCTCTGAAACATCTGCTTTGGGTGCACTTTTCTTTGGGAGCAATCTCAGCTGCCCCAGTTATTTGAGTGGGTCTCCTCCTCACTGGAGGAAAATAAGCAACTGGGAGTCATTTGCAATATTCTAGGTAAAAGGCACCGAGCTGGATCGGATGGGCTAAAAATGCATGGGATAACTTAGTGTCGGGAAGGAGGAGGGTTGGAATTAAGAGGAACACTGCACCAAGAGAAATAGGGGGGCTGAGTCACCAGCGTCCAATCAATTGAGGTGTGAATGAAGGGGTGAGAGGATTGGTGCAGCAAGTTCAAGGTCACACTACATGGTTTCATGCTTTGCTATGGAGTTAAAGCTACAAATCCTACAGGGTTTAGAGTAACTATTCCCTCTAGTTATTTCTGAATACATTATTAAATGTTGCCAACTTTTTTCATGAGATGCTTGGAATTACTGGAAGTTATTCTTAACCTCTGTGGTCACTGGGAGAAGGGTATTAATACTCTCCTCTTTTAAAAGCTTTTTCTTTTCCATTTCCCATTTAAAAATAAATAAATAAATAAATATATACATATATACATATATATAGTATATACTATATATATATATATACTCTATATACTGACACTATACATATATATATGTATATATATATACCCATTCTGTTCAAATAGATTTTAATCCCACTTTTATTATATTCATTACATGTATCTACAATTAAAAAATGAAAACAGTAGAAACACAATCGCTTCCCTGCATGCCTTCTTAGAAGTACATTATTTAAAGAAACATAGGTATTTTCACAAAATGACTGATCTTTCCTTTCCATACTGTGATACTGTTCTCTGATAATGATCTGGATTTCTTAATTTTATACATGAAAGATTAAGAGCAACTTAACTAATTTTACATGTCTCTATTGGCATACTCTGTTCCCATGTCAGTGTTATATGTTACACATACATGCATAAGATAAACACTAATTGTGATACGAATTTCATGAATTTGTTCAAGTGTTCACAAAACTGTGAGTTTAAGAATCCATTCCCTAATAAACTCCAAGCCTCTGGTTCATTTCATAATCAAAGGCCATTCTCTCTCTCACAAAATCCAGCTAAGCAGTGAGATACCAAGCAAGGGTCAGTTTTTCATCAAAAGTAGAAAAGCAATAATCCTCTCATGAGTAGCCATTCTCTCACAATGCAAGCAAAACCTCTTCGTATTTTTCAGCAATTCTAGTCTTCAAGTATATTCCACCATGAGCAAGAGAGCAAAACGTTTGTTAATTCAGAAAATACTGTCCAATAGCCAAAAAAACTAACATCCATGATTGCTATAAACTTAGTATTCGCATTTTAAAAAGTTGACAGGGGATGTCATGATTAAGCAAATACTACGATTTGCTTTTATCCAGCAAAGGGTTCTTGTATTTGCACATTCTCTTTCCTATTGTGCATGCACCGTTCACTATTCTAAACAGCTTCTACTCAATTTAAAATTGTGGTTATTTGCCTTAGCTATTTCAACACTTATTCTACCCTCCTAATAAACCTTAGATGTATAATAAACACCATTTAACTTGGTGGTTTTCTCCTTCCCACACTACATATTTTCTGACCTTCTGCTCAATATTCTTTCCAGAAAAATTTTCCTTGCTAGATGTAATTTGGGTAGTCATTTAGAGATGACATCAAAATTCACCTTTTCTTACCCTCTCTTTTCTTTATTCTCACATCCTTTTCAAATAGTCACAATGCTACAAAAAAAAGCACAATTTTTGTCTGTAGTAACATGACTTTTCTTAGAAAAACAGAAATCAGTAAGCAGAGGTTCCAATATCAGTATGACAAAAAAACTATATATATTTATGTATCATTTTAGGAACTTCCACACCACAGGGAGCCATACTCAGTTCTGCCACCTGGCATTTATATTATCTCTTACACGGTCAGTGAAGAATGGGGCTAAGGGGTCATTTTCCACCGCAAACACAAATACCCGTGTGCGACACCTGCCATGCAGAGACAGCCAGACAACATGCAAAAGCTACACCAACACGGGAGGGAGCTACGGTCGAGACCGCTGCACACAGACAGCACCACAGGGACAGGGGAGGCGCCACTCGGACCAAGTTGCTCATTCTTAGTCAATGTCACTTGAGACTGAAATCCACTCACTGTTGTAGCCACTGCTGCTGCTAGCCTCTGCCGACGCCGAGTGGTGCTGAACTGGCCCTTCGCAGATGGCCCTTCCTGACAGTGAATGAGAGAAGAGGAGGGAGGAGAGAGGGAGGGGCAGGGGAGGGGGGGACAGGATGTGGGAGGATGAAAGATAATCAGACAAGGGAAAGGGAGAGTTTTTAAGTGGAGTTGACTTTTCCCTAAATTGCAGCATTGAAAAGTTTCTCCCACTCACACTGGGAGAAAAGCTCACTGTCCTCATTGCAGAACTCCAGACACTGATGTCTAGCTGCTGAATATGACCCCACCCCAAAAGGAGATGGGAAGTCAGGGCTTGATGTATAATAGCTTGCGATCTTAAGTTAAATAAATATGTACATTGTTTCCTTCATGTTATATGTAATCAAAGGCATTCAATCAATGAAAGCAAAGATAAAAGTAAGTTCAGGAAAAATACGATTAAATAATGTGGTGCGGAGGCTAAAACAAATAAGCTGTAATGGGAGTCTCCCGTTAGCCAGGCAGAATTTTTTTTCTTTCTTGCTGGGAGGAAAAGTCCAGGGGGAAGGGTACCGGGAATCTTCAACATCCATTTATTCCCCTACTAGAAAGCTCTCTGGGATTCAACATTAGGAATGGTGTTGGAATTTTGAGGTTGGAGAATTTTCCAAGGAGGAAGCCAGTCTGCATAGCACAGGGGAAAGAGCACTCACTATGCCTAGCGTGTTCGGACAATGCCTGCAGAAATCAACTAGGGAAACCTGAAAGCAGAGGTTTCATACAATGATGTGCACCTCTGCAGAAACCAGCAGAGAAGCTGAGAGCTTTCTTCTTTGCCTCTTTTTTGGTGGACAGGATCATGGGATAATGACATTTCCTTCTAACTACTCAAGTTTCCATCTGTCCCTTTGACAGACCCTCCCTCTTCATGGTTGTGAATGGTAAGTTCAGTTCCAATGAACTGAGACATACTTAGGGTCACCTAATAGTGCAGATTAAGCAAAAGCAGCACGACTGCTTTAGTCTTTTTGGAACAATGGAAAAATATTTTAAATTCTTAGAACTCCAATTCTCTTCAAAGTTTCCCCATAACATTCACATTTCTCTTCCACGTTCCTGTCTTCTGCATGCATTATGTAAATGTTTACTGTAGACACACATACATATATGATGTGTTTTCCACAAAAATTTTTCTGTACAAAATCCCTTCATGCTTAATGTAGTAAGTAAAAGGAGAAAGAACTTATTTTTCCCCTTTAGTATGATTTGAGCATCTGTGAGATCTAAGACAGCTATGCATGAATGATATCTGACCATGGTTCCTGCTATTGCCCATTCTTTCCAAGAACTAGGGATCTAGTATTAATCTGTGCTATTCGTCTTACAGGAAACCTAGCAGCTCTCTCATTGATAGCAACCCTTTAACAATCATTCCCTCTTGCCCTCCTCTACCTCATTGGAAACACAGTCAAACAGTTACTATGTAATGATGATAATGAGATTTTTATTAGAAGCAGAAATCTGAACTTTGGGAGAAAGTCTTTTTCTAAAAGGTAATCTCCAGAGAGCTTTCTAGGACCAATGCCTTCAATGAGTTACACAAAGGCTTGCCGAGGCTGGCTTCTCAATGGCTTCTAGTGGAAATACGGGCATGCGGATCTAAAATGTAACCTTCATATTCAAATCAATAACACACTCTAACCTGCATTAAGAATGAGCAATTAAACATATAGTACAACACGCTCTTCATTTCTACTCTCCTGGGGTCAATTTTTTAAATGATTCATTTTGAAGTTATTTCAAAATAACAACTACAGCAGAATGCTGGATGCCAAGTTCGCTTTAACAGTATCATTAAGAACAGCAGTCACAACAATAACTGCCAGGACCAACACAGGACAGTCTAGGTTCCTCCACAAATGGCTGGTGTAACTCCAAGTTACCAGCAGCAGAGGGGATGAGCCGTGGGCCGCTCACTGCAAAGCCTCTCAAGTTGGCTGCAACAATGACATAGAGAAGGTGGCCCAAGCAGTGAAATGACTATGGGCTCAAAACAAACACTCGGCACCATCAGATGGGACTTCTAGGGTCGAGGAGGGAAAAACCTGTGTATTAGGGTGGGAGAACATAGTAGGTATGTTTAATCCACCAAGTAAAAATAAATGTGATACCCTCCTATGAGGAAAATAATGACAAATAAAGACATTTATATGGGTCATAGACACCCCTGGCTCATTGTACAGATCTCCAGCCAAGTGTGCGTGTTGAAGAAACTTCCAAGTAACTTCCCACTAAGAAAGAATGAGCACTCTAAGGGCTCCGTGACAGCCTGTTGGTTTGGGTGAGCAGAAAAGGTGCAGGGATTGTACCAAAGTCTACAGAATTCACCCTACAATACCTTCTGCTTCACCAGTCCAAGTGGAGGCAGGGAGTAATGAGTAGTTCACTGCCACCCCCAAGTCTACTGATCGCCACTTGGAGTTGGGATCACTTTCAGAAGTTTAAAGTTTTCTTTGATTGTGGGGAAGAGGTGATTTTGATTTCCCTCGAAAAGAACTGAACTAGAATCACAAGGGCCATCTTGTTGCACTTTGGCAAAACAAAAAACAAGCAAAAGAGCATAAATAAAAATTAAAAAAAAAAAAAACAACTACCCAAATATTTGGCAGAAGTATGAACGAAAAATATTTCCCTACTTTTTGAACAATCTCTTTTGATGACTCAAAAAAAGGTCTCCCTAAACATTCCTCATATGGAAAAGCACAGCCTGTGACTAGAAGGGCTATTCTAGCTGCTGTCTCTTCCCTCTGGAAACAACGGAGTGATATGAGGGCCACGGTGGACCTTGTAGCCACCACAGGCTGGCCAGGGGCACAGCGCTCACGTTCTTGAGGATGTGCCAGCCTGTTCGAGACAACAGCTGTGAATAGCAATCTGTTCAGTGGCATACCTTATAAAAACGAGACTGAACGAATATCTGTCCACGAATGTGTATGTTCTTAGAACGCTGGCCTCCTTCAATTATTTTTATAATTGTTTTTTTCCTTAGCTATGATAACCATAGTTATTTTAAAAAGCCCCAAAAAACTAGACAATCACATGCCCCCCAAAAATGAAACTGCCAAAAGCACCTTTATGTAAATTTCTGGGGAAGTCATTTGGCACAGTTGTCTCTATGGTATTAGTGTTCTGAAGAGAACACACAAAAACATACCTATTGAAGAAACGCTATAAATTGTGTTCACAGAATGTAGACATTCTAACCAGAAAAACATGAATCTTTAGTGCTTATGGAATTTATTTCAAATATATCAGGTTAGCAAGCACAGCAAAGCAACAAAGAGTTTGTTATTTACACATTCAGAATTACAACACAAAGAACATCAATACAATCAGAATTAAAGAATTATTACTTATTCAGAAAATATTGCAGAATTCTGGAAAAGAGTTCCTTTTCCTTTGTATTAGAATGTAAATTGATTTATAGTGTAATAAAAAGAAAAGCAAAATCCTGAGTCTGATTTTGATTGTGCAGGGCAAGAATTTTTTTTTTTAATAACAGATAGCTAGGATCAGAGTAGTAAACATTCTTATTTAAAGATCTGAAAGTAATATGATTTATGACATAAGAGGTTTCAGGCACTTACCATATTTCATATCATTGCAATGCACTAACGTAAAATTTCAAACTACTCTAAAAATTTCAAACCGTTCATTTCAAAAAATAACTTATTTAAAATGAATTTCAAGTAAATTTATCATGAGTCATTAAGACTTTCATAATTCAGATTTTTAAAAGTGATCGTTGATGGCCAAATTATATCTATTTTTGAAGAATCATATAATTTTAGAGTTGAAAGGGAATTCAGAGATCATTAAATTAACTCTATCACGTTACCCAGGAGCAAATGGAAGCCTAGAAAATTTAACAGAAATGCACAAGATTATACTGCCAGGAAATCACAGTTGATTAGCCTAGAACCTGAGTTTGCTGACTTTGAATCTTTTGCAGCCCTCATGCCTTTTTATTGATACATAAAATTTTGGACAAAGCTAATACATAAAAGGCTCTTTTGAGTGCCAGTATGTATAAATGAGTGCTCATTACAACACACTGGATTTTTAGCTTGATTTTTAAGCTAATTTTTTGTTAAATTATATTTTAACAGTTCAAAGGTGGTGAGAATGAAAATCCCACTATGTACTCTTTCAAATAATTTTAGCATTTTACAACTCAGTCTGTAAAACACTGGCTTTAAAGCAGGTCAGCCGCTTTAGACTCCTTAACCTCCACAAACTGATATATAAAGACTAATATCTTAAAGGCATATAAAAATATGAATGAAGGAAACGTAAAGTCTGTACCTGTAGTTGTATTTTTGTATCTTTGCTGACACTTTTTGTTCTCCATCGTCTTGTGACCCTCTTGTCTTTCTTTGAAATATCTACACAGTTAGCCTACATTACACAAATAGTTAAAAGCAACAAAGTATTAGTCGGTTCACACAAGTGATACAGATACAGACAAAGAGCCCAGCCAGTTAGTAAAGAATGGTTGTTAGCCCCCTAAAGCAAACCAGCCAGGAGAAAAAGTCCTATCTGATGTACAGTGGGCATTAAAAGCAGAAATAAGAACTTAATCATAAATTATATTTGTTTGCTATACAAAAGGAAAACAGGGTAAGAGCTTTTTAGCATTTTTTTCCCTACATAAAAAGATGGCAGCGGGGCTCCTAGGTGGCTCAGTGGGTTGAGTGGCTGACTCTCGATTTCAGCTCAGGTCATGATCGCAGGGTTGTGAGATCCAGACCCGGAGACAGGCTCTATCCTCAGCAGGGAATCTGTTTGGGATTCTCTCTCTCTCCTCTCTCCTTCTACCTCTGCCCCTCTCCCCAACTCGCACATGTGTGCTCTTTCTCTCTCTCTCTCTCAAACAAATCTTTAAAAAAAAAAGATGGCAGTAATTCTGAGAGTATCTAAGTTATATCTTCAAAATCTCTCTCTATATATATGTTATATCTTCAGACCTATCAATTCTAATGCAATACACACATGGAAGAATAATTCAGATATTTATTTCTATTAGTTTGTACTTAAATGTGAAATATTTCAAAATAGACACCTTAACATAACAATACCAAGAATTCAAAAATATTAAGACTAACTCCAGAATATAAAAAAATCTGTGCTATAGTTCTTTCCCTTTAAATGTTACCTGAATATATTCATAAAACAATCCAGTAAAAATCCTGCATTAATGTTTTAAAGTCCTCTCGGTGATGTTTACCTGCATGTCAGTAAAGTTAGGTGCTGACTGAGTTCTCTGAAGTATTTCCAAATTTTGTAGGAGCTTGCTAAGTTCCACGAGGTTTGACTGGCAGTGTGCAAGGTCTGAGAAAAATCAGAAATAAGAATATGTTAGAACTGGGCAGAGATGGGCAGTGATGGTAACAAAAGACAATACAAATTATGGCAAGTATGATTAGGCAGATCCATGCTTATATAATGATGGTGCTGGCAAATGAAACAAAACAGACCCTTCTCTGGTTTAGAAACTTAAAAGCATTGATGATGATGGTGATTTTTTTAGAATTACAGGGTCACATTTTAATTCTTGAATTTTACAGTCCAGCGTGACTATCACCACATGTATACAAATGGTGTAAAACAAAAACAGTGGTATTTTTAATACAACATAAACACCTATTTTATGGAAAAACTATATTTCATATCTACAAAGAAAGCCCACCTTTTTCAAACAATAGCCAAAATTAAAATTAACTACAAAATCTCCAAACAGGGGAAACTGCTTCAGTTTAAGTTATTCCAGGAAAAATGGACCCATAACACATTATAAGGGTGATCTGAAGATTGTAGCTGAATTCCTGTTTTTAGGGTCCCCCCCCCCCGAAAAAAGCACTGATTATTAAATGAGTTGAAAGCCTACCTACGAATTGAGAGCTAGCTATTACAATCTCAGTGACCTTGTGTGTTCTCACTTTCCTATTCAGGGGGCCCTTGTCACATAGAAACCACACTCAAGGGAACTTCAGTAGTTTTATGGTTTTATTCTTAGGAACCAGTTTACCTACTCCTACAATAGTTTACAAGGTTGATGCCTAGAATTTGGATTGAGTCAAAGTCAAGTTCAGAAAAACAAGATGGAATGCAAAGTCAAGCAGACAACTTCATCTATGATTTCTATTACTAACTATGTTGAAATGAATGATTTTTTAAAAATCTTTGAGGGAAAAAAAAAATCTTTGAGGGATGGGGCGCCTGGGTGGCTCAGTCAGTTAAACGTCAGCCTTGGGTTCAGGTCATGATCCTAGGGTCCTGGGATGGAGCCCCAAATCCAGCTCCCTGCTCAGTGGGGAGTCTGCTTCTCCCTCTCCCTCTGCCTGTGGGCCCCTGCTTGTGTGTGTTCTCTCTCTCCCTCTCTCTCTTCCCCCTCCCCTTCATGCTCTCTCTCTCTCTCTCTCTCAAATAAAAAAAATCTTAAAAAAAAAATTTATGAGGGCTGTTATACTAAACACAACCAAAGATTCTCAGATTCCCTGGCCCAGCAGCATCAGAGTCACCCGGACATGAAACATATTCTGTTTGAATTAATGTTTCATGAATAAATGGCTTTTAATTTTATTCTTAATTTTTAGCTTTATTTGAACAAAAGAAAATTTTTAAAGATTTTTATAATAAAATACCACTCTTAAAAATGAACTCTTAGTATATGAAAATTAAATACAGTCAAGAACACTGAGTTAGTAGTATTACTCACACAATTATCAAATATTTAGAACATGCCAGTAGTTATGTGATTATTTTTGCATGTGTACTATTCATAAAGGGACTGTAATAGGGCACATCTATAAATCTATTATATATAAACAAGGTGGTTATAATATGTGGTCAGTTGGTGAAAATTTCATTTATATCATTTGTTTCTCATTAACTCTCAAGGATCTGAATTTTTACAGATACAGTATAGGCAGCAAAATATTGCTGTTAAATATGGCTAGAGGCTCATGGGTGGCTCAGTGGGTTAAGTGGGGCTGACTCTTGGTTTCGGCTCAGGTCATGACCTCAGGGACCTGGGATCGAGCCCTGTGTCAGGGCCCGTGCTCAGCAGGGAGTCTGCTTTTGGATTCTCTCTCTACCTCTCTTTCTCCCCATCCTCCTGCTCGTGCTCTCTCTCTCAAATCAATCAATCAATCAATCTTGAAATATGGCTAAAGATAAGCTGGGCCAAATAACATAGGTAATTGCGTTTGGGGGATTTTTGACTTTTTTATTGGATATAAAAATGGAGGAGTAACTGCTACAAGGATCTTTCCAGGACTCCCAATCACTGCATGCTCTGTGGAGAACAGGGTAGATGCAATTTTCAGGCCAGGCTAGCCCCAGGTCCCTTCCCCCTCCCCGCCGTCGCCCGCCTCGGGATGGAGTCCGGGTGGGGTGTTCAAGCACTACTTCTGTTCTTCCAAGAACTGCTGACCGCCAGTAGCCATTCCTTCAGAGAGGGAACCCAGTGGAGGTGGGAGGACTGTACTAATGAACACACCTGCCACCACCCCCTCCACCTTCAGGGGAGGCCATGCCCTTGTGCCCCCTGAGCCCCCATCTTCTTCCCTAAGAAAACAAAGCCAAGTGGCTCAGGAGGGTAGAAAATACAGAGGATGAAAGGAAAGTTAGGAGGGAAGAAAGTCATGCAAAGAAAGAAAGAAAGGGGTGCCTGGGTGGCTTAGTCATTAAGCATCTGCCTTTGGCTCAGGTCATGATCCCAGAGTCCTGGGATCAAGCCCCACATCAGGCTCCCTGCTAGGCAGGAAGCCTGCTTCTCCCTCTCTCACAACCCCTGCTTGTGTTCTCTCTTTTGCTATGTCTCTCTTTGTCAACTAAATAAATAAAATCTTAAGAAAAAAAGAAAGAAAGAAAGTGCCAGGAAGGAGGGTTAGAGGGAAGAGAAGCAGGGAGATATGCTAGAAAGGGCCTACCTTTTAATTTGCATTTGTTATTAGTATCATTATTATTTTAAATATTTCTTTTTATAAAAGATTTTATTTATTTATTTGAGAGAGAGAATAAGAGAGAGAGAGCATGAGAAGAGGGAGGGTCAGAGGGAGAAGAAGCCTCCCTGCCAAGTAGGGAGCCTGACCCGGGACTCGATCTTGGGACTCCAGGATCACGACCTGAACCAAAGGCAGTCACTTAACCAACTGAGCCACCCAGGTACCCTATTATTATTATTTTAGAGAGAGACAGCAGGTGTGTGCATGATTGGGGCGGCGGGGGGGCGGGCAGAGGGAAAGGGAGAGACAGAATCTTAAGCAGGCTCCATACTTGGTCTCTGAGATTGTGACCTGAGCTGAAATCAAGAGCCAGCCACTTAGCCCATTGAGCCTTGTGGTCACCCCTTAATTTGCATTTTAAAGAACAAAACTGCATCATAAGCACCATGCTAATAGGGACATTATTTCACATTACCCACCCATCGAGACTTCTATCTAGTGACTATTACCTTCATGCTTCCTAATAAGTGTGACTAACATACACAAATGGGGTACACAAGTAGCACAGAAATCTGGAAACGGGGCTTCAAACCATCACAATAATATCCACCCTTTCCCTAACAGAATGGAAAGAGAACGTTGTAAATGAATTCATTCAAGGGCAAAAGACCTAAAGTTAAGAGTCAGGAGACAAGGACTGACTTCACGTTTCCTGGTGACAGGAGCATATACCTCTCTTCTTCCTGGCTTAGAGTGGCAACTGTGATGGTAGATGAGGAAGTTCTGTGCGTACGGGTCATACCACGTGTGATCACGCAGCTAGGGCCTTCCCTTGGAGGAAGCCACACCTGTTCCCACCACTCCTATTGCTTGAAATGCGGAAGAGATGAAATCCTTGGCAGGACTTCACCGCCTGTCTAGATGTGCATAAGGATTATAAAGATTTGCCAAAGGCAACAAAAATATCTTTAAAAAAAAAAAAAGAAACCTCTAGAATTTCTTTAAATTAAGAGGAAATCTAGTTTTAGAAATGGTGGAAAAAAGAAAAACTATGCCAAGAAAAAAACTGCTGAGATAGTTTAGAACAGTGAACAATTTACTTATTTTCTAGCAATTTACTTGTTTTCCCATCATGCCCTAGTTTGTTCCAAAAAGAAACGAGTTGTCCAACTGTGGAATGGTTAAATAAATTAAAGTATATCCAAAGTTAACCATTTATTATTTCATTTAGGTACGGTTGATGGAAGACGCTGTATACCCAGCATAGTTCTAAGTACAGGGTTTATCACAACCAAGTAGGACTCATGGAATTTACATACTGGTAAAGATATGCAAACATTCTATATGTTAATTATGTATGCATCTTCAATAGTGGCATACAGAACACTAATTTAACATTTTGTCTCCATGGGAGCCAAGCAATTCCCTTACATACTTGAGGAGATCTGGATTGACAGAAGTTCAGATCTATGAATGGTTTACCACTTTGAGTATTAAAACTGTAAATCAGATATGCTATGAGTTCCAGAAGATGCTACGTGATGAGCTTCTGAAATGTAAACTTCAATCATGGGAACTCTCTATGAAATGGTCAGGAGAGACCAAAGAAAAGTGTCATGGGAGTTTGGAAAATAGAGTTAGCATGGTTTGAAGTCATCAGAGCACACGTAAAGGAGACAGGGAAACCTTTTCTGGGTCTGGAGACTGATGGAAAGGATTCAGCAAAAGTCAAAAGTGGAGAAGGTCAGAGGGGTGCCAAAGCTCGGACAAGGGAATATACAAGGATGTTCAGGAAACAGCAAATAAGTTCTGTGGGGCCAGTGCAAAGCAAGGTTGAAAGGGCAGGTGGGGCCTGAAAGCTGGAAGGTGGACGTTAAGTGCCGGGCTAAGTAGTTTGGGCTCAAGCCGCAGAGCCCGTGGAGAACCATGAAGGAATTTTGCATAAAAGCTATTTAAGGAAATACCAGTCTTGAGGGAGCAGTCCTAGTGGACAAAAGGCTGCCTTTGGGGTTAGCCAAACATCTCGCTCAGAGCAGCTGTGTAATCCTGGGCGCATTCCTTAACCTGCATGCACGCATTTTGCTTTCCTTATCCGCAAAGTGGGGAGGAATAATACACCTACGTCTCGTGGCTGAGTGCTGCTAATTGCCGGCCCAGAGCTGCAAACATGGTCAAGAGCAGCAATTTCCCATGAGTCTGTGAGAGACAGAGTAGCAGAGCAAGAGACCGAGTGGGGGAAAGCCAGCCGGGAGCTGCCGAGCCACCAGAGGCTGGGTCTGAGTCAGGAGGCAGAGACTTGAGAGAAAGGGCAGATGAGGGCCTGGGGAAGGGGTGGGTGTTTCTGGAGAAATAAGAGAACTCTGTTGTGGCTGGATGAACAACACGGTGGGAGGATCAAAGATCCTCCGAGGTCTCAGGGGTGGTTAGGACAGCAGCAATGACAAAAGCAGGGAAGCCCAGCGGCTGGGGCCATTTCAGGGAGAAGACAGAGGCTGGCTTCAGATAGGCCGAGGAGGGGGCACACCAGAGAGTACAGACAGACAGGGCCACCAGCAAGGAGAGGCGGTGGGAACAGGGCCCAGGCTGGATGTGGAGCTGAGATGTAGAGAGCTGTCGGCCTTTTTGAGAGGAATATGGTACCTATGCTCTGGAGTCAGACTGGCCATGCTTGGACCCCAGTGCCACTGTTGCTAGCTGTGTGAACTTGGTCAGGTGAGCGGATTTCCCTATACCTATGTTCTCTCACCCGTAAAATGGCCTTGAGAGGACTGAATGAGTTGATGCATATAAAACACCTACAAGAGTTCCTGTCGCATGGGTCCAGGTACCTGTGAGCCCCACGGCCCCCGTCCTCCCCGTCATCACCATCACCACTGTATCAGAGATCTTCTCAGTTGAAACTATGACCACGCCTGTCATCTCCAAAGTGCAGAACACAGTCCTTAGAATCTAGCTGGCCTGGGTTAGCCTGGCAGCCTGCCAAGTATTTGCTATGTAACATGAGCTAGTTATTTCACTGAAGTATCGGGTTGCCCTTCTTTAAAAATAGGGTTCACAATCCTGCCTGTGTACTACTGTGAGGATTTACATAAAAACAGAGATGTAAAGTGGTCAGTTCAATGTCTGGTCCGTAATGAGCACCCAATCAACTACAGTCACTGTTATGGAAGCTGAAGGCAGAAGATTCAACCTTGATCACCTCCACAGCCAAGGCAACCAGAAGAGAATCCAGTGAAACAGGAAAGAGAAGCTGAAGAAAAAGGGAAAACTTCATGGGGCTTAAGGAAGAAGTCTCATTAGAGAAGGGGCCACA
The DNA here is from genome assembly GCF_002288905.1 of Enhydra lutris kenyoni. NCBI lineage: Eukaryota > Metazoa > Chordata > Mammalia > Carnivora > Mustelidae > Enhydra > Enhydra lutris. The sequence goes on along the minus strand of NW_019154085.1, from coordinate 74,330,473 downwards.
GGGCGGGTCAGAGGATGAGGTCTGAGAACTGAGTGGAAATCAGATGGCACCTCGCTACCAAGAATGCCATCTTCATAGAGCAGGAAGGGCAAACATCAAATTAGGGAGGGAAGCTGGAGGCTAGGGGCAGAGAGCCCAAGTAAATGAAAGAGAGAGGCTTCCCCGGGAGAAGAGGGTAATTATTGCACTGAATGCTGAAGGAAACAGGAAGGCAGGATGGAGGACACAGGTGGAGTAGTCAGGATGGGGAGAAGGAGGAGCACCCCTGAAACAGGACAGAAGGCACAAGGGACAGGCCACAGAGTATTCTGAAGCACACAAAGACGAAGGCCTCCTTCGCTCCCCCACCAGCCAGGGGCTTTCCTGGCATCAGAGCCAATGTCTCTTCATTTTGGTCAGAAGAATGGGTTTTGTCCCCATGTGTGGTTCCAAATCTGCTCAGCAAAGCAGGTGGCCAGGCTCCCTGCTGCGAGTGCGCAGGAGGCGGCGAAAGTTAAAGGAGAGGCTGAGCTGTCGAGAACGGCATCTGAGGCAAAAACCGCAGCATTTTAGGAAAGTGAAGGTCCGGCTTCTTTCCCCAACCCAAAGCTCATATACTGGAATGTCTGTGTGTGTGAATACGTTCAGGTAAAACCCTCTTAATGGAAAGGCAGCTTTATGCTTATAACATCCCTCTTAATATCATATTTTCACATAAAGATTGAGTTTGGGATGTGGCAAGGGCTAAGCAAAATGCCGCAGACATTGAGTTCATGCACACGCAGAGCAGAAAAAGAATATTTTTTGTGGTTGGGATCAATATGTATTGCCCGATTTCAATTTTTATTTATTTATAAAAATGTTATTTGTTTATTTGAGAGAGTGAGCAAGAGAAAGAGAGAGAGAGCAGACAAGCAGGGACAGAGGGAGAGGGAGAATCAGGCTCCCCACTGAGCAGGAAGCCCTACTTGGGGCAGATCCTCAGGACCCCGGTGTCATGACCTGAGCCAAAGGCACACACTTAACCGACTGAGCCCCCAGGTGCCCTGCAATTTCAATATTTCTAAGTGAGGACATAAGAAAGTACTCTAACATCTACTTTCACCATCATTTCATAAAGGAAAAAAAGATTTAATAAAAATCAGTTAAGCCCATATCTTCATAAAATAATTTAAAAAATTAAATCAATGTAGCAATTTAATATTAAATACTTGCTATGCTGTTCTTGTTCTCTCAGTTTTGAAGGTCAAAGGAAAACTGTCTCCTAGAATGGATATGGTCTGTGGCAGTTTGGACCAAAATGCTCAGGCGAATTACAAGGGAGCAGCAAAGTTTCTAGAGAGCAAGAGGCTCAGAGATGGCAGGGAGAGGGCATGGTGTCTGAGTTCAGATGCAGAATGGAACACCAGTGATAGGGAACTGTGGAGGACAGGTGCCATACACTTGCTCAAGGGCAAGACGAAGCAGCAAAGGAGGCAGCTGGAGAAGGGACCCAGCAACAGTGAAGAGCTGGCTGGGGGCGCTCTGGGGGCTGTGCTTGGCCATGGGATTGCCCCCAAGTCTGGGGAGTGGGAATCTCATGAAAAAAGAAGGGAGCAGGTGGTGAGGTGAACCTGCAGGGAGGAAGGGGGCGCAGGGTGGGGAAGGGCAGAAGCAGTTATAGCAGGGGTGAGAGTGGGAGAGAAGGCATAGGTAGGGGAAGCTGGGGTCACGGGAAGGGGCAGGGCCTCGTGTGGAAAAATAAGAACAAGGAAATGTGGAGGCCATCAAGGAGGCTGGAGGGGGCAAGGTGCAGCGGCTGTGATTCACCGCTCTCATTTCGGTTTTGTCCGCTTCTCCTGGGAGCCCAGAGTGGGAGAGACTAACCTTCCGCACACCTGTCCATTTCTTCTGAGTCCTGTAACCAGGCTGCCACTTTGCTCTGGCCTGTCGTGCAGGTCGCGGGGAGGCTGTTGCTGCACGGCAAAGGAGACTGCCATGGAAAGCTGTTTGGTGGCACCTACAATGAACAAAGGGGGGTGTATGGGTGAGCAGGAACCTGTATATTTAGGTGAGTTTTAAAATTTTTTTGAGGTATCCTCCAAGTGACCTCAGAAAAGAGAGGAAGAAAGGGCACACTCGAAATCCGAAGTAAGCTTCTAGGCTAAACCTGTACATGCCCAGCGAAGCCCAAATTCATAAGGCGTGACACTCATTAAGCAGCTCTCCCCACCACACAGGGAAGGGGACAACGCTTAAGCAAGTATGTGACAGCTCATCTTCCTAAGGGCCTACTAGCTTGAGGAGTTTAACCGGCTCAGCAGGCTTTATCTGACATAGGGTCCTTACGCTGTACTTTAAACTCAGGATTGAAGGCCTTTCCTTCCCAAAAGCTCTCTGCTCCCTTACCATCAGCTCAAGGCCTCGTCAGCCACATGTGATTCCTAAATACATTACCCACCACCAAGCAACCCTGGAATGCTTTGAATGCATTTTAAAAATTGTAGTCTATAAAAAGGTAGTCTCAGCAAATTATTATTACCCACAGCTGATAGACTTTGCAGTAAAGGGATTTTACGTGATACAAAGTCGCAGGAGGTAAAGAGATAATACAGTGAGTTCAATGAACACTTAGTTGAAAGCAGAAGCTTACTTCTGAAAAAGCTGAAACAATTCTAAAACTCCATATTTTACTTTCACATTCAATTGTAATTGATCGTGTCTGTTCTAAATCATCACGAACCAAACGATACACATATTTAGCAAACCCAGACTTATTTATTACCCACGCAGGGCCACAAACCAATCAGCATTCAGGAGTCTCATAATTTGATACTTAAAATGCAAGGCAAGGGATTAAAAAGCTCTCTTCATTCTTTATTGCATCTTGCGAAACGTAATGGAAGTCTTTCACCGAGTTCCATCTTGGAAGTGTGTCATTCATAACTACAGCAATAGACCTTCTACGAAAACCAGAGTTGAAGGGTTTTCTTATTCCAAGGCAAACAGTGGGGAGGAACTGGTTTCAGTTCTCCATTCTCAGCTATCACCCAAGTTATTTAATAAATAACACAAGGGATGAAAATAATACATCTTTTATCAACAGTCTATGCTCAAGATGCCCACAGAAGCAAAAGAACCAAAGGATGAAACATTCAGATTTTAAAAATATCCATCTGGGATATAGTTCTTGTTTAGCTGGGATGAATCCTGGGATTCATTCTATTCTGTGGCGAGAATACAGGGGCCCAGAGAAACCAGAGGACGATCTTAGTCATCTTATGTGGGGTCCCTCAGTAAGTGCCCTATTGCCCACCCTCTGACCTCCTGGTTCCTTTTCACTTCAGAACTGGTTAGTATTAGGGTTAAACCACTACCCTGTTCCTAGGAGGATGACCTTGATGGAACAGCCCTTGGCAAGGCTATAACCAGAATGAAGTAAGGTTTAAGAGCCTTGGGAAATACAATTAATGGGATTTAACAAAAATTACTTAAGTAACTTCCATTGAAATACTGAAGAGTGAATACAATAGTATTTCATTTCATCTGATTTGGCTGATCTTGAAGATTCCATGAGGTTTTTCAGTGTTATGCTAAGGAAACTTGGAAATATATATTACATACATCCATAAGTAAGAAAACAGAGAAGGGCAGAATCTTCACTGAAAGGTTCTTAAAACCAACTCCTGATGGTGGCCCATTATTCTCAGATGTCTGTGTTCTCAATGGCAGGTGCCAAGTGGCAGCTGGAACACCCCTGGTCATCACAATGTGGCTATGGTCCAGAAAACTTAATTACTGAATGAAAGGCAGAGACAGTGGTCGCCCTGCCTCTTGTCTTAACCTTAGCTTTTAACAGGGAACAACTCTAGATTTTCAGCCACATAAAAAAATGAACTCTTAATGTAGCCCAAAGAACAACTTCAGCCTCCCTTAATTTGGTACCTGGTGTAATGGGAAGGGCACGGATTTTGGAAAAGGGAGATGAGGATTCAGATTCTGGCTCAGCTGTTTCACAGCCATGTCACTTCTGAAAACATTTTTTTTTTTTTTTAACTGTCTCTGAGCTCGGGCTATATAAAAGATTAGAGATGAGTGAATGTCAAATGGTTAACACAGTGCCTCACCATTCAGTCTACTATGTGTATTAGGGTCACATTCTCTAGCCAATTTACCCTAACCTCATGAGGAAATTCAATGGTCTCTCTCTGGGTCTTGTAATATAGTACAGCTCCAGGCAAGGAAGCAAGTTTCATTTTTAAAACTTTGTGGTCTTCTTATTACTACCCAGGAAGATACCAGTTTCTAGGGGCTGGTTAACCAAATGTTCCTAATATCCCTACAAAGTCATATAAAGTTAGGATGTGGTCCATTCATACAAAGGACAAGTCATTGGTAATTCTCTTGGTGATCCACATTTCTACCTAATCTATAACTATGATTAACTCTGATGCCCAGTGTCACTGTCGTCCTGAGGATTAGTTGACAAAATAAACCTTCTCTTCCTGTGTCAAATGAGACCCAGTTATGTGCCTACATGATTGCCCAAGCAAGTTCTAGGCTGATTTTCATATAACAAAGTCACACCTTTCCATCCACAACAGAAACGTTGGCAGCTGGTGAGGATTCGGCAGTGGAGGTTGAAGGAAATATGTGAAAACTAGCATCTCTCGGTGACCTGACAATCTCATTCTGCCGGTACAATCGATGATGGCGGAGTTTGGAGACCCACGCATCAAACCAGTCCTGGGATTTCACCTGAAACAAAGAACAAGAAGAGACAGTAAGGGTGGAACCAATCTCCGATTTACCATGGGCACAGGCAAGTGAATTCCCCTGATAATGGCAGAGAAACTCTTCTCTGTTCTCAAACTATTGAAAAGTAACTTTACCTTCAAATGATAGATGTGCTCTTCTGTGTCAAGGTCTATTCTCCGAGCTTTCTTTTTAATTGACATGACCGAGAGTCCGACATCGATGCTTCCGTGGACCTTCCCCTTTTGAATCTGAAGTCAGAAGACTAGTAAATAGGCTAGAAGGATATATGACTTTCTGTGTTTCTGTACTGAAGTGAGAGTAATGGAATCTTTAACTTATCTATGGGAGATGGAATACCACACCTCCTTTACAAAGAGAAAATGGTTTAGGTCCTTAATCTGAGGACAGCTGGAGCTGCTATGACTTCCCACCAATTTCAATAAACAAGACTATTCATTTCTTTTCCTTTTTTCAACTTTATTTGTTTTTAGTAATCTCTACACCCAAGGTGGGGCTTGAACTCATGACCCCAAGATCAAGAGTCATATGATCTATCAACTGAGCCAGCCAGGTGCCCCAAGACTACTGGTTTCTTAGTCCTGTTTCTGGCATAATTTACAATGCTAATTTTCATAATTCTAGATTGAACAGTTTCTATCCCCCCAAAAGCTATGTTTAGTGGTTCCTAAAATAACTATGGTCAATTTTGACCTACAACCCAGAATATCCCTCAAGTAATCAACCAGAAGCCAGCTGCTGAGGCCAAACTGGGCAGCTGGGACTAAGAGCTCAGAGCAGTCAGTGCTTCCTCTGGTTGCCCTTGTCTGATCAAGGACACACGGCTAATTCAATGGAGGAGATGAGGACAAAACAGAACCCTGACTTATTTCCCTCTGCCACACTGACAAGACGGACGGTATCTTCCAGTTTTACATGCAAACAACTACTTATTTGCAATGATGTTAGTGAGTTAGGATTTTCAAGATAAAAGGATGCATGAAACAGAAATGAAGTTCATAAGATAGGTTTCAAAAGGATATAGATAAGAACAAAGGTTGCTTTAAATCTCAAAATAAAGCACATAAAGCATAGCTTATTGAGAGATGCAGGAAAAAAATGTCTATTTGGGTTTTCTCTCCAAGACAGAAGGGGTCATTTTATTAGCGTATCACATATAGGTTTAACCTTCTGTTCTTAACGACATCCATGACAATTGTTAAATTAAATCTTCATGCTCCAGTTAGAGATTTTTATGCTAGCGTGAGCACAAGCATAAAACACACCTTGCCTGGAACATGGAAGTCTGGGAGGTTGTTACATCTGACAGGCACACAAATGCACAAAGCTGGGAACTACGTCACAAGGCTTGCACAACGGTGGTGTTTACTCACTTTAAAACCATCTTTGAAACATGTCCTGCGTGCTACTTACATCGAGTGGTGCCTTTGAATACTTTAACATTCCATTATCCAGGACAAAAAAACGCTGCAAGAACCAAACAAGCCCCAGTTACCGGGTGCATTCTGAATCATATAGAACAGTCACAAGTGTGCGGCTAATGTGGCTTGGCATTTAGCGATCAGTATGTTTGATCATTTTCATGTATTTGAATTCAGTGCACCTGGTCATCGTCGGTCACATTAACTGGTCAGGAAACCTGAGCTTGAATTTCGTCTCATCAGCCTACTAGGGTTTTGGGTTTTTTGCTTTGTTGTTGTTGTTGTGGTTGTGGTTGTTGTTTTAAACACACAATCCAGTGGGAATGCAATCTTTCGTCATGGTTTTCCTCGGAGGGAGTGGGGTTGGGGGCTAGAATCTCAGGTCCTTAGCCATGACTTTCTGAATGAATCACACTGGGGTGTTTTTGAAAGTGAGAAATGAGAAGAACTCAGTTGAGGTCACAGTGATTCTGTGAGGAGCTTCACCAGAGGGACTTTTTTTCACCCTGGATGTAAACTCCTACATTTCCCTGGATACCATGGAAAATTCCTGAAAATGCTCAAGTCTGGTACAGGAGTCGGTGAACTAGATCTATGAGTAAGAAATTATCTGGAAAGTTTAAGAAGGAGCTTTAGCAATATACTTGCATCTCCACTTAGCAAAATGCTTACATTTCACTTACATTTAAATGTTGTTTCTGAGTTACTTTAAGAGCAAAAAAAAAAAAGAGAGAGAAAAAGATTTTTGGCAGTTTTTGTCTCCTCCAAGATGCTCCTGGTCCAGTCCAAATGAATCTAGCCATCATTGCTTCACAAACGCTCAGGAACCCTCTGTTGACTTCCTTTCCCTTGGCAATTCACAAGGGAAAGAGCAGCTCTCAGGACCCAATCGAACAATGGGTCCAGTGCTCTCCTACAGTCTCCACAGATGCAAGGAGTCTTTCTATTGTTGGAAAATTACTCTGCTGGGAAGGTTTTATGCGATTCGGAACACTTAGCTGCCGCGGTGGCAGGGGGTCAGGCTCAGGTAATACTCTGCACGGAACTCAGAGAAGGTCAGAAAAACCCCTTTGACACAGGTTCTAGGGCAATAAGTGAGCCTTGGAAGAAAGCATCTCCACAGCTGAAAAACACTTCATTACTCAATCACCCATGGCTAGGGCTATCAAACAGGCTATTACTTGAATAAATATTTGTGGCATTAGAGCCCGGGAGAACAGGCAATGCAAGTGAGAACCTCTTACTATTTACATAGAAAAGTGCTCAAAGGCACGGCCCAGAAAGAGTGGCTGTTGAACCACAGCCAGTCTGGCTGAGATGTGGACCTGAGAATGCGATCAGTGAGCGATTCAGAGAGCATGGGTTTCTTTGACTTCTTTTTTCTCTTTTTCCATTTCTACCTATCAAAGAACATGAGCGAGGATCATCTATTGTGTGATCACAGGGGAAGAGATTAGCAGGGCCACTGATTCAAGGAACCGCAAAGTGGTGAGGCCAGCATGAAAAACACAAGGTGATTCTAGGAAGGAGTATGGCCAGGTGGCCAAAATCCAAGGAAGAATAAGGGTAGAGAGAAATTCCAGGTATTGGGATAATATTATGGCTTCACGGGAGACTGAGGAGGCTTCTGACAAGTGACAAGGAACACAAGTCAGAAGCCTCTTGGACCTGTTTTTACTTCACCCTCAGAGACAGGGGATGGGGGCAACATTTCCCATCCATTAACTTTAAGTCTTTCCCTTAAATAGCAAAAAAGCTATTTCCTAAGGACCCAGTGATTTCAGAGACAGTACTGGTGGTCTATCGAAGGGTTGATATTGAAAATGGAGGACAATTTTCTCCTTCTTAGCACTACAGTATTCTTGTTATTCAGGTAATTACAACAGCACAATACCAAATACTTGCTCCATAATTAAAACTGGAAGACGGAGAAAGGATGTGGGGCAGGGGGGAGAAGAACAAGCCACATCCTTCTGAGGGCGGTAAACAGACTTCCAAGATCAGTGACTGAGCATCTCCAGTTTGCACTGGTAACAATCATTCCAAGACTTCATCCCAAGGACTTACACAGACATTTGTGTGTGAGGATGGTCATCACAACACCATAAGAGTAAAAAAAGTCAGACATATCCTCCATGTCCAGCAACAGGAAATTGGTTCAATCATGGTGGAATATCTAACAAAAATCCATCCAATGGAACATATGCATGCATTTAAAAACATATCTTTAATAAGCACATAGTCCTATTATTATTTTTTAATATTCATATTATTTCTAAATGGAAAACAGCAGAGTAGACAACATGTACAAGCTGGACGTTAACTATCATGTAAAATATGTTTTCTCTGCATACCAATATTACAGATCTCGGTCTTCAATAGGTGTAATAGGTTGAAGCCTATACAGTTAAAAAAAAAAAAAGGCTGTAACAATTACTTTATGCATGCAAACATACTCTCTGATTTCCACCTAATGACACCAAATAAGATCCTCTCTATGACAAAGACGATCTGAAGGTGAATACGATGAAAATGGTACCTTGTGCCAGCCTTTTAAAGGCCACTTTCTTTTCTTCAGCATAAAGCCTTCATGCTTGTCTGGTCTCTGGACATTGGTTTGGCCTATTTTCAGCCCTTCTATAATTTCCCAGCTGTCAGCTTCCTGAGAGAAAAGAAGAAAAACTAAATCACATGTTTTTCAGTGTTTGATGACACGGTCAAAGAGGATTCTTAAGTAGAAGCTGCTTTTGAAGGAACACCGGACGCACCAGGAGTATGAACCACATCCTGGTGCAAAGTCTAACATTCGACACAGCGTTGTGCTGGTAAGTGAAGTTAAAATGAGTTTCCAGGTAGACCTGGATGCTCACAGGCCCATCTGAGAGGGCTGGCCGCTGGACTTAGGGGAAGACTGGAGTTTTGATGTCATGCACTTGGAAGGTTTAAAATACATTTTTCCAGAGAGTTCATCTCTGGGCACCAAGCCACTTTAACAGTTTAAGGGAAGGCTGTTTTGATGACAAGTGTTCAATTAGTGCAGAGTCCCGGACTTCTGTGCAAAATGGAAAGGCCACAGTGTTCTGAGTGGCCCATTACCTACTCGACTAGAGGTGGTGCCATGGGCTCCACGCATTTCAGAGCTCATAGGACGTGCCCTGCTCACCACACAACCCCCCAGAAGTCCATGCTTTTGAAGACACACATCCTGAGAAACACACATGCTTAGGAGCCCACGGAAAGAGCACCAGATCTCAGGCCAGAAATCTGGGATCCTAGAGGCTACATGATCATCCTCCTTTGTTAAAAACAGACCAAATCATGGTTTCTTCTTTTAAAGATGCATTCTGTGTGTCTATGATGTCTACATTTTTTAATGAGTTGTCAACATTTAAAAGTCAGAAGATTTCAGATGTAAAAAACATTGAATTTTGGGGCACCTGGGTGGCTCAGTAGGTTAAGCAACTGCTTTCGGCTCAGGTCATGATCCCAGGGTCCTGGGATTGAACGCCGCATCGGGCTCCCTGCTCAGTGGGGAGCCTGCTTCTCCCTCTCCCTCTGCCTGCCGCTCTGCCTACTTGTGCTCTCTCTCTGGTCAAATAAGTAAATAAATAAAATCTTTTTAAAAAAAAATCTGAATTTTGAGTGTCTTATTCAAGTCTATGAGATTTGGCAGCACTGGGCCTGCCACGAGGGAAATCGTCAGCTTGTCACAGTGCCCCTTGGGCCTGTCTCCATGTTAGATATGTGGCCCTTGGCAGCATTCCAGGTTTTCAGATCCCTGGACCAGGTGATTCCTAAGGGCCTATGCAGCTCCAAAGTAACAGCAGACCTGACCAACACTGATATTCTAGATCTCGGGCATGTGATGCACTGGGGCAGCAGAGGCAGGAGCAACAAGGTCATGCCCCACACACAACGGCTCCAACCTCTCCCACCGCACAGGGAAGCCCAGTCTCTCGGGGTAACTGCTCAGCGGACTCAGCTTCGGAAAGCTGGGTGCAGCGCCACCCATGAGGGCAGGGCTCTCTGAGGAATTACCCATCTCAAACTGACTTGGGAAACTGCCTTCCAATTCTATTCCTGATTCTATCGGGAATCATCCTTCAACCACAGACCAGAGGCTTCAACAAGAATGGCTGATGCATTCCACCTCAGGGCAGATGGACCTGCTGGTGCAAAGGTCTAGGTGGTGGCTGCCCAGAACCTGCTGAAGGACCGTGAAGCTCTGACAAGAACCAGAGGCACAGGTGCCATGACCAGTTACTGACGCTGGCCCCGGGGGTGGGAAGGGAGGGGCTGATATAGTTACCTACCATTCCCCGTTTCCTTTTTCCCTCCTTCCATCCCAGAAGTTGCTTGCCCTATGGCCAAGTAACATCTCTGTTTAAGGACAAGTAGGTATAAACAGGGGTGTGTTTTTTCACAGTAAGTTATGTTTCTAGGACATGCAGCTGAACATTGCTTCATTCTAGCATCACTAAGCCTAGGAGACACTCCTGGCTTATAAAAAGACCCCTCAGTCAACATCATGCCTCTGTTCTTCCAAATCCAACTCTAAATGCTCCCCCCACTGGACAAAGAAGACCAGTCTGAGACCAGTGCCATTTGTTTGTCTACTTGGTCATCCCTGAGGGGTCCCCAGTGAATGAACTATTTACCTTACAAAAACACACTTACTGGTATCCACTTATCAGCCTTAAGAACCTTTACAGTATTTGTAAGTGTCTCCTCACACACAGCCCAAGAAGTAATTTTCTACTTGAAGATAACACTGTCAGGAACTGTGTGACTGAGCTGGTCAAACTGTTAATTAGATAGAGCAATTTATTATTTTTTTTTTTTTAAAGAGAAAGAAAGCGCATGAGCAGGGAGGAAGGGGAAAAGGGAGATGGAGAGTGAGAATCCCAAGCAGGCTCCATGCCCAGTGTGGAGCCCCACGCAGGGCTTGATCTCGTGTCCCTGAGATCATGACCTGAGCCAAATTCATGAGTCGGATGTTTAATCAACTGAGCCACTCGGGCACTGCTAGATATAGTAATTTTTAAAAAAATATTTCTGATGAGACAATTTCAGGCTGTATACCATGTTTTTTTGTACAATACTAGTGCAGGTGGCATTATGGTCCAGAGCACAAAGTAGGGTGCTCTGGTATCCCCATTTTAAAATACTGAACTGCAACTCAACAAATCAGCATTGCTTATGAATGTTAGAATAATTAGAGAAAATACTAGGTTCTACTACCACCAGAAAAGTAAATTAAAATTTTCATAAAAATGATAGCTTTCTACTGATTTCTTTTCTAAAAGTTTGATACAATCAAGTAATTAAAGAAAACTCTATATGTGTAAATATATTCATTAGAGTTTTCTGTTCTTAGATAGCAGCTGTATTTAATGACATTTCTATTTTTAGTAGCCCTATCCATGGATAGCATCTCTAGAATAACATTTTCATTTTAAGCTAGATCTTATTTGAAGGCTAGTATTCATCTTTGACTTATTCTGTGTGTGTGTGTGTGTGTGTGTGTGTGTGTGTATGATGTGTGTATATATGTGATATGTGTGTGTATATACAGAATGTGTGTATAAATATTCTACACATATATATGTATATATATTTATATATGATGTGGTGTGTGTGTGTGTTGAAGAATACACTGGAAAACTTGTAAAATGGAAGTATTTAATAAGTATAGTGCTTTTTGGATTTTTTTCTAATTAAACACAGACTATAATACCAACTTATTGCTATGGTACTATGGCTACTGATTTCTATCACATAAGTTTTTTTTTTTTTAATTTAACTACAGAGGAAGGAAAAAAAGGGATGAGATAGAAAAGGCAAAAAATTAAAATGTATTTTTAAACATAAATGCAGTAGCTCTAAACAAATAACTCCATTTGCTCTAACCAATGTTACTAAAGCCAAAGGAAATTGAAAAGAATCCTAATACAGTTCTTAAAGTTAAATAAGCTGTCAAACTGACAAAGAGGCAAGGAGGTAAATCCAGAGCAAACAACATTCTCCCTATTTCAATTATAATGCTGATGATAATGTTGTAAATAAGGTGCGTAAGATATGGAAACCACCCATCTCAGTACTTACTACCACCCACCTCTATGCCTAGTAGACTAGGTTGACCTCAAGAAAGTTAATATCATTTTCTGAAAACTGAAGAATTTTTTTGTAATTTCAACTGATCCTAATTTTCTGTTTTAAAGTCTCCAATTTTCGTTGGTTTACTTATAATAGAAACAGGGTCAAAAGCCCTAATGTGATCATATCAGAACTTGAGTCAGATACACAAACATTTTTTGCTGTTCCAGAAATTTGAAATATGCTTTTTATCTAATAATAACTAAAAAGAGAAAGTCATCTGATAACAGCCCTAGTCTGTTCAACAGAGACATTTCCTTTCCCAGAGTATCTCTAGATGCGGGACAGCTGGGGGCAGGTGGTCTGGGAATGTGCTTCCGGAGGTGGAAACACCAAACAAAGAAGGCCAACAACTCCTGAGTCAGGATGCTGCGTACTTCAGTGTTTTTCCACCACCCACCGGGGCCTAGGAAGCCTGTCTTCTTGCAAAGGGACTGAGAGAGGGTGAGGTGCTATCGTCCCTGGAAGGGATGGGATCCTCGATTTCATGAGGCCCCCGGAGATACGGTACCTATGAATACAAAACCCACCACAACAAGAGTAGCAGTCCTAGAGCAGGAGCCACGGAGGAAAATGGGAAGCGGATGCTGTTGGAGCCCGACCCAGATGCCCCCATCAGGCCAGCGGATCCTGGCCCCAGTTGCCTGGGCCAGAATCTCCCTCCTCCACAGCTGTGGCATTTACAGCTCAGCCTCTCCCTCCCTCAAGACACTCACCTACTGAAGGACACAAGAGTACAAACAGCTGAGAGAACAAAAAGTCCCTGCCTCAGGGTGAGAGCAAATCTGTGGTCCAATCCATGCTCCCGGGCTCACCCTGGGAACGCGGTCCAGGGGGAACTCCAGCACAAACCCCTTCCTGCCAGCACCGCACTGCCCTCGCCTCTGCTTCTCCTTGCTCCCGAGGGCTCTCCCTCAATAAATCACAAACTGCCTACGACCAGTCCCCCTTCTAGACAACCTGATGTAAGACAGAAAGTAAGCTAAAGTAAGAGATGTCGTAAGCACAGGGACAGGCTGGGGCGGAAGGTGCATCGGGGAAGGGGGGTGAGGAGCAGCCTTTGAAGAAGGTGTCCTGTGGGCCTGGCTTAGAAGAGTAGGAGTTTGGGGTGCCTGGGTGGCTCAGTGGGTTAAGCCTCTGCCTTCGGCTCAGGTCATGATCTCAGGATCCTGGGATCGAGTCCCGAATCAGGCTCTCTGCTCCGCAGGGAGCCTGCTTCCTCCTCTCTCTCTCTGCCTACCTCTCTGCCTACTTGTGATCTCTCTGTCAAATAAATAAATAAAAATCTGTTAAAAAAAAAAAAAAAAAGAGTAGGAGTTTTAGCGAGGTGCCGGAGAGACTCCAGAAGGAGCAGACATGCCACACTGGAGGAGAGCAAGAGCACAGCCAGGATCGGGAACTGTGCGCAAACAGACGTAGCCGGCGTATACAGTCAGACGCCAAGGATACTAGCAGTGCACATGGTAGGAGACGAGGGACCAGAGCAAGCCTCGTGGGCATCTGCTCTTTATTACTGTTCTTGTACTAGACTGCTAGTTTATTACACAAGGATAAAACTCAGGAAGAGCCGGGCGGAAGAGACGCAGAGGGCAAGCTCTCAGGCAAGCTCTCGGCACGGGGCATGGAGCTTCCATGCCCTCAGCTTCTGTGCCCTCTGCAGGGGCAGCAATCCCCCAGGGCCTCAACAACCAGAAAGCTCCTCCTGATCTGTGCTTTTTTTTTTTTTTTTTTTTAAGATTTTATTATTTATTTTATTTGACAGACAGAGATCACAAGTAGGCAGAGAGGCAGGCAGAGAGAGAGAGGAAGAAACAGGCTCCCTGCGGAGCAGAGAGCCTGATGCGGGGCTCCATTCCAGGACCCTGGGATCATGACCTGAGCCAAAGGCAGAGGCTTTAACCCACTGAGCCACCCAGGCGCCCCCTGATCTGTGCTTTTAATACCAGCAACTCTCCTTTCCGTTTCTGCGTGTCCGTCTCAGAGGTCTCCTCTCACCGTGTATCGCCCACCATACTGGTTTCTGGCACACACCTCACGGCTATCTGACTCTGGACAGCTAACTTAGTGACGCCCCAAGTCTGTTTTCCTTCTCAGCAAAATGAGAGGAACATTGGCAGTCACTTCGTCGAGGAGGCTGATGTTGGAAAAGAGTGTCTGTACTGATCCAATGCCTGGGACAAAGGAGATGCTCAAGAAATGTTAGCTGCCTCACCCACTGCCCCAGTATTTACTTCTTCTCTCTCTCTGCTAGCTGCCTGTAAGACAGAACTGATGTTTTCAAAGAGATTACTAGTTGTAGTTACCAGGTAGGCATTCTCTCGGTTTGCCGTTCAAGTAGAAATCAGATCATCTTCTCTTTCTCTCTAAATTATTTTTTAAGTTTGATAACCCCCTTTCCTTAGTTCTGCAGTCTACTCCAGTCCAATACCACAGACTTTATAACTTGCAATGTCTTCCAAACATAAAGAGCACAAGAATATATATTCCATACCATGAAGTATGTTCTTTCCTTAAAGGATTCTGTTTAGTATAGGAAAAGCAAAGTGGAAGAATCAGTGATAAATATTTCAAAGTCTTTTTGGGGAAATAAAGTGCTATTTTTATATTTGCATTCCAAATCCCCAAGCATTCTATTCTCTGAGTTTCTCCAGAGGAGAGGCAGCCCGCTGAAGAAAACTGCACGGAGTAGAGCAAGGGATAGGGATGAGTAGGATGGTGTCTCCTCAACTTTTCCTTATGATTTTGTTGATTTGAGACACAAATGAATTTAGATGTCTTCCCAGTCCAAGAAAGAGAAGGCTTCTGAAGGGAGGGAATCCTGGGTTCCATTAAACAAAAGAGGTTTTCATCAGTAGTCTGCGGTGTTCTCCTCAGAGCTCACAGCGAGGAAGGCCTGGGACTCTGAATGTCCAACAGCCCCTCCAGGCAGGTGCTATTGGACCTGCAGCGGGGCTAGAACTGAAATAGTCTTAAGTCTGAATCCCTGCCCTGCCACTGAACAGCTTTTTCAGACTTCAAGCAAGTTCCTCATTCTCGGTTTCCATATTTGTAAACATAATAGATACCTACAGTGCACAGAGCTGTTAGCAAGGGTTCTGTTCAATGGGATCGTGTATTTAAGCACCTGGCACCTTTCCTGGGATGCAGTACACAGGCGATCATGGTAGCTCTTGCTGCTTTTGTTAGTACTGTGATTTTTTTGCTGGACCCAACGATTTTTTTTATTAGCTTGATGTAGAAATAGCTGCTCATGTCTCCAACAGGAGAATGACCATGGTTTCTCTTCCTTTAAACTAAAGAGTATTTCAGATCTTTGTAGTCCTGCAATTCCCAGCAAAATACACTTTCATCTGTTCCTCCCTCACACCGGGCAGAGAAAGCCAACATACTGGAGATAGAAAGATGTGGCAGCAGAGGCCCATGGGAGGAATCCCAGCTACCCTAAGGGAAGTCAGGTGGAAGGCCTGTTTATAGTCCTGCTGGCCCCAGAGCAGGCATCACGCCATCCTAGAAAGCATCACATCCCGTCACTGACCTTGGAAAGGGGGACCGGCTCTGGTTCTAGCAACTGCCGACTGACAGAGGGCTCCGTGCTGGAGGAAGCAGTCCTCTCCAGGACGTGGATACTCTGAAAATACATGGAAATACAGCCCAGCATTAGACAATCCATTTTTTATGCAGATGGACCTGGATGTGAGATCACGTGGATCACAGTAAGAACAGTGAGCCACATTAACAATGGCAAGTTCCCGAGGAAACCAAAGGCAACAGTAACAGAAAAATGTTAGCACAGGATTTGGTTTCTCCCTCTTATGCCTATGTTGTTCAGCTCCTGCTGCAGGGCTGGATCCGGGCTTGGAGAAAAGTTCAGAGATCAACAGATTTAAAAAACCACAGAGCATGTCTCAACATATGTATAACTTTATGAGAATGTACATCTACCACTCAGTCTTACATAAAAGTATTTGCTTACCTCTCCAAGGGCAACAGACAAAAAGGAAGGTCTGTATCAAAAAACCTCTGAGCTTTAACACCACTTAAGTCTCTAGATCTGCTTATAATTCTTATGAAATAATTATAATTGTAATATCTTACAATAATTTTTAAATGCACAGAGAAGAAAACAGTTCATCAAATACAATAAACAGTAGCCTGTGTTTTACAGAAGATGAAAAGCACTCACAGATCAGTAAGATAACATTCCAACAGAAAAATAGGCAAAGTGCATGAACAGGCAACTCATGCAGAACATTTGAAAAGACGTTCAACCTCAACCTCAGAAGTAGTCAAAGAAAAGAAAATCAAACTAATAATGATTTTTTTAACCATCAGATTCAAAAATGGATCAGCTGGGGCAAACAGAGTGTAAATCAGGTATAATCTTTCTAGGAGTCATTTTATTATGAAGTCTTTGGAAAAAGAAGAACATGCCTCATTGACCCAGCAATCCCACAGCTAAATCTTTACCCTAAGGAAATCAGACTGGTATACAAAGATACAAGGACAGATAGTCTTTGTACAGATACTAGTACAGATACTAAAGTATTATTTTGTTGTAGTAAAAAAATAACTAATACACGTGACTTTTAAGGGGATTCCATGAAATGATTTGAAATGACAATATGACTGATATATATTTATTGATATGGAAAAAATACCCAAATGGTGTCCTGACAACTGGAAAACCATGCTATAAAGAGCATGCAGAATATGATGGTGCTATACATGTAGTCAAACATATTCCTTCATGCTAACAGTAGCTATGTAAAGGTGGTAGGATTATAGGAGATTTTTAACTTTTTCTTAATATATTTTTTTAGTGCAGTAAATAGATATTACTTATATTTTTGGGAAAAATTAAATATTTTCTATGAGGGAATAAACTTGAAAGACATCAAAGAAATAACTCAATAGAGTTAATATTTAGGTATAGACTGAAAATGAAATGTGACATTTTTACTCTAGTGAGAACATTTCATTGGTTCAACAGACAAGGTCAGTATTACAGTTAGTTACTCATTGAGGCCTCTCTTTTCTTCTCTTGGCTGGAAAACTATTAGAAGGAAATTACACTTTGGCCTGAGCCATTTTTTCCCTAATTTATTGGTAAGTTTTATGCTTTTGATTATTTCTCTTACCTTGAAAATAAAGGGTCCGATCATAGATTTTTAAAATCCTACCCAAATATATATCTATATATATATATGTATTTTTTTAAGATTTTTATTTATTTGACAGAGAGAGACACACAGAGAGAGGGAACACAAGCAGGGGGAGTAGGAGAGGGAGAAGCAGGCTTTCCGCAGAGCAGAGAGCCCGATGCAGGTCTTGATCCCAGGACCCTGGAATCATGACCCGAGCCAAAAGCAGAGGCTTTAACCCACTGAGCCACCCAGGCACCCTCCCAAATATATTTTTAAAATCACTTATTAGAAAGAGAATAATTATAGTGAAAAGTTTATGAATTGCTCTCATCTCTCCAATTTGTGAGGAACAGAAGAAATAAGAACAGATAATTTGGGGCCAAATATAAAGTTGGGCAGGGATTAGCAAGAATTCCTAATCTGAGAGCTATAATGTGCAAGGATAAACTAAGCATTAACTGGGACTCTGTTCTTTCCATTCCCAGATTTACCTGAATCAGCAGAGAAAAATGATAAATGTAGCTGAGTATTTATATGTGTGCCAGTGCCTTTTGTGCAACAGTCAAAAGCAAAGGCATCTTTGGAGAAAGGGGAACCCTCTTACACTGTTGGTGGGAATGCAAGCTGGTGCAGCCACTCTGGAAAACAGTGTGAAGGTTCCTCAACAAATTGAACATAGAGCTGCCTTCTGACCGGGTAATTGCACTACAAGGTATTTACCCCAAAAATACAAATGTAGTGATCCAAAGGGGCACCTGCACCCCAGTGTTGATATCAGCAATGTCCACAATAGCCAAACTATGGAAAGCGCCTGGATGTCCACTGACAGATGAATGTATAAAGAAAATTTGGGACACACACACACACACACACACACACACACACACACACACACCCAGAATATTACTCAGCCATCAAAAATGAATCTTGGGGTGCCTGGGTGCCTCAGTAGGTTAAAGCCTCTGCTTTTGGCTCAGGTCATGATCTCAGGGTCCTGGGATCGAGCCCCACATCAGGCTCTGCTTAGCAGGGAGCGTGCTTCCTTCTCTCTCTCTGCCTGCCTCTCTCTCTCTCTGTCTACTTGTGATCTCTGTCTGCCAAAAAAAAAAAAAAAAAAAAAAAATTCTGCTATTTGTAACAACATGGATGGAACTAGAGGGCATTATGCTAAGCGAAGTAAGTCAATCAATCAGAGAAAGACAATTACCATATGATTTCACTCCCATGTGGAATTTAAGAAACAAAACAGAGGAGCATAGGGCAGGGAGGAAAAAATAAAACAAGACAAAATCAGAGAGGGACACAAACCATAAGAGACCCTTAATCATAGGAAACAAATTAAGGGTTGCTGGAGGGAAGGGGGGTGAAGGGATGGAGTAACTGGGTGATGGACATTAAGGACGGCACGTGATGTAGTGAGAACTGGCTGTTATATAAGACTGATGAATCACTGACCTCTACCTCTGAAACTAATAATACACTAAATGCTAATTAATTGAATTTAGATTTAAAAGAATGGGGGGAAAAGTAAGAAAAAAAATAATTCCTTACCCCACATAATGCATGATTTATTTCTGGGAGAAGGAAATATGCTAGCCCAGAAAAATTCCATGAAATGAATTGCCTGGTAAATTTATGTGTGTGGGGGGGAATCCCTATTTACAGAGTTATTAAATAAAAAACTGAAAGAGGTCCTATTCTAAAGTCAATAGACTAAAATCAAACCATCATGGTACAGTGTGGGGTAGTGCAAAGAATGTTGATCGGGGCAGCTGGTAGGGAAGTAGAATTATCTCTGGCATCTTTTCCAAACTACACATATCATCCCACACATAGATTCTGATGAGCCCCCAGGGATAATCTCCTACCTTCTTACCCCAGAGAGGAACACTGCTATTGATGGGCAGGAATCATCAGCTCTGCTGAATGAGAAAGGGATGAGAAATGAGCAAAATGAGAAAAACCACTGGCCTACAGTCGGATGAAACTAGAACTGAACTTGGGTTCTCAACACATACTAAGTACTTGTTTGGGGCTATTACTTAATTTCTCTCTGCATCTATATCCTTGTCTTCTGGAAAAAGAGAGAATAGTATGAGCTACTTTACAAGTTTAATGTAAACATTAAGTGAAATACATGACAATGATATTAAATAAATGTTAGTGAAATCTGAATTATATTGTGCCATTTAGATCTATGATATTTTATCAAATAAATATGTCAGACTCTACTCACTGTTTTCATTTTACCTTAAAAAAAAAAAAAAAGCAAAGACATCTTATGGAGGGAAAACTTGGTGGTGTGTGCCCAGATCTTTAACAGACAAAAAGGGAACAAAGGACCAGGAACTTGCATTATTTGTTTGCTCATGTTGGTATTTTGAATAGGAGCCTATTCGAAACATATCAACTACATTTAAAATTTAGATGTATTCTGAGATCCTATAATTAGAAACTAAAATGAGAATTTTGTTGCTATTGAAGCAGAAACGTAATTACTGTCTTCTGGGAGATCATTGCCCCTTCTCCCAACTTTCATTTTCTTTCTTATGTTTTAAAACGACAAAACTAATATATGCTCATTATAAAAGATTCAGATAGAAACATAGAAAAATAGAAAAGGAAAGGTCAAACTTCCCACTCATCATTCCACCCCCTAGCTTCTGGAGCAATGATTCTCAAAAGGTAGCCCACGAACCAAAGACCAAATAAGGCTGAACCAATTTTTGCAAACCTGCATCTTCACCCTTGTTCCACCTGGTTACTGATTTTACTAAATCTAAATTGTCCAGTGAAATATATTTGGCTCAAGCTTCTCTTCAAGGGCCCCCTCTACCCTCATCTTGGCAGGTCAGTGGGCACTAGAACACATATACATCGCCTCCCTGGCCCCACCCTTCAACAAACGAACATTGTAAGAAAAGCAAAACTTGGAAAGAAACTTGATCTTAGCACCTATAAGGCAGGAAATAAAGTATTAATTCAGGAATTTAGCCAGAGGAAGGTAACTAAATCCTCTAATTTCCAAACCAAGCCACAGACATAGAAGATCAATTAAGGATATGTCAAGTGTAATAAAAATGAGTTTTGTCCCTATAGATAACCTGGGAATATTTAAAATGTTGCTAGGAATCAAAAGGGTTGGCGACCAAACCAGAAAGGAGCTTCAGAATGCCTACTGCATTATCTGTGACAAATAACATGTTAGGTTTTTGTTTTTTTTTTTTTTTCAACTGGTTTTACAAAACAGCTTATATTATGGAAGAAAAGAGGTTCACTTATTTCCAACATAGTACAATATAACACACATTCAAGCTGAGTGAAAAATACAAGCCCCAAATATTGATTTGCCAAGTCACAGATAATCATAAAAAATGTTTACTAAGAAATTGTAAATAAATGTTTTATTATCACAACTGTATGTATCTATTTTACTAAAAAATTAAAGCATAATTGATAAAACTACCAGGTGATACATTATTATAAACGTGACTAGCTTCAAAAAATAAGCTACTTCATTTAACCTTTGTAATGATAATGAAGAAGCCAAAAGCTCTTAAGCAAACTTGCACAGATTTATTATTTGTATATTGGAACCTATTGCTGTCTATCCAATTATTTATTACCCAATCCTAAAAAATCAATCCACTACCTTAAGAATTGCCTTCACACTCAGGGTGTTTAAAGCCAAAAGAGCGTTTCCCTGAGCTTATTTAACTATACAAATAACCATTCATTATTTGTTTTGATTGTTTTGTTTGTTTTTGTTCTTATTTAAGGTTGGGGGTCAGGGGCAGAGACAGAATATTGAGCAGGCTCCATGCCTAGCTCAGAGCCCAATGTGGGGCTTGATCTCACAACCCTGAGATCAGGACCTGAGCCACAATCAGGAGTCAGATGCTTAATTGACTGAGTCACCCATTCATTACTTGTAATGAAATATCTAAATACTTGAATGCTATAGTTTCAATATTGGCAAATAAAAAAGAAGACAGTTTTCAAACTTCACCACACTCAGTCTTGGACTCTAGTTAGATTGGGTGCTCTGTGAAGGTAGAGACCGGCTCTTCTCCACCTTGGTAACCCACCTCCTCTACTGCCAACCCACCCTTAGCACAGACCCTGGACACTGTGGCCAGTCAAAAATTTCTGGAGTTTTTCGGTGAGCTCTGATTAATTTGTAGAGACCAGTCCCTTGGCAATCATTGACATGTGATTAGGCATAAAACTGCTTTCTAGTTTCATACTGGAATTATTTTTTTTAAAAATCACAGCTCTTATAGGATAGACTTTTGAAAACATTTTAAAGAACTTAACTTTTCAAACTGAAACATCCAGGGGATTAACCACAGAGCTCTTGCTGAGTAGACTGAAAGCTAATGGCTGGGTCAAATCTAACGTGGTGACGTCCACAGTAACAAAAATGAACCCATTCCATAAGGTTTCCTTTAAGATCATACTTGGTGCTATACTTTGGTGTACTTCTCTTCACAATCTGGCTATTTTCATATTCTTTCACGGTGATGTGGAAACACATGGGAAATATCTTCAAGGTGTTTTACATATATAAGCAGGTTCAATAAAGGATTACATAAACCTGTTAATTATTCTTTTAAAATCAAATTTCCTTTCAAATACTAAAATTACAACTTTTCAAGTCAGTGGTTTTTGTTTTTTGTTTTTTTTCCCCCCAAGACTTTTTTTTTAAGAGCAATTTTAAGTTCACAGCAAAATTGGGAGGAAAGTTCAAAGACTTCCCATATCCCACTGGCCCCCACACAGGCATAGTCTCTCCCATCAATCATCTGTCTGCCCCATTAGAGTGGTACATGTGTAACAGTGATGAACGTAGCTGCGTTACAGGTCAGTTTTTTAAGGAACTCAGAACACACAGAGACGGGACTCAGTTTCCCATTATTCCCCCTGCTCAGAGAGAATGGATGCCTATTTAGCCTAAAGCCAGGCGTCTGAGACACACATGTCACTGCAGTTCTTTAATTTGGTAAGAGTTCATTTGGTGCAACTCCCATGGAGGGAAACTTGAGTCTCAAAGTGCGAGCATGCAACACCTACTGCACGGCTCTCCTAGTCTGTGAGGTCTGTCTTTATCCTCATTGCATTTCAAAGACCTACAGGAGCTGCTGCAACTATTTCAGGCTGTGGCTACAAACTTCTGCAAAGGCTCACTTTTCATACAAATCTAGGACACCGATAAGGAGAACTGGCCCCTGGACCTCTGAACGTGACCTCCACTGAAAGCATTCATCTGATGATCATACCTAAGCTATCTTGATATTTGTGAATTGCATAAAATATTTTCAAAGAAAAAACACCTAAAACAGTTTATAAACTTCTGAAGTAGTTTCTTCTTCTAGCTTTTGGCTATGAGTCTTGTGTCTCTTCTAGTTACATCTAATTTTAATGCAGCCACACTGTTTCAGTGGTGCTGCTAACCTTCCT
The DNA here is from genome assembly GCF_002288905.1 of Enhydra lutris kenyoni. Classification (NCBI taxonomy): domain Eukaryota; kingdom Metazoa; phylum Chordata; class Mammalia; order Carnivora; family Mustelidae; genus Enhydra; species Enhydra lutris. Next base: position 74,307,558 of record NW_019154085.1, on the reverse strand, counting down.
GCGAGAGCGCCGATGATGACGGTGCTGGGGGTGGCGGGGGCGATGTCTGGTTTCCCCGCAGCCCTGTCTCCGGGCTTTACATGGATTATTTCATTCCCTTTTCACAAAAAGCCTCTGAGTAATGACTATGCCATTTATTTTACAGCTGACTGAGCCGAGAGAGGCGCAGAGGGGTTAAATTAATGACACAGAGCCCGTAAGTGTTGGATTTGGAATGTGAGTTGGGGTTTTACTCTGCATCCAGGCTTTTAAGCACGGCCTTCTACTGAAATGAAAGCCAACATTAAATGGCCAAACGGCAGTGATTTCAAGCAGTGTATTCCCTCGAGACTAAATGAACACATCAAAGGCCATCCTCGATCACAACCTTTTGTGGAAGCAGAGAGGCAGGAATGAGTAAAACAAAACAAAACAAAAAGATTACAGTCCTCTTAAGTATGGTGCTACCTTAAGGTTCATTTCCAACTCAGGGACCAAGAGCAAGCCAGCGAGCTTTGCCTTCGGGGATGCAGTGTCTGACTCCGAGAAAAGAACATAAATTTGCAATCACACAGATGAGCGTTCCAACCTCGTGCTGCTATTTACCAGGTGACTTGGACAAATCATGACCCTCTTTCAGCCTCAGTGTCCTTGAGCCATAAAATGGGGACGGTAATGTCTGCCTTAGAGGACACTGCAAGTCACAGAGCTGCACCCAGTGTAAGCAACAGTACTGCCCAGGGCCTGGCATACCGTGGGCATTTAATAATAATAGTAGCTGACATCTCCATGGCAAATGCCCTAAGAGTAAATCTGTAGGAATCCTTCGTATTTTTGCAGCCACAGAAAGAGGTGTCCAAACACCCTGGCGGGGGTAGGATATCTGGAAGTGAAGAGTCCATACCTGGCATGACCATCATGTTACCTAGTCAGCCTAGTAATGGGAGGCAGCAGCACCTCGTGACCAGAGCATTGGAGCTCACTGAAGAAACCGACAACGTGCGTGCAGACAGATGCCCGAGATGCCTACTAGCAAGAGAGCGAGAGCTCCGGGAGGAAAGGCAGACCCTGCACCTTCCTGAACAGCCCAGCAGCAGAGGCACGTGGACATGCCTGCTGACTTCTCCGTAACTCCTGCAAGGAAAGAGTGTTATTATTATCATTATTATTATTGCAATAGCATAAAATATTAAAATCACCAAAGCCAGAGGGCCACGCCTGAATAAACAGTAATTCTACTACTTTCTTTATAGTAATAATTGTCTTACTCTCACTGAAAGATGGCAGAATTGCATTAATCATAAATCTTCACCTAAGTGCCACGGAAATGAATGAAAGTAGAAAATCTTAGAAACAGTGACTTGGAAAATTCCACATGGCACCCCTGGGAAGCCCTGAAGGGAAACGTAGCGGTCCTCACAGTCTTGACTCCTTCTGCGTAGAAATAGGAAACTTACTGGGAACCAATAGCCATGGCCCCACATGGGACCGGCCTACGGTTGGAAATCCTGCATCACAAAAAATACCATCAGGATTTTTTTTTTTTCATCAAGTGGTCCATTGACAGCTGAGAGTAGTTCAGCAAACTTGACTATGAAGTGGTAAAAAGCATGTGAATAAACAGCTTTTTAATTCCCATGGTTGCCTTCAAGGAACATTAGAACGGGAACTTACTGGTGGGTTTGCTCCTTTCCTGTACTCTCTTACAAACACTCTAACAAAATCACTGAAAACCCCAGCAACTCAGGTCATACTTCACTGCAGCAATTATAAACAAATGGCAAATAACAGGGACAAATCCTACGTGACAAATCCTAGGTCACCTCAAGAGCAAAGGCTCCAGAACACGCAGAGTTCATTTAAAAGGCAGGACAGCAGTTATGTGTGACTCGAACAGAACACAAAAGTCAAGATTATTTATAATTTTCTACAAGGCTATTCAAATGACCCAGAAGAGACAAACGTTTTCAGGATGACACTCACATGATTTTACTAACAATAAAAGCAAAAAAAAAAAAAAAAATCCTATCTGTATCTATTTAACATTTATGTGTATGTACTGATGGTGGAGTTAATTTGTTTTGATCACCTATGTGAACTGAGAGCAAATATATCTATGATTTGCCTGTGCGCATCCATAAATATTTGCTGAATGAAAAGAACAAACAAATTAAATTGCCATGAGATAAATGCAGGGAGTTAAGAGGAGAAATGGTGGCCCCAGCTCCTGCCTCGGTACCTCAAAGATGGTTTTTTTTGTTTGTTTGTTTTGTTTTTCCCAAAGAGAGAGATCACAAGTAGGCAGAGAAGCAGGCAGAAAGAGAGGAGGAAACCAGGGAGCCTGATGTGGGGCTCGATCCCAGGACCCTGAGATCACAACCTGAGCCGAAGGCAGAGGCTTATTAACCCATTGAGCCACCCAGGCACCCCTCTCAAAGATGGTTTTAAAACCTTGCTGCAAGTCTCCCACATGGCATATCCTATATATTCACCTAATTTTAAATTTTTTCCTTATGGAGTTAAGGCTTACAATTTCATTATTAAAATGGCCAACATTTATATTTACTCTGTACAAAATACAATTTTAAAGCTACATACGTACACACATTAACTCATAAAATATAAGTCCAAAGATAGGACATATATTTTTTTGCTATAGAAGAAAAAAACATTAATTGCAGAAATGTGGGGGTGGGGGGGGAGGGAATGGGTCAGAAAAGAAAGAAGAAATTAAAACTACCACACTAGCAACAAACTCTTTCAATATCTTGCTGTATTTGCTTTCAGCTTTTTTTGATGTGTATATACACTCAATTCTTTTTAAATTTTTAAAAATTTTTTTAATTAATTCTTTTTTTAAAAATTATTTATTTATTTATTTATGTATTTATTTATTAGAGGGAGAGAGCACAAGGGAAAGAGTTGGATGCTTGACCAACTGTGCCACCCAGGTGCCCCTATATACACTAAATTTTTTTTTTTTAAGAGAGAGAATGAGAGATAGAGAGAACAGGAGCAGGGGTGGAGTGGGGTGGAGGGAGCAGGGAGCCCAATGTGGGGCTTGATCCCAGGACCCCGAGACCATGACCCAAGCCAAGGCAGACGCTTAACAGACTAAGCCACCCAGGTGCCCCTACACTTAATTCTTAAAAATAAAATTGGAATTATACTATATTTCCAACTTAATAATCAGTTTTCTTCAATTAACAATGTAAAATCTTCTTATAACATGAAACATTCTCCATAAACATTTTTTGCAGCAGTACAATATTTCATTGCACGACTATGAGACAGGTTATTTAAATAACACCCTCTGGAACATTAAAAATACTTTCATAAATATCTTTCCAGAGAAATCTTTATATGTATCTATCTTTGTTTCTTCCTTGGAATACATTTCTTAGAAGTTGAGTTACTATATCCTATGGGATGAACTTGCAAAAGACTTTAGATATGGATTGCAAAATTTCCCTCCAGAAAAGCAGAATCAGTTAACGTGCTTGGCTGGCAGTAGTGCATGAGAATGTCCGTTTCCCTGAAACCTCACGAACACTGGCTACTATCATTATTACAGAATCAGCTCTTAATCAGGATTTGAGGTCGGGAAGTCTGGTACTTCATGCAACATGAATGGGGCTTTGCTTTACCCCTGTGACAGTATTTTTACTTACAGCCTAGTCACTTTCAGTGGCTACTGGGCAAAGGGATGGTAACATTTTCTATTTGTCAAAATTGAAAATCAAATAAATTAGTTTTGTAGAATTGATGGTCCTCTGAGATGATGTTTTTATAGTCCTTAAGAAACACCTATAAATGTATTCTGTAAGAGCGATGCTTCCCAACCCTGGGTGAGTAACAGTCTCCTGGGGAAGCTTCTGTGAATGACAGATTCCCGGGCCCCCTCAATGACCTATGAATGAGACCCTCTGGGGTTCACTAACTGATTATACTGTGGCTCTTTCCATTTGGTGTAATGCCAAAGAACTGAACGGGGTGTGTTAATCTTGGGTCTGACAGGCAAATTTGCTGCTATAAAAATGCTATCCCAAACCAGCCAGCTCAGGTAATAAGAGATAACTTCTTCAGTGAGGAACTGATAAAGCAGGCATGGAGAACCAGAGGATTCTGCAAACATAACAGGGAAAGCAGCAGCCAGATTCTTTCCACAACAGTGTCAAGCTCTGAATTACTCATGGATAATGAGCATCTGAGTGCCAGGTGGCAAATTTCTTTCCAGTGGTCTCAATTTCAGCACATTTGACATGGACTGAGTACACACTGTAAACACCAAGCAGCAGGGAAAGAGATCTCCAAACGGTGGGGACAGCAGGACAACTATGGGGCGGGCTGCTCATCTCGTTTCATGGAAAAGGCTGATCACAGTTTTCAATGAACAAACAAATGGTCAAAACTTCTCATTACCAAGGCAACAGGTCTAAGTGCAAACACAGAAAATTCAGGAAAGCACAAAGAACATGATTTGCCTTTGATAACAGTATTTCATGATAAAAGCCATTAACATATTGGCCTGTGTTCTACTGGGTCTATTGTTTCCCTGGCCAGTGAGGATGTAAATAAATGACTGTTATCACTGAAGGGAAAAAATGAGGCACAAAACATAACTAAGAAATAACAGACAAATGCTACCTTACCAAGTTTGCTTACAAGTGTACAGAAGGCCCTTCTCCTGGACATTCAGCTTGTCAAGCCTCACAATGAAGCAAATAGTGGTGTGGCCAAGAACAGGGGCTCTAGAATTGGGTTTCCACCAAGCAAATCCTGGCTTAGGGCTCACGAGTTGTGGGGAAAACATTCCAGCACTTTTTGCCACAGTTTAGGTCTCTGAAAAAGGTGAAGATCATTCTAACCGTCCACAGTGAAAACTCATGAAATATTCGCTGGTGCTGGTATCGTTCTGTTTATTCAGGAACTATGCCTAATACTTAGATTTCCAGAACACCCAATTTATACAACGCATCTAAACCACAGAAGTTGGTCATAGCATGGTTTTGCAAGCAATTCTTTTTTTCTTCCCCAACTGACGCTGGCCCTAAGTTCTAAAAGTAGGGTTCCACGGGATGAATGGAATCCCAAAAAGGTTAAACTGGAAGCAGCTCAAGTTTAAACTGGAGGTTTGGTATCAAGTCGGGAATGCCTGCATTTTTTTTTTTTTCTCTAAAAACTAGAACATTTTTGTTTGTGGTAATATTTTATTTTTCTCAACTCAAAGATGGAACTAGTTTTCATATTCAGAAGATAGGCACTATATTTCAAAGCAGTGATCTGGTTATTTCATTTAACAAAGCTATTTCAAGAAGATGCTTCAGAGTTTCAACTGGAAGAGAAATAGTCCAATTCAGTTCATGTATACGCTGGGGGATATTTTTATCAGCCTGACTGTCCAAGAAAAAATGTTGTATGAAAACCCCACACATAAAGCAGAGACAGTGATGAGGGGCATTTTTTACTTTCTAGGGTTTTAGGCACCTTCTTCTCTTCTAATGTCAGCTGTATGTCAGATACCGCTGACCCCAGATCTGGGAGGTTATATCGCCAGTCCATGGTTCCAGGAGTCCCACACAATCACTGCTGGGGACAGCTTTCACTTGTCATTAACTGAACAGGCCATGGTTGGTTTTGGAATGTATTGCTGTTGATAATGTATAGGAAATGTTTTTAGATACCCATGTAATTGAAATCTATTTGTTGTTGAAGATTGACTACAATACTAAAGAAATATTTATAAAAACTGGCAAGGGACTCCTGGGTGGTTCAGTAAGTGTCTGCCTTTTGCTCAGGTCATGGTCTTGGAGTCCCAGGATCGGTCTGCTAGTGGGCTCCCTGCTCCCCAGGGAGTCTGCCTCTTCCTCTCCCTCTGCCAGGCCTGCCTGTTCCTGCTCACTCTTTCTGTCTCTGTCTCTCTCTCTCAAAATATATATATAAAATCTTAAAAAAAAAAAAAAAAAAAAACCTGGCCAGAAGATTAACTATAAGCCTCTTATGACTTATTCATAATATAATTTTTTCCTTAAAAATTATTTATTTTATGATCTCTGAGCTTCAGTGAACTTTAAATCATTATAAGGAATGGCTAATACTTTTTTCTTTGATTTTTCATTAAACTAAAAAGATTAACTCATTGAAACATTTGCAATGTCTAACCTGGTAGAGCTATAACAATTCTAATTGTGTCTAATACTCATACTAATAGACACTATCATCTGGTAATTATGCACTGCAAATCCTAAATTCTTAGAGCAATAGCATCTGGTTTTCTGAAATGACCTGATAATGATACGAATAAAAATAAACAATGGCTCCAAACAGAGGCCTCACTTTTAAAAATGCAGATCCTTGGTCCTAATGCCCTGAACTACTGAGACTGTCTCTACAGGTGGTCTCAGTCTTGCATATTGTAAAAAATTCTCTAAAATATGTAAATGTCAGAGTAATTATCAACACAAACAAACAAAATCCAGTCAGCTGGTCATAAATTTAGCCTATCATATAATGTCACCATAGAATAAGCACTATGAGTGGGAAATAGTAACTCCTGTTTTAAAATAAAGTTATTGAGGTAGCTGAGTGAAGGGTATTAAGGAGGGCATGTGTGGTGATGAGAAATGGGTGTTATATGCAACTTATTAGTCAATGAGCACTGCATCAAAAACTAATGATATGGGGGCGCCTGGGTGGCTCAGAAGGTTAAGCCTCTGCCTTCAGCTCAGGTCATGACCTAAGGGTCCTGGGATAGAGCCCCGAATCAGGCTCTCTGCTCAGCAGGGAGCCTGCTTCCCACCCCCCCTCTGCCTGCCTCTCTGCCTACTTGTGATCTCTCTCTCTCTCTCTCTCTCTCTGTCAAATAAGTAAATAAAAAAAAAAATCTTGAAAAAAAAAACCACTAATGATATGTTGGCTAGCTAAATATAATAAAAAAATAAATAAAGATAAAGTTGTTGAATACACTAATTTGAAAAGATATATACACCTCTATGTTTACTCTATTATTTACAATAGCCAAGATACGGAAACAACCCAAGTTTTTTCCATTTCCGAAGTATCCATTCGGTAGATGAATGGATAAGGAAGATGTGGTATGTGTCTATATATATAGATATGTCTCTATATAAAGAGATATACATACATATTACTCAACTAAAAGAAAGGGGTAAGATTGTGCCATTTGAGACAACATGGATGAACCTAGAGGGCATTGTGCTAAGTGAAATAAATCAGATTGAGAAAGACAAATACCATATGATTTTACTCCTAAGTAGGATCTTAAAAAAAAAAAAAGACCCAAATCCCAAATGAATAAACAAACAAAAAACAGAATCAAGACCTACAAATGCAGAGAACAAACTGATGGTTGCTAGAGGGGAGGGGGATGGGAGGTTGGGTAAAATGGGTGAAGGGGAGTGGGAGCTACAGGCTTCCAGTTATGGAATGAGTATATCACAGAGATAAAAGGCACAGCATAGGGTATATAGTCAGCGATGTTTTAATAGCAGCGTATGAGGACAGATGGTAGCTACACTTGTGGTGAACATAGCATATAATGTGCAAAGTTGTTGAATCACTATGTTGTAAACCTGAAACTAATGTAACATGTGCCAACTCTACCAAATAAATAAAATAAAATAAGTTACATCCCACCCCCACCAATATTTTTAACTTTCATGCAGAATGCTCCCAACACTGCTTTTGTCTGATACCGTTTCCTTCATTAGCCTCAAGTCCCTTAGTTCACCATAGAAGCACTGTCAGCGGCAAGCAGAAAGGCCTGTGCTCTCAGCTCCCCTCACCACCTTTGTATAATCCCTCTTCCATTCTCAAAATCCACTCGTCTTGGGAGACACAGAGCTCCCCACGATACTACTTCCTCTCTTTGTCATCTCGCCACCTCATGACTATTCCTTCACAGCTATCAAGACCTCTGGAACCTGGTTCCCAATCTTTCTCTCCATACCGACTCCTCATTTATTTATTCATTCAAACATATTCGAGCCGTACCATATGTGAAGTACTGTGTGAGGTGCTAGGCGGACATTATTGAAGGAAATAAAATCCCTGTTTGCAGGGAGCTTACAGGTCAGTGACAGGCCATAGAGGAAGGGGATATAGACGGGAACAGATATATATGTAACCTATTTAGTGGTGGTTAATGCTCTGAAGACAGGGGAGGTGAGCAGGCAATGCGTGATGAGGGTAGGCAGGGCAGAACAGAGAAGGCTATCCAAAAAGGGTGCATTTGGAGACTGAGTCAAGTATAAGAACAAACCTGGGGATGCCTGGAGGGAAAGCAAGTTAGGCTATGGGGGTCCAAAATGCAAAGGCCCTGAGGTGGGAGCACAACAGAGGAAAATGCTGGAGAGAAGTAAGTAAAGAAGAACAAGGCCGGAGATGGGATCAGAGAGGTAGGCAGAACCAGATGATGAATGAGGTTATAGGCAATGGTCAGCAATTCAAAGATTATTTAGAAACAGATGGGAACCACTAGAGGGTTTGCAGCAGAGAAGTGGCTTGTTCTGACATAGGTTTTGAAGGGATCACTCTGACCACTCTGTGAAAATGGCCTCTATATCGGGTGAGGGACTTACAGGCAGGGAAACCAGGTAAAAGACTATGGCCATCGTCTGGATGAGATGTGACAGTAGCTCAGACCAGGGTGGAGGGGGAGGAGGCGGTAAGCAGTGGTCAGAGCCCAGGTACATCTGAAGGTAGAACCAATAGGATTCATTGAGGGTTTGGAAGCAGGTGTAGGAAAAAGATGTGTTGAGGATGATTTCTGGCGAAGTTTCTGTCTGGACCAAAAGAAAGGAGAGACTTGCTGCTTATTGAGATAAGGAGGACTGGGAAGCAGTAGATTTGAGAGGAAAATTAAGAGCTCAGTTTTGGCCATGCTAAGTTTGGGATGCCCTCTTAACGTCCAACTGGAGATCACTCTTGGTAACCTCAACCTATGGTTGACTTGATATCCAGGATCAGGGCTGGCAATTCAAATGCTTTCTGGGGCCGAGCAGGAAACATAAGCATTGAAGCACGATAAGGAAAGGCAGGGACTATGACCAATCAGAGGGTACATGCCCCTTCTAAAGGGGAAGGCGCTTCTAAGCCCTGTCTGGTGTTGCCAATTCAGAATCTGGGCTCCAGTGTTCCTAGATCTTCCAATTTCCTTCTTTCTTTCTTTCTTTTTAAGATTTTATTTATTTATTTGACAGAGAAAGAGAGGGAAAATGAGAGCACAAGCAGTGGGGAGCAGCAGGCAGAGGGAGAAGCTGAATAGGAAGCCTGATGTGGGATTCAAACCCGGGATCCTGGGATCATGACCTGAGCCAAAGGCAGAAGCTTAACCCACTGAGCCACCCAGATCTTTCAATTTCTTAACAGAAAGAAAAATGTGTATGTTTAACCACCAAATCTTAGGAAAATAAAAAAAGTTCCAAAATCTACTAGATTCTAGAAGTGCTCAGTTAAAGTTCTAACAACAGGATTTATCAGTGTCCTTAATTTATTAATGTATATTGCAAAAAGAGATTGTGTTTAGCATTCCTCTTACTTGACAATAAAACTCTGTTTTCATACAACATCTCGGAAGGCTTTCTTTGGCAGATATGCTTGGAAGTACTGATTTATGTATAAGTTCTAGATGTCTTAATCAACCCCTCTATTTCCTTTTTGAAAAATTTAGGGCATCTATTTCTTGCAGCTTAAGAATTATAGTTGATCTCTCTGTTCCTGTGTCTGTCTCTTTCTCTCTCTCTCTCTCTCTCTCTCTCTCTCTCATACACACACACACACACACACACACACACACAGCTAATTTTGTTAGATATTCTAACATTGACTATCAGTCTGGAATGAAATGTAAATGGAGCAATTACTGAAGCCTTCCGACTTGTTAAGTACTAAGTGGAGTCCTGACCCTCTCGTGCTGATGAAGAAACACTTTGTGAAATCACAGGGGCACTGAATCACTTCAATTCCCAGCTCCTCTTCCTCCTTCACCTGTTGTGCTATAGAATTTGGCCACAGGAAGGATGGGCCAATTACTACTTTGCGCTTGCCAGATGTTCTTTGTTTTACATAATCTATGAGGAGGGAAGAAGAGAAAGGACAAATAAATCTGGAATGGCAAGTTTGTAATAAGAAGACAAGACTAATGCCATTGCAGGTCTTTAAAAATATCCTCAAGGATATATTAAAATATTTGAGGTGCAAGGCTTGTCTCTAAAGAATTAGAGCATGTCGTCCGTTTGCTCACAAAACTGACGAGGAGGGTGCCTGGGTGGCTCAGTTGATTAAGCGACTTGCCTTCAGCTCAGGTCATAACCCTGGAGTCCCAGGATTGAGTCCCACATTGGGCTCCCTGCTCAGCGGGGAGTCTGCTTCTCCCTCTGACCCTCCCCCTCCTCATGCTCTCTCTTTCTCTCTCAAATAAAATCTTAAAAAAAAAAAAGCAGTTGAGATCGGTACAAAAAGATAAACAATGGAAACATGTCAAGTGCTGCCAGAAAGTTCTGTGAAAGTTCAGAGAAGGGAGAGGGCGACGTGGGGTTGAGTGGTCAGTGAAAGTTCCCATGAGCCAATCCTTGAAGCCCAGAGACAGGGATGGGGCAGTTTGAGGAGCGATGAACAAACAAGACTGTATGGGGTGGGAGGAAAACGAGATACTGAGGTTGGATCAGATCATGGAGATCATAGGACACCAAGGAAGGAAATCTGGCCTTAATTGTGTTGGCAAACAAGAGTCTTTGAAGGGTTGTGAGAATGAATCTGCCATAGTAAGGAAATTTTGATCTCATAAGGCAGTAAGGGAGACAGTGAGGCCAGAGAACCACGGAAGGTACTGAGATGATGGGAGTCTGGGCTAGCGAGTAGACAGCAGAAATAGAAAGAAGTGGTCACATTATGAAGAGGAAATAATAAAATCTGTCAGCCTACTGAATGTGGGAGGGTCAAAGGAGAAAGGATGGGTTGAACCCTGGGTCCATGAGAGAATGATTATCCTGAGAGCAAACAGACCTATATGTATTAATTTTAGATGTAGTGATACATCTACATAGAAATACCCAATCGATTAATTAGTGATCTAGAACTAGACTTGGTAAGGACAGGTAAACAGTGTGCATTAAGGTATCAATGTATTCTCCGCTGTGTGCAGATCATTTACTTATATGATCCTTTTATGAGGAATAGGATGGACTTGATTTGCATCAATGTCTATCAAATCAGGAGAACAGTAACATTCGAGGAAGGCTAATTTATCACACTTTCTCCCCATCCCTTCACTAGGAAAACAGTCACACACAATAATAGTACATATAAAAACCACTGCATCATAGGATACCACAGGATCACTCAAAAATTCCGATTTCTACAAGTTAATACTGGATGTTAGGAAGTGATGGAGACAGGGAGGGAGAAACAGAACTCTAATTGTTCTCTATTCGCTCCCCTGGGAGAGATGAACCAAAACAAACAGGAGGCAGGAAGGAAGCAGAGGAGAGAGTACTGGGGAGAGTTTGAACCCACTGAGATAAACAGAAACTAAAGTAAACCCTCCTTAACGAATAATGACCTTTTGAACATTGTCTCGGTTTACAGACATGCTATTTTATTCTCATCACAAGACTTTTCATTCACAAGGCAGCTAGGAGTCACATCTTCTACCTTCAGACTCCCTCTGCGGACTGGGGTCTTGGTTTCTCCCCATTGTTTTGCACAGGAGCCCTGGAGCTCAGGTGCAACAGGCCGCCCCACAATGCACGACAGATGTTTCCACAGCCATCATCCATCTTTTCCATTTGCCACAATTCTCCGGGGTGATCCGGGTCAATTCCATCCTTGCCTCAGCAGCTGGGACGGCCAGGCTGCTTAAAGTGTCTTTCAGTTGCAATGCCCAGAGCAAAGGAGAAAGGGAAAAGCCGAAACAAGAAAGGACAGGGAGGCAGGTGAAGGATAATCTGAAACGCAGACTTAGCCTCTCAGCATATAGCTGCTATTTACTATAAATGTGTTTTCATTCATGGTACTTTCACTTTCTTTTTCTATATGAATGCAAAGCAATAAACATTTTAACTATGTGTAGTCATAAATTTAGTTAATGGTATAATTGCTTCTAGTGAAGGGAAGATGTCCTGTTTGAACTCTAGAACAAAGGACACCAGTGTCCAAAATACTGGTAGCAGAGATATCTGCCTTAGAACCCTTAGGACCTGGGAAAAACATACAGGTAAGGATTCTCTGATTCTTACAGATAACCCAGCAATCTCTTGCTAGAAATGTGAGGAGTGCGGGGAGGGTCTTCAGAGAGGCTCCCTAAGGGAACACCCCAGTAGTGCCTTCCCACCATCTAGAAGAATGAAGTCACATCGGGTTTGGCTGTCTCAAGACCCATGTCTACAGTATGTACTATGAAATAACCGAAGTTCATAGTTCTGGAAACTAGGCAATATACCTTCAACACATAAGACAGGGAGGAAAAGCACTGCAGAAATGACTTACTAAGCAAATGTCCCTCAAAAGGAACATTTTTATAAATAGTCCACTAAATCTGCTTACTGTAAATTTCCAGTTAACACCACAAAAAAATCCCATCAGGAGATTTTTTCATAATGGCCAACAGCAATACTCAAACCTGGCAGATACAACAGCTTGTACCAGCCCTGGCAGGTACAACAGCTCCTGAGGTAGTAACGAGATGACTACACAAAAATAAGGGACGGAATTGGTTCCACAGGATTAAACAATTATTTATTAACAATAACAGTAATTATTTTATTAACAATAATTTATTTTCTCTACTGACTCTACACATTAGCAGAGCCCCTCCCCCACCCCCCGCTCTTAATTCTCTGATACTATGATTTTACTTGTTTCCTAATGCCTGAATCTGTCACCACATTTTGTGAAACACCCAACAGAAGTTCGTGCTGGACAGGCCAGTGAGAGACTGGTAGAAAGAAGACCTTGTGCAGGCTCACACACCTCCTCCTGCTCCATGAATAAAGAGAGAGAGCAGAGAGTTCAAGTTTCTGAAGGTGCTCTCACTCTTCGGGTGCACAGTGAAGAGGAAAGCAGGGCTTCCCCAGCCACCCCTCCTGGTGGTCTACACTCTAAAAAAGGATCCTAAACAACAGAAAAACAAGAGCAGGGTCTTCATGGCATCATCAGGTAGATCTACAGAGTTTTCCTGTGGAATAAAACTCTTCACAACAATATTTCAGAATTAATTAGCGAGCCCATCATATCCTAACGGTATTGTATTTGCAGAAAATAACAAAATGCACTTGGTACTGCTCTCTTACCTGCCGACTGTCCCTATGGGAGGATGTTGAAGAAGAGGCACTTCTATGGGTCGGAGTGGAGGTTTTATGAGCAGGGGATATGCCCTTCTCGTCTGAACTCATAGCTGCAGTTAGAGTCTAGTTGTATGCACTTAAGACCATCCCAAATGTGTCTCAAATTTGCAGACAAAGAAGTAGATGATTTTTCAGCTTTAGTTCCATTTCATGAATCAGGCTTGATCAGAAAAGAGAAGGCAAATATTGAAGGTGTCCAAAATCCCTAAAAGCAAAACAAACAAACAAAACCTCGTATAATTAAAATACAAATAAAAAACCATTATATATAGGAAAAAGTACCAACATGTTAGGGAAAGGAAGAACTCTAACATACTAGGAAGTATTATTTCTTCCGCTAGATTTTAAGGCAGAGGCTAAAAGTGTTAATATGAAATAAATGTCAACAAGGAAAATGGAAAGAAACCATATGCTAAGTCAAATTCTTCCCTCACATTCTCTCTGTTTTAAAGCAGATTACAATGTTATGTTCTGGACCCTCATGCCAAAGTGTATCAGTTTCCTCCCCTGCAAGTTCAATTCCCTGCCCAGTGGCTTATAATAAGAGCTCAGCCCATGTGTGTCTTCAGTTGAGTACAGTCAAGTCATATATATGATGGTTAAATCCAACACAAAACAGACACAAAGGGCAAAAGGGTTCGTGCATTTTCTGCATTGTGTGATCAAGCATTTAGGAAAGATCAAGAATACACTTACCCACAGTTATTTGCATCTCAAGACCATGGCATACCTACATATGGTTTTCAAGGCAATGACCAACAGGCTCTCAAGAATCTACCGATGGGGGCACCTGGGTGGCTCAGTGGGTTAAGCCTCTGCCTTCCGCTCTGGTCATGATCTCAGAGTCCTGGGATGGAGCCCCGCACTGGGCTCTCTGCTCAGCAGGGAGCCTGCTTCCTCCTCTCTCTCTCTGCCTGCCTCTCTGCCTACCTGTGATCTCTCTCTCTGTCAAATAAATAAATAAAATCTTTAAAAAACAAAACAAAACAAAACAAAAGAATCTACTGATGGATGGGCGTGTTCTGAAACTGGGGTAACGCTTAGAATTCCTTCATTTAGCCACAGCCAAGAGCCACTTCATTTTTCACTTGGATACATGTAAGGAAAGCCTGAACTGTAAGTGCTAAGACCAAAAACTTGTGCCTGAGAGGAGCATTGTTCAACTGGCAACACAGATCACTAACAAAGGGGTTTTTTTTAAAGGTAAGCATGACAGTGTAGGATAAGAAGCTTACCCAATAATCTGTGACCCATAGACTGACCACTAAAGCAGTCTACTTTTCCAAGAAGACAGCAAGACTAAATTCTAGCTCCGTCTTAATGATAATACTCCTTGAAGGAAGTACAGGACACTTGGGTAAGTACAACAGCACAGTTTGGAAGAAAAAGTTCCCGGCAATGATCAGAAAGCAATCCTAAGGCTAAAGAAAAGTGAGACCTGAACTTCAGTCCAGAGGAAGAGAGAGCCAATCAAAAAATCAGAAAAGAGTAAAGATGGAGGAAGATACATGGCGAGAGAAACTCACTGGATCCGGAAGTCAGAGGTATTCCTGATCAAGTGGGTCTGAGCTGAGGTCTGAAGGATGAACAGGAGTTAACCAGGTGCTTGTGTGTCCAGCCTGACGTGATTAAGGAATTAGGGCTGGCCATCATGATTAGAGCGGCATGATGGGTCAGAGAGAGGCAGACGCCAGTCCCCGTGGGGACTTGTCGGCCATGTTCAGCATTTCAATTTTTATCGTGAGCATAAGAAGCCATAAAGTGGTGTGGTCTAACCAGATTTCTGTGTTTAAAAGGATACCTTGACAGACATGAGGAGAACCAAACTGGGGAAATAAAGAAGGTGAGGGAAGCCCAATCAGGAAGCAAGAGATGATGGTTAGAGAGGTGATGGGAAACTGGGCATCCAGTCCGGGCAGCTGTAACTGAATGTGAAGGAGTGGGGGAGGGAGGGTGGATGGGGGAGTGGAGGAGAAGGCAGAGTTGAGGAGGCCTCCTGGGTTTCCGGTATTCTGAGCGAGGGCTGGCCAAAAGAAATCTGGGATTGACAGAAAGTCCCGAGTACGGTTTGACCCGTTGAGTTTCAGGTGTAACTGAGGCATTCAAATGGTGACAAACACTTGGAAATATAGTTCCAGAGCTCAGAGTAATTTTGGCTGTGGACAAATGTTTAATAGGTCATATTACCAAGATAAATATATTGTATGATTTATGTATAGACCATGTAAACTCTGCAAGTGCAAGTAAATTTTATACAGGTCTGAAATAGTTGCATTTTCTAAATCTGCAACATTATGTTCATGGGTTATCAATTAATTAACCCTGAATGTGTTAATCAGGATTTTCATGGTCACCTGGCTACAGAGAATATTCAAAAGAACAGTCCAATAAATTATTCTATCATAAAATTATAGTATTATATTAAATCATTATAAATATATCAATATATTAATATAATAAATAATGTTAATATAAATAAAATAGATTATCAATATATTAATATATCATATAACATTACTATATTAATATTATTTGTTGATTATAATATATGACATAAATATATGTTAATACAATATATTAATACATAATAAATTAATGAATGATATTGATATAATAATAATGTATTATTATATTAAATTATATTATAAATTGGGAAAATTGGACTCTCTAGTGAATAAAACTTATAATCCTTTCTTAAGATTTCAACTTCATCGGCACCACCACTTAGCTCCAAAACTGGAAAGTTTTCTCTTGAAACAAAACTGGTCTTTGCATTAATAGAAAGATAAAGAGCTGCAGTGCTCTTGCATCGGCCGGGAATCGGTTTCCACTGAGTATTGCCATAAGGTAGGAAGAAGCCGACAGTGGACAGATGATCATCTAATTCCTTTATTATGTGAAGGGAGTCTAATGAGTGTGGGTAAGATTTCTCAAGCCAAGCTCTGGTACCAGCAAACAGAAAGCAAGAACACTGCTCGGGTCCTTGATTTGAAGTACTTTCTGGTCCGAGACATTGTACAAGATGCGGACACTTGAGCTAAGAGCATGGAGGTTCTGCGACGTGTTCAAGTGCCCCTAAGGGATGAGGCTGAAACAATCAAACCTATTAGACTGTTACCCATTTGGAAGTAAATCCAATCCACGCGACATCAAGAGCCAGCATTTCCTCTTTTGAACTTTTTTTTCTGAACCACAGCCAACTCCCAACTGCACTTTCCCCATTAACACCAATGCTAACACCTTGGTTCTTGTTTTAATTTATAAGGACATTTTCAGGGTCGCCTGTCTATGATAACAGGGCAACATTTTGGTTGAATGACAATTATGAAAATCTTGAATAATATCAAGAATGAAGAAAAGGCAATTAAGAGGACCTAATTCATTCCAAGAATCATTTTTGACATTATTGTTGTGTCTATTAATTTCTGAATTTTTTTTAACAATGAGGATTTCAAGTGCTTAATGTTCAATGAGATGATCTCTAAAGATTACCCCAATCTGATTATCAATCAAGTGTTTGATCAAGTGAGTAAGTTACACCTACTCTTTACTTTTAGAGTGTAAGAATTAGTGTGACATTAAAAATAATTATTTCGGGGTGCCTGGGTGGCTCAGTGGGTTAAAGCCTCTGCCTTTGGCTCAGGTCATGTTCCCAGGGTCCTGGGATCCAGCCCCGCATAGGGCTCTCTGCTCAGCAGGGAGCCTGCTCCTCCCCCCCCCACCCTGCCCTCTCCCTGCCTCTCTGCCTACTTGTGATCTCTGCCTGTCAAATTAATAAATAAAATCTTAAAAAAAATAATAATTATTTCATCTCTATCAAAGCACATGTTCATAAATTATCCAAACAGAATCCTAAGCCAAAGATTTGATTTTCTTTTTTTGAAAGACCATAGATTTTAAAGTCTATACCAACATAATTCCTAAACTTAATGAGAAAAACATTGTTGCTGAAAGTAACAGCAATACAAGAGCTGAACATCTAATTTTCTTGTCTCCTTCCCCATTCATATCAGTGGGATCACTACAATCGCTTTAAAAAGTACTCTAACAGTTGCATTTACACTGAGTGACATAAAATTCAGATTTATGACCCAGAGACCTAACTAAAGCCTGACGTGGCAGGGAAGTCTTCCAGAAGCTGCTGTTCACAGGCACCATAAATTGCATGTGTTCATCTGAAATTGAACTGAGATGAAACACCTGGAACCCAACTACATAGGCTGGGCTAAGTTGTGACATGGTAATACATAACCCCCAAATCTCAAGGGCTTTCAAGAAAGCTTTATTTACATGTCTCATTTACATGTCCTTTAGAGGTCAGCTACACCCCCATTCTATATCCTCTTCATTCCAGGTTTTAAGAGTAACTCCCATGTGACAAGGGAAAACAGCCATGGTGGCACCATGAGATAGTTCTTAAAGTGCTTGCTTGTAGGTGACGCATGTCACTTTCACTCACATCTCATTGGCCAAAGCAGGCCAAACTGAGTTTGATGATGCATGAAAGTAAAACGCATCCAATATAAGGGAACAAATACTTAGGGTCAATAATCTACTATATTCACCATAGGAAAAGATGAAAAGCTCATATGATAATGTTGAAACTGACTCTAGTTTCATCACCTAGAAATAATCCCAGTTAACATTTGATTCTACTTTAACCAGTGGAAAAGAATGTCCACTCTATCTGTAAGACACTCTTCAACCAACAATATATTGGTAACAGCCTTCTTTGTGAACAAAGGACCATCAGTATCATGGCTCTGAATCACTGCATATAAGACCATTACACAGCTATACCATGATCCCTTTGACCATGCTTCAGCTGGGACATTTAGGTTGTATTCTGTGTATCTTGAAACAATGAGATTTATCACAGAAGAGTTCCTAATAACTCTGTTTGCTTTTGGTTATTATAAAAATGACCCTCTTTGTTCATTTCAATACTTTTTTGCTTTATTTGATATCATCTGTTCTCCTTCTGTTTGCAAGTGATTAATGCAATTTGTACATTCTTTTATGTTGAAACTTTCTGTATCATTTTGTATTATCTATTCCTATCTTAATGATCCCAATATTAGTGACTTTTTCCCACTTCCATTTAATGTTATAAATAATAGTTGGATTTATCTCTGCCATATCATGTTATACTTTCTATTTTATGGTTCTTCTCTGTTTCCTTTAATGCTTGATGGCTTTTCCTTATAATATGGATTCTAACATAGTTTTAACTGAGTTTTATATTTGACCTTAATGTGAAAGATAAAATTCTGCTTGTAACATTGTTTCCCTTCAAATTGCTCTAAGTCCTGTCAGAACCCACAGTCTGCAAGTGAGAGAATCAAGAGTAAAATGGTATCCTTCTAGTCTCCCTTGCAATGTCAGACCTTCCCCACCCTACCCCAAATCAAAATTATATCTTCCCAGTCCTTTTCCCAATCTTGGTGACTTAATTGGGAGTTTCAGAGAATTACACTTCATATTCTAACACAACTGGGAGGAAATGATACCACTTTTTTCTGGGTGAAGCCAACTAAGGTCTCCAAGTACGAGGACAGACTGTAAGAATGAATTCTGCCCTTTCTCGAAGTCTCCTTTTCTGCAAGAGCAGCTGAGGTTTGTAATAATCAAGACCTTGCTCAATCAAGATTCTCCTCAACTTGGGAAATTGCCTTCATAAAATTAGGTCTAGTTTTGGGGCGCCTGGGTGGCTCAGTGGGTTAAAGCCTCTGCTTTCGGCTCAGGTCATGATCCCAGCAGGGTCCTGGGATCGAGCCCCGA
The DNA here is from genome assembly GCF_002288905.1 of Enhydra lutris kenyoni. Lineage (NCBI taxonomy): Eukaryota > Metazoa > Chordata > Mammalia > Carnivora > Mustelidae > Enhydra > Enhydra lutris. Next base: position 74,288,434 of record NW_019154085.1, on the reverse strand, counting down.
GTCGGGCTCTCTGCCCTGCGGGGAGCCTGCTTCCTCCCCCTCTCTCTCTGCCTGCCTCTCTGCCTACTTGTGATTTCTCTCTGTCAAATAAATAAAATCTTTAAAAAAAAAAATTAGGTCTAGTTTTGACATTAGATTCTGTTTTAACTTAGTGTTTGGTTTGTTGATTGTCTTTTTCAATATTTGCCTATTTACAGACATTAGATGATCCCAAGCAGGAGTCACAGGGGAGATGTTCCTATTACCAACTGATCTTATCAATGCAATGTCACTGTAGTCTGGGTGGAATAAATTCATTTTCTATCAAGATCATCACCAGAGCAATGAATGCCTATTCTCATTATATATTATAGTCATTACGATGTCATTATATATTCAAGTTTTTTTTCCTTAAAGAGAGAGGGTAGGGAATCTTTTTATTTTCTATAGTCATTAACCCCCAAAAAGAAAAAGAAAATCAAGGACTGCGTTCATAAAGATAAGGCATATCTTCTAAAAAAGATGGTGGTGTAAGATTTGATAAAGGTTTTCCCAGCAAATGACTAAAAAGCAGGACTAAGGGATTTTTTTAATATTTATTTTTATTATTATTATTTTTAATAAACATATAATGTATTTTTATCCCCAGGGGTACAGGTCTGTGAATCGCCAGGTTAGGGATTTTTTTAAAAAAGAAAAAGATCATTAGTACTTTTCACTGAAGAATAGTGGCCACTACATGCCATAAAATGTAAGGAATCACTGGACTCACAACCAAACCAGTATGTATGAAACCTGATATACAACTCCCTTCTTAAGACAGTCAAGTGTCATGGTAAGAAGAAAGTCTGGCAAACTCCACCAGTTTCCCCTAGATTAGAGAGGCAAGGAGCAAGAAGCACAGGAACAGGCCTCACCACTGATTAATAGGCCATGGAGGAACAGCAATCCTGACACACAAGCACTAGCCTGCCTGGTCTTTTTCTGCGTTCCTTAGTCTTGGCTTCCAAACAGCATGGTGGACATGTCCCGAACGACGCCCAAAATACAGCCCCTCCCCCACCACCAAGCCGTCATTTACCAAACTAAGGAAGAAAAAAAGCGCACAGACAAGTTCTCTGATTGTGACTGCTGAAAACTGGTCACTCTCCACCCTCTTAAGATCCTTTACTAAGGAAATGAGTAAGACAGACCTACGTTCTACCTCACTTAGCCCTCTAGGGGGAGTTTTCACAGGGTCTGAATGCTAATCAAGTAAACATGAAGGGAGGATAACTGGCCCAGATACTCTTGAGAAGGAGAAGATTTCACATAAAGAAAAGCAAAGTTAAAAAAAAAAAAAGTGTGTGTGTATGAAACAATATGAAAAATTATTCTCCCAATAGGAGAGAAAATTATTCTGTGCAAGAGATAATTAGAGGGCTAATCTGGAATGTTAATCCTAGCAATAGAGAGGGTAGCTTTAAAGGGTAGCTTTCATACTTTCACAAATTCAAAAAAAAAAAAAAAAGCCTCTGAATAAGAAATAAGACAGGATGAAATGCAATGGTAACTGGCAAAGGTAAGAAATTAAGGAAAGAAACGATGACACCACAAATTTAAAGTAATTAAAATGGCATTAATGAAGCATCAAATGATTCCCCAGAAAAATCTAGTCAACAAATAGGTTAAAAAGATCAAGTTGAAGAAATCACCTTGCAAATGGAAAAAAGGGCAGGACAAGTTAACAGATAGTGGAACCCGAATCTACAGACATGAATAGCCCTGAACACAACCATTGAAAAAGAAAAGAAATAATGTTCAAAAATATTCCTGAACACAAGAAAGGCTTTGACTTGGAAAATTAATCTTTAACAATAAAAGCAAATATCTTGGGCTCCTGGGTGGCTCAGTGGGTTAAGCCTCTACCTTCGGCTCAGGTCATGATCTCAGGGTCCTGGGATTGAGTCCCACATCAGGCTCTCTACTTGGCGGGGAGCCTGCTTCCCCTTCTCTCTCTGCCTGCCTCTCTGCCTACTTGTGATCTCTGTCTGTCAAATAAATAAATAAAATCTTTAAAACAAAAAAAAGTGAGCAAAGAATATACAAAATAATGTAATAAAAATATTTAGAAATGTAGAACATAGCTAAAGCCATGAGGAAAGGAAAATTTATGGTCTTAATCTTTTGCATTACGAAACACAAAAGAATAAAAACAAATGCACTAAGTTTATAATTCATGAAATTAGAAGAGCCAAATATAGGGAAAATATAAATAAATGTCTTGGCTTTATTGACTTATTTTATATTATTTATTTATTTATATGTTCATTTCTAAATATGTAGAAAAAGTGTACAGAATGAAGGTCATAAAAAATATATAACCAAGGAAGAGAAGACACTAAGTTATTAGATAATTGTTGCAATCTATAAGTAACTAAAAGTGATAACTATTCAAAAGCTAAATATTCTATAATCATCCTGATTAAAAAAGTATACCATTTAATATCCATCCACAAATATTTAAGAAAATTATAAATTCTCAAAATTATAACTTGAGAATTCTAGCCCTTGAGAAGCTCTGATACAGGTTCTTCCCAACTTTCTCGAAACTTCATGATGACAAATATGTTACTTACTGGAAATCTGCCTAAAGAGACTACCCGAGCGCCCTGTGGCTATCGCAATGACTGGAACCAGTATGCCATATGCATCTGACAAAGCACTCTCAGGGAGGGATCTTCCAGACAAGGAGAACAAAAAAAACCCCTGCAGCTGTCCAACTGATCCTTGGGCACAACCAAGGTCAAAGAAAATAAACAGGGTGGGGGAAGGCTCCGTAAAAGCTGCCTCCATGGACCAAGATGTGGGGAAAGCTGGGGATCTGCCCCAGGGCTGAATCAGCAAAGGGCCTCAGTTAAGGGAGTAGAGAGGCCTGGGGGTGGGGGGCGGCGCTTCATATTCTGGCAAGATAGACTCCCTTTCCTGAGCCTTTCCCATTGTGAGTTCCTGTGTCCAGGTTCAAAGACCCATGGTCCACCAAAGACCCATGGTCCATCAAATTTCCATTCCTAGGAAAAGCACCAGAGAATGCCAGGGCATGGCTCTAATAGCCTCATGAAGGGAACATCAGTTCTTCATGGATCTCTCTTCTACATCATATGGAGTAGGAGGACAGCATTCCAGAGAGCCATGAGGTACCAGCAACGGCACATCCCTTTCAACACACAGCACTAGCAAAGGAAGGAGTACACAACTCGAAATAAACAGACTGCTATACATAAACCTAAACAAATTCTTGGGGAAAGTGCTAGAATCAGTGCCACACTGGTTTGTGAACCAGCTTAAATTTCCTCTAATGATTTAAGAATTGTTCTACTTATTTATTGGTAACTTTTCATATCAAAGTTTTCCTGAAAGTCAGCTGAAGTCAGCCATCTTTGAATATCACACTAATCTATTAAATTATAATGTGGCAACGACCTTATTTGAAAACTGTAATTTGAGCTGATTTTTTTTTTTCTGAGCTGATGTATTTTCTAACAGGGACATATGCCCTAGATTTAATAATTATATATTCTTTCTAATCTAGTTTTAATCTTGTAATTGGTAGGAAACTTTTATTCCAGGAATATGGTCCAGCTCTTTCTTCTTATTTTAGGTTTTATTGGGGTTTGGGCATTATGCACTGGACTGTTCTCAGAACTGAATCTTCAAAACCCTGTAATCATGAAGAGATTAGGGAATTGGTCCTTATCCTGAACAACCAAACACCTCATACTATTCCCTCGAGTAATTCTTCTCTGGACATCTATGAATTTTGTAATTAATAAAACACAAATGGCCTTTCAAACAATTATCGAGTAAAAAAATGACATATCAAACATATTATTTTGAGGTACGGACCTAGAAAACAGATCATCACCTCCTTCCTAGCTTTCTCTATTGAGTCAGGAGAAAAATACCAATAAAAACAGCAGCCTCTTACCATGTGTCAGGCCAGATGTCACACTTCCCAGCCAGAAACATTTCTGTTATTCATAGTGTTATTCTTCTGTTATTCAGAAGAATCTGAATATCTTCTGTTATCTGAATATCTTCTGTTATTCAGAAGTTATTCTTCTGTTATTCAGATGACCAAGGTAGGGTTTAGGAAATTTATTAAATAGGATCCTCGGTTTGGTTTCCAAATCTATTTGACCTCAAAGACCATGCCACAAATTCTTACATTGCTATTTAGCCTTAATTTACTAATTATTTAATAAATTAACCAAATGACAAGTCTAGGTTTTTTTAAATTTTTTTTCTTACAGGATGGTACTGATGGCAAGCACTACAAATTTATAGAGGATTTTAACCTGGGATTCATGGATGGATTTAGCACATTCTTTAACCTAGAAATAGGGCGCCTGGGTGGTTCAGATGGTTAAGCATCTGCCTTCGGCTCAGGTCATGACCCCAGAGTCCTGGGATTGAGCCCCGCATCAGGCTCCCTGCTCAGTGGGGAGCCTGCTTCTCCCTCTCCCCGTGCTTGTGCTCTCTCTTTCTCTGTCTCTTTCTCTTTCTCTCAAATGAAGAAATAAAATCTTAAAAAAAATAAAAATAAAAAATAAAAACCAGGAATGATGTGGAAAGTGCTGGGTATACATGCATTTTATTTTCCTAGGGAGATATTCACCAGCTTTTATCAGATTATCAAGTGGCTAAGAATGTACATCCTTGGGAGTTCATATTTCTAAGAGGACTGTTACCAGTATAGATTAAAAAAAAAAACAATCCATGGGTACAAAAGCTGGATCACATATTTAATAGAATGAGATTACAGGACATTTGATTCTGATGGAAGTATGTGCCATGAACACTTTTGACAAGGCCGTTTCAAGTGTCACTTTGATAATTTTACCAGAGCTAATTTTCTTTTTTTTTAATTTTATTTATTTTTTTTAATTTCTTTTCAGCTTAACAGTATTCATTGTTTTTGTACCACACCCAGTGCTCCATGCAATCCGTGCCCTCTCTAATACCCACCACCTGGTTCCCCCAACCTCCCACCCCCCGCCCCTTCAAAACCCTCAGATTGTTTTTCAGAGTCCATAGTCTCTCATGGTTCACCTCCCCTTCCAATTTTCCCTCAGCTGCCTTCTCCTCTCCATCTCCCCTTGTCCTCCATGCTATTTGTTATTACCAGAGCTAATTTTCTAAGATTTGTCAGCCACTTTTTCATTCAGCATTTGATTTCTGACTCTTGCTAACATGTTTTGAAACGAAGCTTGGTAATGTCATAATTCCTATTTTAACAGGAAAAATAATATTGGGAACTAGAGTTCCCGTGACTGCTAATAAGTACGGATTGTCAGCAGAGTGCAGACCTTTTGACAACAACAGGACACATTAAAAATTGGGCTTCTGCTTTGTGATCTAAAATAATAATGCATTAATCCATGTTGACAGCATATAAACTGTTACTGAGGCACCAAGTGACGAGTAGCAGCAAATGTCCTGTTCTCTAGAGGAATTTCCTGTCAAAATAAGCGTTTCTGTACTGAGCTGAGGTATACTGAAGAGTTGGCTAAAGCAGATAAATTGGCTTAGGTTGAAAATGCACCTGAATTTAACTCTGATGCACTGTCACTGGGAATGTAAAATGGCGTAACTGCTATTGAAAACGGTAATGGTGGGGCATGTGGGTGGCTCAGGCAATTAAGCATCTGCCTTCAGCTCAAGTCATGATCCCAGGGTCCTGGGGTCGAGCCCCACCTCGGTTCCCTGCTCAGTGGGGAGTCTACTTCAACCTCTCCCTCTGCCCCATCCCTTCCTGCTCCCTCTACCCATACTCACTCTCTCTCAAGTAAATACATAAAATAAAATAAGATAAAATAAATTAAAGAGAAATCTATTTTTAAAAAAGAAAATGGTATGGAGGTTCTTCAGAAGTTAAAAATAAAATTACTATATGATTCAGCAATTCCAATTCTGAGTATATACCCAAAAGAACTGAAAGCAGGGACTTGAACAGGTATTTGTGTATCATATTCATAGCAGCATTCTTCATAATAGCTAAGATATGGAAGCAATTCAAGTGCCCATCAGCAGATGAATGAATAAACAAAATGTGGTATATTCGTACAAAGGAGTATCATTCAGCCTTAAAAAGGATGGAAATTCTGATACATGTTACGATGTGCATGAACTTTGAAGACATCTGGCTACATAAAATAAGGACAAATATTGTAGGAGTCTACTTATATGCAGTACCTAGAGTGGTCAAATTCACAGAGGCAGAAAGTAGATGGGTGGTTGGCAGGGTCTGTGAGTGGGGAAAATGGAGCTTGTGTTTAATAAGTACAGAATTTCCGTTTGGAAGATGAAAAAGTTCTCAAGAAAAGTTGTTGTCTGGGGTGGGGGGATGGTCAAAATGGATGAAGGGGAGTGGGAGCTACAGGCTTCCAGTTACGGAATAACTAAATCATAGGGATGGAAGACACAGCCTAGGGAAAACAGTCAATGGTATTGCAGTAGCATTGGAGGGTGACAGATGGCGGCTACACTTGTGGCAAGCACAGCCTAGCACAGAATTGTCGAATCCCTGTGCTGCACACCTGAAACTAATGTAACATTGTATGTCAACTGCACTTCAAATAAAAACAGAAAAAAGTGGTTGTCTGAGTCTACTGGGGCAACTGCAACAAAATACTGTAGACTAAGCAGCTTATAAACAAGCATCTATTTCCCACAGTTCTGGAGGCTGGGAAGTCCGGTATCATGGCACCAGTGGATTTGGAATCTGGTAAAAAAACCACCTCCTGGTTCATAGTTGGCCATCTTCTTATTGTGTCCTCCCCCAGCAGAAGGGGGCAAGGGATCTCTACAGAATCTCTTTTCATTCCATTTGCATGGGCTGCATCCTCAGGACCTAATTACCTCCCCACAGCCCCACTTCCTAATACTATCCCCTTAGGAATCAGGATTTCAACATATGAATTTTGGGGGGACCCGGACATTCCGACCACAGCTGCGGGGATGGTTATAGAATAATGTGAAGGTATTTAATGCCTCTGAAATGAGAATTTTAAAACTGTTAAAATGGCAAATTTTATGTATATTTTATAACAATAAAAAAGGCCCTATACTATCACCTATAATGACTTTTATAACATGCAGACAGTAATTTTGTACTATTTTATGCTCAGGTTTCATTTTCTTTGTAAAATCTTTCTTAACCTATTAGAATTGCCGCTTCGATCTGTATTACTTCCATAGTTATGCATACATACTTTATTGAATATGCACCGCCTGTGTTTATCTGTCCTGGTTCCGTGTGATCTTTGTGAGGGGGGACTATGCCCCTTTCATCACTGTAGTCTGATGTCAGGGGCCACAATAACCAGTCAGATTGTTTCCTGGGCTTCTCATTTCAGTGAAGACGTAAGCCCTCTATTACAGACATTAAATACAGTTGATTGTGACCCCAGCCTGCCTGAGACATCACCCTCAGGCCATTTCTTTGATTTCATTATAATTGATAGGCCAAAATAATCCAAATGAGTTGCGGACTGGAGTTTCTTATCTGTTCAGTAGTTAGAAAGACTGTACAAAGTTCAACATTCCCAAGAGAAAACCTCATGTTGGTCCTAAAAAAAGACCCACCCGGCTGCTAATGGTACTCTTGAGGCCCGGGGCATTATCTGTTCTGTTCTCGCTGGTGCTGGGTCATACATGAGGAGCAGGAATAGAGGCAGGAGTGTAATTCTTTCAAAACACAAATGAATTAGCCTGACTGCCCAGAGTTACCGCACCTGCCACCCACCTAATTTACTAGCCATTATCTACCCAGTCACAAATATTTCCTGATTAGGAGCCTTATGCAGAATTTTTTAAAAACTGCCATCCCTCCAGGATAGCACGGTGTAGGTAGGCCTTTACCCACGTATCAGGGAGCTCATATTTGTGTTTGCATTGTGCATTCAGCATGAAAGCTGGTTTCAATTATTTCTCATTCATTGCCACGGGAGAGAAGGCAGAGCTGACAATAACGGAGGATTTAGGGCGGGGCCCAGGCTCTTCAGCCTCAGGTACTCATTTAACTGGGGTGTGGTAATCTTCACCCACACCTCGTGGTGAGCTGGAGCCAGTTCAGGCTCCAGAGGGAACTGGGTGCATCTCTCGCCAGCCCAGCCTTCAGAGACCTCCTTTGGGAAGGTGAAATTGGCCATGGTGAGAGTATGTAAGCCAGGTGAATCAGCAGCGCCCCCTTTTTTTCGAGGGCTTATTTTTTAAGCCTTTGCCAGTACCCCACTGCCTATATCCTATGCTGTCTTTTCCTTTTATTTTTACACTGAAAAGAAAAAAAAAAAAAAACATGGATTGCCTAGGTCTGAAACCTATCCCAACTTTGCCATTTCCTCGCTATGAAACCTCGGGGAATTTACTTAATTTCTCTGTGCCTCAGTTTCCTTATCTATAAAACAGGAATAAAAACATCAATTTCATGAAGTTGTAAGAAGTAAATGCCATAATTTGTGCAAAATGGTTAGTTATTACACCTCCACTTGTGAGCCCCTTATCCAAATGACTGTTTCCGGGAGAGCATCAATTTCCTCCATGAACAGGTTCAGGACCCCTAACTCTCAAGACTACCAATTTTGAGACTGATTTGACCCATGACACTGTTTTATCAAAAGCCCCTATGAAAAAGGTTTGCTAATTTTCCATCAAAGGATCAAGAGCATTTTGGGGGCAACTGCATAATTTAACAGAAGTCCACAAAATAGAAACTGATGTACCAGTATGTCTTTAAATGGAGTTGGGGGCATATCCTTATTAAAAACAAGCCTACACTCAAATATAAGAGAATGATCAAATAACACACTTAAGATTATTTTAGTACCAAAAATAATTGAGACTGATATAAAGTGAAGTAATAGTAATGCCTTGATAAAATACATTTGAGGTCTGGATAGTATCTAATGCACGGTACGTTATAGTTAAAAACAACAAAAATGGATGGCACAAAGTCTGTGCTTGAGCCTTCCTTTTCCAGAAGATCACAAGATCTTGTGCTTCAGGACCTTCGTTTCCTTTATGCAGGGAACATACTTCAGTGCCCAACTGACGTCATGGGATTTTACAGGAATCAAGAAAGAAAGAGGTACTTTAAAATACACACCGTGGGTGGTATATTTAAAGCATCCACCTCTTGGTTTCAGCTCAGGTGGTGATCTCAGGATCAGAAGATGGAGCCCCCCACTCCCTACACTGGGGCGGGGGGGTCTGAGCTCAGCAAGGAGTCTACTAAGACTCTCTTTCTCTCTCTCTCTCTGCCCCTCCCCCATGCTCTCTCTCTCTCTCAAATAAATAAATCTTAAAAAAAAATAAAATACACATATTGGGATAAAACTCAAAGGCTATATACAGGATCTATTTTACCCCCAAACTCCACTGAAAACAACAGTAAAGGGACATTTTTTTTTAGGATTTATTTATTTATTTGACAGCAAGAGAGAGAAAGAATATGGAGGTGGGCAGGGCACAAACAGAAAGAGAACCTCAAATAGACTGTACGCTAAGCATGGAGCCGGACGTGGGGCTTGATCTCATGACCCTGAGATCATGACCTGAGCCAAAATCGAGGGTCTGACACTTAACCAACTGAGCCACAGAGGCATGCCACCCTGTTCCTTTCTAAAGCAAAGCCCAAGAGTAGTGAGAACAGGCAGCAATAGCAACAGAAGTTTGGGACTAGAAAACAGATAAAAGTAGTAAAATGGTATGTGGTTCATTGATGAGTCCTGTCACAAAGATGATGAGTGGAAGTTTAAGGAATTCAAAGGAAGTTTTAATATATCATTTGATACTGAGCTGAGATGAAAAAAAGCTACTCTTCCCCAAATCCAAAGCCTGGAAAATGCCAACACTAGCCATCTGCTAGAGAGGTTTTGGAAGGTGGTCCCAGGACCAACATGCCACCTGGGAACTTGTTTCAAATGCAAATTCTTGAGCTTGTCCATACTAGCGGGTCAAAACCTATGAGGCCAGGCCCTATGTTTCAACAAGCCTGACTCTGGGCAGTAGGTGTGAAGGATTGCCCACCCAACCTTGTTCTGTACTGACCTAACACTAGCACTAGGGAATAATAATACAGTATGACACAGAGTCACTCCCAAGTAATAGATCTGAAGCCTCAAAAATAAGGGAATTGTTAACATATTCCCTCAGAAATTAAAACAATTATCATAAGAATTTCAAGTGATAGCTGAAATGTTTAGCATTTCACATTCATATAAATGGCCTACTACTACTAAAATCATTACTGAAAACTTTAGCAAGCTTACGAAAAATTATGTTTACTACACACACACACACACACACAGTATCTCCATTTATAAATAAAAAATAAGATAAAGCAGAGCTCTATCATGAACCAACGGGACTTTATTGTCTACTAATGCTTGCAACTACACCATTTTTGGGCTCCCAGATTCAGAAATGGACAGAGATCACCCGGTCACCATCTGATTCCGTCGGAGGTGAGCAAACTTTTTACATCAAGGGCCAGACAAAATATTTTAGGCTTTACAAGCCATACCGTCTCCCCGCAGCTACTGAACACTGCTATTGTAGTGGAAAAGCAGCCACAGAAACTACGCACGTGAATAAGCATGGCTATGTCCTGCTAAAACTTAATTTCTAAAGCCGGGTTTGCAAGCCAGTTTTGCCCGTGGGCTATAACTTGTTAATGCTTGAACTAGGTGATGGAAGGTTAGGAAGCATTCTCAGGACCAGATACTGCAAAGTACTTTTAAAGACTGCAGACTCCCAAACAGCTTCCCACGGCAGGTCTGTTAATCCACACAACAGTTGGCAAAGCGTTCACAAAGGAGATTCAGAATTTAATGCCTTCTTGTCAACTTCAGATTTCTCTATCACCCCTAATGTGCAAAAGAAGATACTTTATGTTTAGAAATACATGAATTAAAAAATACTAATAAGATAAAGGGCAGAGAGGATTGCTTCGACAGGGGCTAACTTTTATCTAAGAGGCCAGTTCATTGAAAAGCTCTGTGTGAAAAAGGTTCGCTCCCGTTTACCTGAAAGATAACATCCTAAGTAGTTCAAGAGTATTTCAAGAAATGCATAAATTATTTTTAAGAAGGAAAAACATCAATTAACTTTATCTGTAAGTTTTGTTATATTTCTGACATCTAATAAGCTAAAATGAAGACTTAAAAAAGGAGAAAATAGGGCAAGTCCGAAAATGAGTGATGGGTCAAGTACAAGAGCATTTAAAGTAATAAATTCTCAACATGCACCAACCTCCCCACAGTCCCTTCCTGTGGAAATCTGGCAACGTCATCTTTGCAAATCGAAGAAACACTGTACTTGATTTACTATAAACGTTGGTATTTCTTCACCAGTTCTTTCTCTTAAGTGTTTTATTTTGGAATAATTCAAGATTTGCAGAGGAGTTACAAATACGCCACAGCCAAGTTCCCATTTACTCTTCCCCAAGGACTTCCTCCAGTTTTTAGAAGCTGACAACACAAGAGATTTTAACTTTAAAGTCCCAACTTAAAAAAAAAAAAAAAAAAAGAGACATTTGGAAATAAATTCACATGCCAAATTTATAGGTATTGTTTAAATAAACTGTCCAGTGCTCTCAAATTCAGTACTCTGAACATGAAAATGTAGTCAGCACACTAGCCTTCAGTTCTCAGCTCATGTCACCTCAAAATAGACACCATCTCTGTCACTTTCTAGCACAATATTCTTTTCATTTCCTTCACAACACTTCTCCCACCCAATAGTTGGGTTCATTTGTTTATTAGCATATTATCTGTTCCCAGACACTTTACCAGTTATGATTCCTGCTCTCCTTATTATAATCCTTGGGCCCAAAATAGTGACTGGTATATTCTGAGGGGACAAATGCTCAAGAGACGTTGCTAGAAGGATGACTGAATGAATATGAACAAATGCCTCCATAAATGAGTGAACACTGCAGACCCAGCAGGAATGACACAAGGCACAGGATAAAACACACATATATTCCAGTTGTCATTGTTTCTGAAACCTCAAACCTTAAAAGTCTACCACCATCCTTAATACCCAGGAGCACTGAGTGTTATACACGACTAATGAGTCGTTGAACACTACGTCAAACACTAATGATGTACTCTATGTTTGCTAACTGAACATAATGAAAAAATAATAATAAATAAAAATTTATTTTAAAAAGTCTACCACCGGGGTGCCTGGGTGGCTCAGTGGTTAAAGCCTCTGCCTTCAGCTCAGGTCATGATCTCAGGGTCCTGGGATCGAGTCCTGCATCGGGCTCTCTGCTCAGCAGGGAGCCTGCCTCCTCCTCTCTCTCTCTGCCTGCCTCTCTGCCTACTCGTGATCTGTCAAATAAAAAAAAAAAAAAAAAAAAATTTAAAAAAAAAAAAAAAGTCTACCACCAGCCATACACAGTGAAGTTTTGGGGAGCCTGTGTGTTAGTCCATCACCTTTGAAATCACTTCTTAACTGCTGCAAAGTTTAGAATTGTTGTTCCTGATACATCCTTGTTCTCTGAAAGCCAAACTTTTCAAAGTAGAAGTGTCTCATTGCTACACCTGAAATTAATAGAACACCATTAACTATACTGGAATTAAAATAAATTTAAATAAATAGAAGAAAGAAGTGTCTCATTGGTTCACAACACACAGTACTTCCTAGTATTATTCATCTGATGTGAAAAGTCAATAAAGAAAAATTTTAAATCAACCTCAAAGTTAGAATAATTACAGTCTTAATTATCCTTCTGTATGTAAAAGTTTATTTGAAAAAACTCAAATACTAGATTCTAACCTTATGGTGGCAGTTTGGGAATAAGACATTTTGAGGAGAAGAGTGAAAAGTTTAAAAGACAAAACAGGGAGTGATGTAGCTCTCCTTCTCCCTCCCTTGCTCAGCCCTCAGCTCTGGGTCCAGGAATCACCCAGGTGGAGGAGAAAGAAAGGAAGGATAGATGTCTGGCAGGAAGAAGGATGGAAGGGAGGGAGGCAGGAGAGACTACCTATCCCCATATTCTCTAGGAGCACTTGCATTGATCCCATGATCACATATTAGAAAATATGTTCAAAATCAAAGCACTTGATCACTTGACCAACCTAGGGGGGGAAAGGGCATTCCAAGATACAGATCGGGCAAATATTCATTTATCAAATAAAAAGAAGCAAGAAGACAAGAACGGGGCACTTTCAGGCTCTTTACTTCATTTAGAATGTTTTTCTTCTATCTCTGGACCCGCACTGTTGAGGAAGGGTAGATACTAATAAATACATCTAATGCAGCACAAACCCATCCCCCATCCAAAGAGGACAATAATCCCACTGTCGCTTCTGGACCGTCTCCAGCTTATGATGTATTGAGTGGCAAATAACTCAAAATATCTGGTGAACTAAATGTTGAATAGACTGAATTTCATTGCCAAGAAACATATCAACATTGATACTAAAAACGGAGTTTGAAGGAAAAATTTTCTAACTTCACACATAAATTTTGAAAGACCAAAACTAATAAAAATAAAAGATAAATAAAACTCTAGAGCTTTTTTTCTGCATAAAATTAAAGTCATAATAAGTAGTAGTCATGCTGAGCTTATTCATTTGAAACTATTTTACGTACTTAATGAATAAAGCAAGTAAATTTGTAATCTTATTTTGAACGAAGATTTTCAGTGTAAGTGAAAAGAGATACAGATATAAAACCAAATAATATTAAAACGCCATAAAGTTAACTTGAAAAAAGTCAGTATGAGCTCATATGTTTTATTTTTAAATATATGTAGTTTCTACCCTGCCCTTGAAAAAGCCGAGAAACTGTGAAAACCCGTAAGAATGAGCCCTCTTAACACCCAGACTGTAGTTTCTGAATTCCATTAACTACTTAAAAGAACGAGGGTTTCTTGGAATGGCTGGTACTTAGACTGGGGTAGGAAATGTACAAGAGGAGCTTGGGGCACTCTCTTGGGACAGAAAAGCAGGGTCAAGAAATTAATGGGACAGGAGTGCTTCCAGAATGTTCTCTATCTTGATCTGGTTGCTGATAATATGGAAATGGTCAGTTGGTGAAAATTCATTGGGATTCTTTTATGATAGCCTCTCTCTTCTGTATGTATACATAGGAGCCAATTTGAAGGGAATCCCAAGGAACAAAAAAGGTATTACTTGAGGATCTGGGGGGGAAATCACTGCAATTAATTAAAAACATAAGTATTTTTAAAATCTATGAATTTATGATGATACTCAAGGAAAAAGGAAACTCTTGCCCTAAAAAAAAAAAAAAACAAAAAGCCACACAAAGAAATATCTTTTATCACCCTTTAAAGAAATTAAAGCACTAATTCTGAAACTGTCTATCAAAAAGTTAATTTTAAGCTCGTACTCTGCTTTTCCTGGATGACTATATTTCAGGGTCAAATACTAGTTGATCCAAAAACATGACATCTACTTCTAAAGATCTTATTTATTTGTTTGTTTGTTTGTTTATTTGATTTGTCAGAGAGACTGAGAAAGAGAGAGAGCACACAAGCACAAGCACAAGCAGGGGGAGTTGCAGGCAGAGAGCGAGGGAGAAGCAGGCTCCCCACTGAGCAGGGAGCCTGATGCAGGGCTTGATTCCAGGACTCTGGGATCATGGCTTGAGCTGAAGGCAGACACTTAACTGACTGAGCCACCCAGGCATCCCGATGTCTACTTCACCTAAGAGTAAAAAGGAGGAGGGATAAATAAGTGTGTGTATGGGAATTCACTATACAGTTTACTCTCTTTACTTTTGTATAGTTTGAAATTTTTCTAAATGAAAGGTATTTTTTTTTAAAGTAGAGAAAAAAACAGCAAAAGACAAAAAGAATCTTAAATAAATCAAAATTTCCTTCTTCCCTACTATTCACTTATGAAACCTACATTATTAAAGCATACTTGTTTTTTTCCCACTTACTTCTTCATTCCAATTTTACCGGATATGTATCTAATGCACAATTTACTTTTCAAAGCTGGTCTAAATTTTTCAGATTTAGGGGTGATCGTTTTTCCAAAACCTCACCTACCAGAATGAGAAAGACAATGTACAGGGGGATCACCTTGTCTGAGCACAGCTTTTATTCCTGGATAGAGACTCTTCTCTGGTCATTTGTTTCCACTCTTCTCAATGGAGTGAGAAGGAAATTTTGAGGTCCTCTCATTCTTCTTCCCTGTAAAAAAGACCTAGCTACCGGTCTGCTACCTTCCCCCAGGCCCCTTCAGCTCTTTAGAATTAGATGTCTGTTGAGCAGACGAGACCTCCTTCAACCTGAGAGACAGAAGAGAAGGAGAAGCCTGGGAGAGGAAGAAAGGGGCAGGTGAAATGACACTGGCATTACCAATTCTCACTGGATATCGCCTCCTTTTCCACTACCTAAGGGAGGAGTTTCACAATCCTCAAAGCAGATAAAAGGGAGCAAACATCAGCAAAGAGTTTCTCCTCTATCCTTGTTATATTTGCTGACTGGTTAGCTGATTTACTGAGTTTACCTTAATCATGACATTCCAACCTGTTTTATATGTCCATAATGGCTTTGAAGCACTCCCTACCCCATTTTGTCAGTCCTGGTTAAGAAAAAGGGAATGGGGAGGTAATAACAGAACTTCAAGAAAATGAGATAAAAGGGGCTTTCTGAAATATTTCCTGAGTATACATGCACACAAACTAACTCCTATGTTGAAAGAACGACACAAATAAACACATTTCATAAAGGAAATGAGATGCTTGCATTTTCCTTTAAAAGAAAAGTTTAGGGGCGCCTGGGTGGCTCAGTTGGTTGGGCAACTGCCTTCGGCTCAGGTCCTCGTCTTGGAGTCCTGGGATCGAGTCCCGCATCGGGCTCCCTGCTCAGTGGGGAGTCTGCTTCTCCCGCTGACCTCTCTCCTCTCATGCTCTCCCTCTCTCTCATTCTTTCTCTCTCTCTCTCTCTCTCAAATAAATAAATAAAATCTTTTAAAAAAAGAGAAAAGAAGAGTTTAACTTCTGTCTCGTGGTCAACTCACAACTCAGCAAATGTGTATGGGAACAAATTTCCATTTAATTTATTTCCATGAAATTAAACCTGATGGTCACAGGGACTCAAGAACATTTCATCTCTGTTTGTGGTCAAGTATCAAGAGATCCTAAGCAATACTGGCCTAGGAGATTCCCTGAGAAAGAGCAAAGTAATGTAGCCAGGACCCTAAACCACCTGAAATAAACATCCAGACCAGCCAGCCTTCTGTCCTGTCTGCTTCAACATTAAAAATGGATATCCTGAGACCTAAACTCCACTTAAAGTAACAGGCACTATCCATTCAAAGGTAAATGAATTGTTGGGACAAGAACTGCTATTTGGGGATTGAGTCAGTTTCCTCTAGCTATAAACTCTGATCAAATAATTAATGTTCGGGTTTAGCTAATGTAGACAGAAAAGGACCCTATGATTTGAAATGCTTTTGTGGTTAAAGTTCTTTATTACTGTATAAAATTTTGATTCAATATCAAATTGACAGGAACATCCCCGGAAAGAGTTCAGCTTCCAACAATATACGTGATCAAAGATGCAGAAAGAGACACTTTGTGATTTGACTACAACCCACTATGCCTGAAGGTACACCTGATTCTGATGGCAAGATTTCTCAATGTCAAAAGTTCCACACGTGTAGATGGCACAGCACATTGTTCACTGAATCACTCTGGTGTCCAGACTGAGTCGGGGGCTGGTAGATGGACTCCAATGTCCATGGGGATCATTCAAAAAGAGGTCAAATCAATGAATCGGTTTTGCCTCCAAAGGACGAAAACAGTAAGATCAGGTGCTGGACTCTGGGGTCATACACTATCACTCTGAAAATGACAACCTCAAGGTCTGGAAACCTCATCACTATGAAATTTCCAAACTAAGAACAATGGACCATTCTGATTTTGGAAAAGTCTTCCTTCTTCATAGGCCAGTCTCAGAGGGGTCGGCTTAACCTCAGAAAACCATCACTTTCCAAACACACACCTTTCATATAAAGCAATAAAATGACAAACAAGAATGAAGACTAACAGTGTGTTATGCGTAAAGTACATGGAAGTGACGTCATGAAAGGAGAGGAGAAGAAAGTGACGCCCAAAGCAGGAGACTTGACCGCAAACGCCTACAGGCACCAAAACACATAACATGAACCTGGAAGGCCGGATGCATTAAATACTTAGGGAATGGTAACGCTTAGCAAACTTCAGTCCTTGGAATAGTAATAAGACCAGATTTTTAATCTTCCAAGAGAAGCCAGGTATCTGATTTTTTCTGTGATGTTTCTAGATTGTCCAATATTGGGAATTAACTCCATTTTAAAAAGGAAAATGTTTACAGGTTAAAAGATTATTGTCTAATATTTGACCTATAGGCCACTGGTTGGCAAGCTCTGCTCTAAAATGTAATTTTAAATAATGCAGTAATAAACAAAAAGCTTCTCACATAACTATGATTACATTAAAGTGTTGAGCCTTGGTTTCTGCTCTACCAAGAGGAACCAGTCCATGCAAGAAAAGGGTAGGAGCAGTATCAGAAGATTTGAGGTGTTTCCCAAATTACAGATGTCTAAACACCACAACCACCCCGGTGCCCCAGGGCAAATAAGAGTTTGAGTAGAGGACACACAGCTTGTGGGAGCCCCCAAGAACTCTGCTGGTACACCCTCCCACTCTGGGCATCAATAACCTCAAGACAGTAGAAAGCTTTGTGTTAACTGGGAGGAATGTGTCCAAATTGTGAAGATCGAAGTCACTGAGCCTAAGATATCACACAGCATATGTGAAGTGGCTCTGAAAATAATAACCACAAATACCAAAGATGACAAGGAGCCCCCCCACCATAGTAAGCATTGCTGATATCTGATTTGTTATTTCAGTCTCTTGGGGAAAAAAGAAAATCAACCACTGGTTTTCTAAGAACGATTATTTAAAAAAGGATACATTTTAAGAATATGTGTATGCAGGCACCTATGTGCATATACGTAAATAATCAAGCAGGGTTAACATTTCATTTTGTGGGATTATTATCTGCAGCTTTTTTACCCCAGAAGGGAAGGGAGATGTCTTATTTCCACATGAAGTCAGACTACACATAGAAAAAGGTTAACAAGTCTTTTGGCATGTTTTTCTACTTCCTAGCCTAAAAAAAAAAAAAAAAAAAAAATCCAGCAGAACTTTTTATGAAGATGCCTAAACATAACCAGGATTATTATATATTACTTTGTAGTCTCATAGAACACAGAAAAGAATGTATAAAGAAACATCTTCCCGTGATTTGGTAACGTCTCACTAATCTTTTGCTGTTATTAAGCACTGCCTAATCTAATCCTGTGTCTGATCTTAAGCTTGTGTTCTCCTAACTCACCTTGTGACCAGAAGTCAAAGTCTTCCAGGTCAGTGTTAAGGTAAAAGCTGTTCAAAGTGGTTTATCCTCAGATGCCAGCAGCCTTTTCCCTGGGACTCGGTCTGTCTGTTGACCCTGCTAGGGTGATCTGGTTGATGACAGGAGTGGCTCCTTGATTTCTTTCTCTTGCTGTTTTATGGCAAGGGGCGGAACTGAAAAAGAGAGATTATGCTCACATAGTACAACTCCACAGAACTTCCATGTGCTTCTCAGGGGACTGCGGATGACCAATCAGAAAATTCTTTCCAGTTTATCTTTTGAGGAGAAAGTTCATAAGGGATGGTCTCAGATTTTTACCTCTTTTGTCAGTCTTACGGAGTCTCAAGGATGTAGCCACTGAATGCATCGGCCATCAGTAACATTCATAACTGACATCTTACCCGGAGTTTGGACTAAGAAAACTCTCAATTTATATAGCAGATATTTTCTAAAAGGGGGCAAAGCAGATTTTCCAAAAACCTGTTTAACCCTCCAATTAAATGTTAACCTTAGTGTGTGTGTATGTGTGTATGTACGTATGTAAGTAGGCTCCACACCCAGTTTCATTCCTTCCTTCCTTCCTTCCTTCCTTCCTTCCTGTAAGGCTCCACACCCAGCACAGAGCCTAATGCAGGGCTTGAATTCACCACAATGAGATCAAGCCCTGAGCTGAGATCAAGAGTCAGATGCTTAACTGACTGAGCCACCTACGTGCCCCTAAACCTTAGTTTTTAAAAACAGTAAGTTAAAGTAGTTTCACCACATAAGCATACTATGTACCCTGATAAAGACTCACTCGTAGTCTGTAATGTGCCATACAGAGTGCAACTGCCAAACTCCTAGAACAATCCTCAGCAGAAAGAGCTGACTAGGGGCACCTGGGTGGCTCATATGGTTGGGTGTCTGCCTTTGGTTTAGGTCATGATCCCAGGGTCCTGGGACAGAGCCCTTCATCAGGAGTCTGCTTCTCCCTCTCTCTCCCTACTGTTGCCCTTGCTTGTGCTCTCTTGCTCTGTCAAATAAATAATTTTTTTTTTAAAGCTGACTATACTATCAAAGAATACAGTTTTCAACTTGACATTATTTCTCAGAAGGCAAATGATATTTTATGAGAAGATAAACTATGTTCACTTTAAGGCAAAGAAGAAGAAGTTGGGGGGAGGAGAGAAGAGGAGGAGGAAGAGGAGGAAGGGGGGGGAAGAAGAAGAAAAACCTGATAAGTACTCCAAAGTAGAAGCTAAATGGGTTACTCTGATCCTGAAATGAGACAGCAGGTTTTTCCTTCAAAGCATAAACCTCTCTAGCAAGTTTGGTTATTCACAAGGTAGTTTTAAAAAGCTTTAAAAGTCCCCAGGTTTGATTATTTTTCAAGCCTCTTCTTTCACTTGGTTTTGGTTTTTCTCTTTTTACTTAAGGAAAAGGAAAAAAAAAATAATGCACAAATATATATTCTGAAAGACAAAGACTTCCCAGAGGAGCAAAAGATTGATGTCTACTCAGGAGCCTATGCTGTGACTGCTCCTATAAGTAACATTTTTCCAGGAAAAAAAGGGGGGTATTTTAACACCCCCTACACCTCTAAAAAAAATGGTTTTTTAAAAACCTCTATTATGCTGTAAGGCAATCCCATGCATCTTATAGGTCCTAAGTAAAATGTCACTGATGACTGCTATGATGACCTAGAATATTAGAACTAAAGTCAGGGTCCATCAAGATTATTTTTGTATGCTCAGCATGACACCTGTTTTTTCTTTCTGCAAACACCACTCAATCCCTGCTCTTTAATCCCACATAACTGAAGGCGGACTGAATACGGTCTGCTGCAGGAAATCCCCTCCCCACTTTTCTTTGCTCTTTACTATGATGGACTCTGCCAAGCTTTGGAAAAGAAGAGGACACTGAAAAAGTAAAAGAAGAAAACTATGGCAAAGCCCACCCTCCCCCTTCCCCACCCCATGCTAAACTGCAGGTTTTTTTCACTCATGCCCATTCCTCTTCCCTAGTGTTACTCGCCATAACCTCTTATAATCCCGAAAGGGCAAGTGGGAGAGTAAAAGAGAAAAGATGACCATGGAGTAAAATCATGGTTTCCTCTCTGTTTCCCCCAGTCCAGCAGCGGAGGAAAGGAAGAAGGCAGGTGAACCTTGCTCACCATATCTAAGGGATTCCCAGATGGTGCATGTGTTTTGTTGCCAGCCTAGCCCAAGGAGCATTTTTCCACTTCATTCATCTCTTTTCCCTTTGCCTATACGTCCTTCAAACCCTACCTCAAAATCACAATCGCCAAAACCTTCACTGATCTTCTCTGCTAGAAAGAAGCAACTTATCTCACCTGATACCTTGGTCAATTCTACTGGTATATAGAGCTGTCTTGCTTACACCTGTTATCTCCTCTATCAGACGGTGCTGAGTCTGAGAAGCAAAGACTGGACCTTGGTTTTCCGCACACAGTAAGTGTGAGTTAAAAAGTGAAACTTAACAACACTTCTATTTGTATGTATGTGATTTGTAAGAAATTAATCTATTATTGTTCCTTTTGCACAAAAGCATGTTTTTCTACACAGCGTGTATGGAATGTCACAGCATAAAGCTTTTGGCTTGCTTTGAGACTATAATGAAGGTTCATATGGACATTCTGCACAACTTTCAAGATGACAGCAACCACAATAAAGTGGAGAGCCTTGTATAACCTTCGGGGAGTGGGGGTGGCTGACCATTCTGATTAAAAATTAGCACTCTATCAATATGTGGTTCAGACATAATCAGTCATCCCTAATAGTTCCTGAAGCCAGAAATATTAGGCATAATTATTTTAATTCAGCCTCAAAAACTTGAGGACAGAAAAATTTATATCATCACATACAAGTTCCACATTTGCAGGTGGCTAATATATTGTCTTGTTCAAAAACCAGGAAGTCTAATCAAGTGACAACAAAACTTCATTTAATTAAGAAACTGTACAGGGTTTTTTCCCTTACACATAAACTGTGTGCAGCAGAAGTCCAAAGGTACTAAGCTTATAAAGTTCAAGTCTGATTACTCCTTGTGACAACACATATTGAAGATTAACTCTTAAAGCTTTTGTTAAAAGTATACTCAGACAAGGGAAGAGGTAGTTTCTTTTTAAATCTATGATCAAAATTAATGCTTTTTTTAAAAAAAATTAATCTGTTTTCTATCAAAACACATGAATTATGTTCTAATTTAATGATATATTCTACAGACCAAAAAGCTTCCCCAACACCTTCCACCTAAGCAATTAATAAATTAGAAATTGTAAAGGTTGGAAAGGCTGATTCAAACAAAGTCGTCTATACCAACCAATAACCGGGTAGGAGTCTTTGAAGTATCTCATCAGGGAGTTGAGTGATTTGGCAAAGGTTCCTTCTGAATGGCTCATTCAGGAAGTAAATGATCCATTATCTTTGCAACAGAATTTTTCCTGTAAGTTGTGTGACTAATCCTCCCACGGTCTGAATTTTGCCCACTATACACCATGTTCTTGTCCAGCACACTCCCCACACATTCCGCTCATTCCTTAGTCAGGCCCCTCAGAGCACATGACGTATCCTACCAAACACTAGATTGTCTGGCGTAGCTACTAAGTTAATGCATAGACTGCAAGATGGAGACAAGAGAAAGCGAGCTCTATCATTCTGTAACATACTAAAGTAAAGATTCTTAAAATAGTAAAAACAGAAAGACCAGCAGAAGAGTATTTACACAAAGTTAGCAGTCTACATAGCAAAGTCCATTTCACAACAAAAATAAGAGATGAGATGTTTCTGACTATTTTCTGCACATTCGGTGACCCATTGTTCTCAATGCCCGCATCATGTTCACAAAAATGGAACGGTCTTTATTTAGGGTTAAACATCGTAAATTGCTTTCCCAGAAAACTGTAGCCTAAACTATGGCATAAGACCTTTTCTCATTATCTTGTCTACTTGGTCTACTATCTCCACTAAATACCTTAGTTGATAAAAAGATTTTGCTATTTTGATTTTTTCACTTGCAACAAGGTTAAGACAAGAAATTGATTTTCCTCTTCTTATCTGTGACAATCTCAAATACACTGAGGATTTCTACACTGTCTAAACTCCTGGAGGATAGATTTAGTGCTACAACCCAACGTTCTATGAAAACAGGCTGTTGGGGGTAACTTCCTAAAGATGAAAAACACGATCTGTAGGCACTTTCACCTAGCAACTACTGTGGTTTTCCTGTCAATAACTGAAGAGCTGATTTTTAACTCAGAAATTTATCTAATCTCATTAGTGCTACCATATATCAAATAAGTTAAAATTCACCATCTGATACAACATAACAGAGTTTGTTTTCACAACTGATATTAAGCATTAATTAATCCACTCAACACTAAGTCATTGTAAAGTTATTATATCCAAACATTAAAACCAGACACTAAAGAAATATAGAAATGTAACAATCAATAAATATAGGGGCGCCTGGGTGGCTCAGTGGGTTAAGCCGCTGCCTTCGGCTCAGGTCATGATCTCAGGGTCCTGGAATCGAGTCCCACATTGGGCTCTCTGCTCAGCGGGGAGCCTGCTTCCCTCTCTGTCTCTCTCTCTGCCTGCCTCTCTGTCTACTTGTGATCTCTCTCTGTCAAATAAACAAATAAAAAATCTTTAAAAAAAAATATAAAGCTCCTTCCCTTAAGAAATTTAGAGTTGAGGGGCACCTGGCTGGCTCAATCAGAAAAGCATGGGACTCTTGATATCTGGGTCATGAGTTTGAGCCCCACATGAGGTGTAGAGATTACTTAAATAAATAAAATTAAAAAAAAAAAAAGAAATTGGGACACCTGGGTGACTCAGTGGGTTAAGGCTCTGCCTTCAGCTCAGGTCATGGTCTCAGGGCCCTGGGATCAAGCCCCACATCTGGCTCTCTGCTCAGAGGGGAACCTGCTTCCCCCGCTCCCATTGCCTGCTTCTCTACCTACTTGTGATCTCTCTCTCTGTGTCAAATAAATAAATAAAATCTTTAAAAAAAAAATCTAGAGCTTAGCCATAGATAACAGGATACAATATGTGAATAATCTTTTTAAGTTACAAAACCAGAAAATATATTATGGATATTCATGACATGAAAATATTCATTCTATCTTAGAATTTCTGAGGCAGGTGGAAAGTAGATGGGGGGAACTTGCTCAAAAGGAGGCATCTGAAAGATGAGTAGATTCAGGCAAGAAATGAACAAAAGCAGAGATGGATACCAAGGACATTTCAAACAATGATGAAAAGTGTATGAAAATCAACAGAGGATAAAGCACAGACTTATTTCAGTACTCAGAGTCTAGGGTACAAAAAAAAGGAGGGTTGGGGTGGAGGAAAGGCAGAGAGGAGGTATGGAACATTTAAGACCTTCCACAAAGGCTTCTGTGGAAGGTCTTAAATGCTAGCACAGGACCAGATTTTACTAGGTGGTCTGTAGAGAACAGGAGTTGAGTTCAGAGCAGTGGAATCATGTGATTATGCATCAATGGGGCCAATCCAGGAGAACAAATTTGAGGAAAGAGAATCCAGAGGCAACAGAGGACCTCAGAAGACATTAGCAGCCCCCAAAGGAAGGCGGAGCTACCTGGGAGAGTGGTCATCCAAGAGCGACACGGGAGGAACTATTTGACAGAGCAGAATGCGATCCTGTTTGATAACACGTATTTCTTGTCTTGGCAAAATAATGGGAAATAAAGCCCAACCATTTTTTCAGAAACATGACTGAAGAAGTAATACATGGTCAGCATGTTAATAAATTGAAGTATTTCACTCAGCACATTTTCTAAATCTGTTATATTTCTATGATCTAGGCCAATTTTTCCATATTTGTTTGTTTGTTTGTTTGTATCTAACTTGGTTTAAATTGACATGTATTTCTCCAAGGGTGGGGAAAGTGTTCTATTTTTCCAGATCCCAAAGGCCAAGCATAATTAAGGACCTAGCATCTATTAAGGATTCAAAGAAAATTTCTTTTTCCAAATTTAGTAATTTTGTCAATGCTAACAAAAATTCGGATGACTGATTATACAGGTAAGAATTCTGATTATATATTACTTAAAGGAGTCTTCAATTTTATTATTCCCTTGACAATTTGTTTTATATCCAAAAAAACAAATATTACAGAAGCTACTCCATGGTTCTATTATTCAGTTGAATAAAATTTCATTTAAAAATTGTAAAGTGCTATATGGAGTGCTGGGGTGGCTTAGGTGGTTAAGGGCCGACTCTGGATTTCGGCTCAGGTCATGATCTTGGTGTCCTCGGAGGGAGCCACAACCCTGTGGTCAGCAGGGAAACAGCTTCAGGTTTCTCTCTCTTCCTCTGACCCACCCCTCACTTGCTCGCTCTCTCTCTCTCAAATAAATGGATAAATCTTAAAAAAAAACAAAAACAAAAACTTTTTTTTTAAGTTTTAAAATATGCTTTGGACATATTCTGATCCTCCAAAAAGAGTATATTCTAGAGCAAGAATTAGTACTTTCCCTGTGAAGGTCCAAATCAGTAAACATTTTAGAATCTGTGGGTCATACATTTGCAACTAATCAACTCTGCCATTGTAGCAGGAAAGCGGCCAGAGGCAAAATGAATGAGGATGGCTATATTCCAGCAAAACTTTCCTTACAAAAAAGTGGTGGATCGCATTCAGTCCTTGGACCACAGTTTGCTTACCCCTTCCTAGCAGAGAACCCAGCTATGGCAACTTGGTGTGATTTCATTGTTTTTTGTTCCTCAATGTACATAACTGGTGAACTGACCCAAAAAACCTACTCTGAGAAAATGGTCTCCAAAGAAGATCTCTACTGCTAGAGTAGTGATTAAAAGGAAAACAAAATGGAGATGTTCTAAGGAAGCGATGCATGTAAGTAAACAAGAGAAGTCTGGATCGTTTAGAAGGGGATGTAGAGTTCAGTGAAATCTCAGATCACTGCTAAGGAAGTCCAATGTATATTCTAAGAGGAAATATGAAAATGTGACTCAAGAAACCATTTCAGGAAGTGCTCCAACTAATGCCCCAAATGCTCATTCATGAGGAGAAAAAACTTAGGGGAAAGCTTTAGCTATTAAATAAGACTATATTAAGAAATGCACGAATCTTAACAGAATATTCATGTGAAAGAAAGCCAGGGAATTTGGAAATTTATGGAAGTCTCCGATCATGCTTCCTTCATGAATTCTGATGATCCTACTATATTTACTTCACAGAACCAGGGGGAATGTAAGGAAATACTGTCATCAAAGCTTACCCATCTATATTTAAATCTATAAAAGACTCATGACAAAAAGTAGCTTAATTCACTCTCATTGGCTCACTGGTGCTCACCACTAAGTCACCACTGAAGGTGACTCGGGTTCCTCACGTGGAAAATGTGGCTCCTTCACGGAGGCAGCAGAGGACTAAGTGAGCTGATGCATGTGAAGTGTTCAGAACAGACCCAGCGCTCAGGAAACTTGGGTGCACTGATGCTGCTGCATCTCCCCTGAGTCCTTCTCCCCGGCCAGGCTCACTGCTGCTCGCCCAGGGAGGCCCTGCCTAACTCTTAACCCAGAGGGCTTCAACCTACCATTCCCTAGGCAGATGGCTAAGTCTCTCTCCAATGCTGACTTCTTTTCCAGGGTGCATTTCCAACTGTCCACTGGATGTTTCCATTGGAATGATCGTGGGCACCTGAAACTCAATGGATCTAAAAATTGAGCCCCTTACCTTTCTACCCTTGCCCCTTTGTCCACCTTTGCCTCTTCTTGTCTTCAGCTTTTATTGGTGACATCGCTATCTATCCTTAAACCAAGCTAGAGAACTGCAGGTTCTTTTAGCCACTTCATTTGCAACCTTCCCATGTAGCTCACCCCAAGTCTGCTCACTTCTATTTCCCACGTTATGTTTTCCTGATATCGCTCTTCGGCCCTCTTGGCCATCGCTGGCCTTGGTTAAATGCGTCTGTCTCCTGATGTCTCTACTTCCTACCACTCTCCCCTCACAGGCACTTTTGCTGCCATCAGAGTCCTCCTTCTTAAAGCATATATTTGACTGTCTTATTCCTGATTCTTTTTTTTTTCTTTTTAAAGATTTTATTTATTTGACAGACAGGATCACAGGTAGGCAGAGAGGCAAGTAGAGAGAGAGGAGGAAGCAGGTTCCCTGCTGAGCAGAGAGCCCGATGCAGGGCATGATCCCAGGACCTGGGATCATGACCTGAGCAGAAGGCAGAGGCTTTAACCCACTGAGCCACGCAGGCGCCCTTTATTCCCAATTCTTAATTATTCTCTACGGCTTGGGGAAAAGGGGCTTATGGACCTACAGGTAAACATCAGAACACCTGGAAACCCTCTGAAACCGGATATAAAAATTTGTGAGTCCTTGATCAAAATGAAATTCATCATCTGAGAGGATGATGTTAACTCTTCGGCAGGATACAATCTGCAGCCTTATACAGCATCTGCTTGACTTCCACCCTGTTTCAGATACACCGGATATCCTATTTTCCTCCAAACATGCACATTGAATCCCATCCCACCTCTGAGCTTTTGCATGTGCTGTTCCCTCTACCTCTGGTGCTCTTTTCTGCCTGCTGAACCACTGAACATCCTCAAAGTCCTGTCTCAGGTCTCAAATGTCACCACCGTGAAGTCTTGCCCAAATGTCCAACTATGTATTCATGGGTAACAAGAGAGACGCTAAATAGATTTCTGGTATCTATATCATAACACTGGTCTGAAATTTTTTTTAAAGATTTTTAACTTATTTGTTTGACAGAGAGAAGGAGAAAGCACAAACAGGGGACCACCAAGCAGAGGCAGAAACAGGAGCCCAATGCAGAATTCGATCCCAGGACCCTGGGGTTATGACCTGAGCCAAAGGCAGACACTTAACCAACTGAGTCACTGGGACACTCCTGGTCTGAAATTTCTTAAATCAAAGCTTTCTGCTATACAAAATAAATAGCCTTAAATGTTTAGAAACAAATAGTGTTTACCTAAGTCTAAGGACATTCTTACTGGTGTCCTTGGATTTTAATGAAATCAAGAGTAAAGACCCCGGATCCCAAGTGCCTGCGTTCAAATCCCAGCTCAGCCAGTAACCAGTAAGGGGACCCTGGGCCAATCATATAGCTTTTCAATTTCATGATCTATAAAGATGGAGACAGCTACAATACTTAGTATTTAGGATTATTCTAAAAATTAAATAAGTTTATATGTATAGCACTTAAAGCTATGTAACTGACTACTATTATTATAATTATTTATTGAAATCAATGGCCAGGACTAGAGGTTCTGAGAGATAATCACAGAGTAAAACTAATTGACCTTGCCATATAAGCCTCAAGCTTTAGTCAACAGAGTTAATTAGCCAGAGAACACTAACAAAGATAGCCCTTTGCACTAATGTTTTTATCAATTGAAAAGTGTTTCAACCCTATCTGATAAAATTCAAATTTTTTCCTGTTAGCCTCCAATAGCTAAAAATATCAGCTCAGAATATTTCCAAGGCACATCACAGGGAGACTAAAATAATTCCTTTAAATAGGAAAAAGACCAGAGCTGCTCCTTCATGGGCAACAAATCAATGAGCCACCTCACTGCTTACAAAGTACCCAATATAAAGGGGAAATGCTAAGTAGGAAATTGGGAGGAAAGATAAAGGAGCTTAATGACTCATATTTCAAACAAACCAACTTGTTTGCCAGAGAAATGGGATATTGGGCATTTTAGCACCACCCACCTGGCAAAAAAACAAAACAAAACAAAAAACAAACAAACCAAAAAAACCTGCTATGAAATGTAGATCATAACACTGTTGAACCTAAGGAGGAATCAAAATAAGGGCATGCTGTAGGGATGTAGCGGACTTCCACTTTAGTGATAGGATTGTGATATATTTAGCACTGCCTCTACGGAAAATTTTCAGCCTCAAAAAGCCATTTGGACCCATCCCACTTTAACTGTGTAACATTATTTTTGTATTTTCCCACAAACTGCCAAAAGGAATACTTCACTTTTTACTAATGCTCATACTTAACAATCAGACTGTAAAGTAACATACTTGTGCTAGAATTTGAAATGAAGAAAACAGAAAATAAACCCCAATTCCTTACCCTACGGTTAAAGGTCCCTGTGACCTAACTCCAGCTGACTTTATCTTCTGCGACAGGCTTCTTGAACTCTTCAACCAAACAGAACTCCTAGCCATTCCCCCTAGATGTACCCACTCTTCACCCACTGTGTGTGTCTCCTCTAAACTAAAACAGTCTTCCTCTCACATCCCTAAGATCTCAATCCTGCCCTTCCTTTCTTTACACCCCGTGTGAGAGGTAAGGACCCCGACAGGGAGCCACTGCCTATGGCTCAGCTAGAAGGAACCCTCCAGGTTCTTAACTTTCACAATCCTTGCTCAATACCTCATGGACTTTCCTCTGTCCATCGTGATCAGAGTTCTTGAGACACGTGTCTTTTCTTCCCCAGACTGCATGCTCTTTGAGGGTAATGTCCACATCTGGCTCATTCTCATAAGTCCAACCACACCACAGCACAACATGAAGTTGAGAGATGAGAATTTTAACACTACTCCTAGGGCAAAGAAACCGCCTTTCACATTTACCACCCAGTGACTCACCAACAACGACCAACAGCGGTGCATTAAAAGCTTCCCTTCTACTGATGTAACTGATAATGTACTTTCCAGTTAGAGAAATCATCAGATAGCCGATCCCGCATTTCCTCTGCTACAGACTCAAAATACTGGTTGCTTCTGGGCTTTGTTTAAAGAATTCTCAAGACCTGTGTATATAACGATCATTTTATTCTATTTTATTTAAAATTTTTTAATATTTTAAATTTAAATATTTTAAATTTTATTTAAATAAAATTAAATCTTTATTTAAAGATTTTATTTATTTATTTGACAGATAGAGACAGGAAGTGAGGGATGTGGCGGAGTGGGAGAGGGAGAAGCGGGGAGAAGCAGGCTTCCCGGCCCAGCAGGGAGCCCGATGTGGGGCTCGATCCCAGAACCCTGGGATCATGACCTGAGCCGAAGGCAGATGCTTAATAACTGAGCCACTCAGGCACCCCTATAATGATCATTTTAATCATCATGTCTAATATGCCTTATACTTTAAATATGCACGGACCAAAATGCAAAAATCAGACAATCTGATACGTAACAGAACCCGCAGATGCCAGAAGAAAGAAACAGTGAGGGGTGCCTGGGTGGCTCAGTGGGTTAAAGCCTCTGCCTTCGGCTCAGGTCATGATCCCAGGGTCCTAGGATCGAGCCCCACATCGGGCTCTCTGCTCAGCAGGGAGCCTGCTTCCTCCTCTCTCTGACTACTTGTGATCTCTGTCTGTCAAATAAATAAATAAAATCTTAAAAAAAAAAAAGAAAGAAACAGTGACCGAAGAACCCCCAAACCCTGGCAGTCTGACACGGCTTGGGCAGAGGTTCACGAGCCCTAACAGGCCACTAGGATGGCGTACTTTCAAATGCTTAACTGGATCCCAAGGGAGAGACTGGTTTCACTCTGGGGTGATGCCGTGGGGCTGTGCTGATCCGTGCGTTCTCGCCAGACCACTGAACAGCTACCCACTGTCCGCAGGCATCCGTTCACAGAGAACATTGCTCCGCCTACTCAGTTTACAAACAGTTACATAAATGAGTTCTCACATGCACTCCTAGACATAAGTAATTTCCCCAAGCCCCCAATCCTGCAAGAATACATGACCTAAGCCCTGACCCCACGTGAAAGGACACTCTCACTGGGATGGCCTGACTCAGAGTCGTGCTAATGGGAAATTCCTGTTGGGTGCTCCACCTGATACGGCTTTTATATCAGTGACATTTGGAACATTTGGTCTCCAATGTCACATTGCTGGCGTCTCTTGGATTACTGGAATGGCAACTGAATCCCTCGGGCAGAGAGCAGGAGACTTTAGTTGTTTTATCCCACTTGCCTTTAAAATGACTATTACATTTATTTTTTTTTCATTGCTTGTCTTCCTTTTTTTTAATTAACATATAATGTATTATTCTTTTAAAGTACAAATATACCTACCACATGCAAATGGAGGTCAAGATAAGGTTTAAAATCTAGGTTAACAAATTAGGTAAACATTGTCAGTGATATCGTCATAAATTACACAACGGGTTAAATGATAAAACAGACTCTAAACAAGTATCAGGTTTGTATAATCTGTATATATGACTTAACTGAATAACTCTGGCCTAATTTCTCTTCATGTCCTTTTCTTTTATCCCCTATGCTACTTGGATGGAATCATTTCAAGCTGCCCAATTTCTTAGGCCTCTTAGCGTTATCAGTTCATCTGGGTTTCTATTTGGTTTCCATAGTAACTTCCTCGTTTGCTCATGAGACCACAAAAAAAAAAAAAAAAAAAACACACAAAAAAAAGCCTGACAACTAAATCAGGTCTATTAGGTCTAAAGTTTGCTGTATTTAGATAGATATATTTTTTTTTTCTTTATTTGACAGAGAGAGATCACAAGTAGGCAGAGAGGCAGGCAGAGGGGGAGGGGGAAGCGGACTCCCTGCTGAGCAGAGAGCCTGATACGGGGCTTGATTCCAGGACCCTGAGATCATGACCTGAGCTGAAGGCAGAGGCTTAACCCACTGAGCCACCGAGACACCCTGTATTTAGATAGATAGTATATTGTCAGTAAAATCAGAATATACTGTAAAATGTTGAGACAGAGAACTATGCCATCCATTACAATTCAAAGCTATTCTTCTGGAAATTTAATTCGATGCCATAGACTTATTTAAAAAAATGGATGGGATAGGAAGGTGAGCTATGTTATCACAGAGCAGGAACTTCCTTGAAATCGAGTGCCTCCGTTGGGCAAAGTGGAAGAGCGTATTATCAAGGAAAGAGCGTGGTGTTGGGGTCAAACAGGCTTAGCTCAAATCCCTGTGGTGGTGCTTTCTAGCTATGAAACCAGGCAGGATTTTCTGATCCTCAGTTTCTGCATCTGAAAAGTGGGCTTCTGGGATCTAATAAAACCTAGTTCAAGTTGCTAGGAAGATTACAAGTGATACATGTTCAGGACCTAGTACCGCACGCACCACATGCCAGACACTCCACTGGTAACTGCATGCAAGGGTTTTCCAGCTCTCAAATTCCTGGATTTCAGAATTATCCTTTAATTCTCATGGCATACACCATAGTTTAGGCAAAAATACAGAGACATTATTGAATAGTATGTTGGGCTACTAATTTACAGACCTTCTGATACAGATCAACTAACACTAGGTTAAAATATTTCTTTTCAAAAGCTGAGATCCGGGACGCCTGGGTGGCTCAGTTGGTTAAGTGGCTGCCTTCAGCTCAGGTCATGATCCCAGCGTCCTGGGATCGAGTCCCACATCGGGATCCTTGCTTGGCAGGGAGCCTGCTTCTCCCTCTGCCTCTGCCTGCCACTCTGTCTGCCAGTGCTCGCTCTCGCTTCTCTCTCTCTGACAAATAAATAAATAAAAATTAAAAAAAAAAAAAAAAAAAGCTGAGATCCTTGGATTATTCTACTACCTCCATATGTCAAGCTTTCTTCAGACTACAAGTTTGCAAACCATCCAGGGAGAAATGGCATGCTAAAAATGAGTGAAATGTTCATTTCAAGTACCCAACTTTTATGAGGTTCATAGAAATAAATACTACGCATTTAGAAGTTTAAATTACCCTACCAGACAGCTATTGGGCAGTGAATGGCTAAGAACCCAGTCTCTGGAAGCATCTAGATTCAAATCCTGCTCTTCTTGTCTCTAGGTGTATGACTTTGGCTAAGTTATATCTTTTCTCTGTTCCTTGCTTTCCTTATCTGTAAAATGGGCTGTAAGCAAACCCATTGCACAGGGTTGCAATGACGAGAAAAGAAGAATGCCTGGTATGTAGCAGGTGCCCAATGTTAGCTTTTATTACTTCATTAATTTATTTAT
Source organism: Enhydra lutris kenyoni (assembly GCF_002288905.1). Taxonomy (NCBI): domain Eukaryota; kingdom Metazoa; phylum Chordata; class Mammalia; order Carnivora; family Mustelidae; genus Enhydra; species Enhydra lutris. The sequence goes on along the minus strand of NW_019154085.1, from coordinate 74,256,071 downwards.
TTTGAAGATTTTTATTTATTTATTAATTTATTTATTTATTTGACAGAGAGAGAGAGCGCACAAGCAGGGGGAGTGGAGAGAGAACCAGGCTCCCTGCTGAGCAGAGAGCCTGATACGGGGATCAACCCCAGGACCCTGGGAATCATGATCCAAGCCAAAGGTAGACGCTTAACCTACTGAGCCACCCAGGCATCCCCAAATGTTAGCTTTTAAAGAAGCTTTGCTCAACAGTCACACTGCTTGTATTCAAGACTTAAATTACCCCTGGTTATGCTTGGTGGTTCTTCCTATTCCTTGATTAGAGAACCACACAGAAGAATTTCTGGGAAAGCATTTACTGCTTACTTCCCGTCCTGCTTGTTACAGACCTGACCTGACCCCATGCTCAACCGTGCTGCAAGGACCTATCATAGGCTCCCCTTACCATGGTGTAGTCCACAAACCCGTCCCACTCAGTCACCAACCCATCCTGGACCAGCAACCGTGTTGTTGTGGGCCTTGCCTGACATCCTTAATTTTATTCAGCAGGAACAGTAGGACAAGACTTCTTGGCACAGAGCAGACTCAATTAGAATCGTAGAAGGAATGACATCAGGAAACTGGCAAGGGATAAAGCTGAGAGCCTTGGTATCTGTGAAGGTAAGAACTCAACAATTAGTTGTCACTAGGCTATGCTGTCATATTCACCTTCCTTCCTAAACTGTGGACCTATCTCAGGATCCACTCAAATACTGACTGAATGCCTACGCTGGCTTCGAGAGTGTGGAAACACGAGCAATACTAACACTGAGAAAAATGCATTCCCTTGGATTGTAATGACTAGGGTCTTTGTAAGTTTTGAATGACCTTTCATGAAACCGAGAAAACCAATTTAGAATCTGTAGTCAAATTCTTTTACATTGCTGGGGGGGAATTTAAGTTGGGATGAGCACTTTGGAAAAATGCTGGACAAATCTTCTCAAGGTAATAATACTCTGTGATCCACCAGTTCCACTCCTGGAGAGACGCTCAAGAGAAGGGAGTGCTGACGTCCATCAAAAGAGAAATCTGGCCATGTTCACAGCAGCTGTATTCCTACCAGCACCAAACCTGAAATAAGCCCAAGGCCCACTAAGAATGATACACAGAAATGAATCAGAATGAATGACCAATGCTTGCAAGAACAAGCAACAACGGGGACGAATCTCAACGCAAGGAGTTGTATGATTGTATACTTCCATGTGTGTGAAGTTCAAAGACTGGCTGAATTAGCGTGCAGGGACAGCCGTCAGAAAGGCAGCTACTACGGGTTGGTACAGACTGAAAGAGGTGTGACAGAACCTTCCAGTGTGCTAGAAATGCTCTCAATCTTCTTCTGGAGGCGGCTTTATGCATGGATACAGAGAGAAGTAATTGAGCCTATGTTTAAGATTTGCATACTTCATTGTATATAAGTCATACCTTTTAAACAAAAGCAAAAAACGCCATCCTTCCTTTAAAAAGACTGTGGACTCTGAGAAACAAACTGAGGGTTTTGGAGGGGAGCGGGGTGGGAGGTTGGGTGAGCCTGGTGGTGGGTATTATGGAGGGCACGTATTGCATGGAGCACTGGGTGTGGTGCATAAACAATGAATGCTGGAACACTGAAAAGAAATAAAATAAAATAAAATAAAATGGAAAAAAAAATTTTTAAATACCCTCCCCCAAAAAGTTGTGTTCCCTTGCCTTGATTAATTAAATGAATGCCTACCACTATACTAACCATTGCCAACATGCCCTTGGTGGTCCTTGCTGTTACGGAGTTTGGACGCTAGTGGAGAAAAATCACTTCATCAGTAGCACTCTTCATTTGGTGATAAATCATATACCACCTTCTGACATCTCATTTGTACTTTTTTTCAATTACGTGATGATTTTATAGTTTGCTCAAATTTATATCCGGTATTTCTTAAAATGTAAATTCCTTGGTTGTTTTCCTTCTATGCCCTTGCATGCCAGGCACAGTCTCATACCCAGCATGTGTTCAATAATTTCTTGTTTATTCATCTATCACCACCATAGTACTTCTCTCAGCCTTGTGTTTCCTGTCCAATGTTCATTTCTTCAGATTTTCACCTTTTCCTGACTCCTAGGAAGCCTGTAAACCTGTCAAACACTTCAGATAGTACACGGTCTGTATTTACGTAAGCTCTGTCTACTAGTAGAGTGTAGAATGTGGCTTACGCTATTCTAAGTTTTCTTTCTCTCATTAACCCTTTCAGCCAATAATAGAACGAAATCCACTCTATATGATTCATCCTATTGCAGAATCCTATAATAAGAATATGGGGACTCCTGGATGGCTCAACTTAGTTGGGCAACTTCCTTCGGCTCAGGTCATGATCCTGGAGTCCCAGGATTGAGTCCCCATCAGGCTCCCTGCTTAGCAGAAGTCTACCTCTCCCTCTGACCCTCCACCATCTCTCTCTCTCTCTCTCAAATAAATAAATTAAAATCCTTAAAAAAATAAAAAAAAAAAGAATATGGAAGAGGTCAAGTGGGGAAAGTACAGATGTAATCGATAGACTCACATCATCGAGGAGAAAATAATAAACCTTGCTTTGATCACTTTCGATGCACTGGCAAACAAAAACAAAAAACCAGCCCCACTTCCTCTTCCCACAGTGCTCACAGTCCTGTGGATGCCATACATATGCAGATGCCCAGAAAATAACCGAGAATGACGTGTAGGATATCATGCTACTCATCTCCCCAGTATGTTTTTTTTTAATGGGACTTTTCCAAGGGTCCTTCATTTAAAAGTTCCAGAAAAAGCATGGGCCCTACAACTGAATGTACTTAACAAGAGCTACCATGGATCTGACCCAAAGGACAAGAACTGGGGATGACTGTAGTTTCATCATTTTCTTCTCTGTGGTCTTGCTACAGATGGCAGGCCTCCCGTGATTCCTAAAGCCACCTGTTAGCACCTGAAGTCACAAGGCTGCAGTTTGCATCTGGAAGTCTCAGCCTCTCTCCATGCAGTCAGGCTTCCTGTTGACTTTCCTACTGACCCGCTGAGCACCAGCTGCCGTCACAAACACTACGCCCACTTCGGAGACGGAGCAAGCTGATCCACCACAGGCCCTATGGCTTTGTGCCAGAGCACGCTGACTCAGCAGAATTGGTTTCTGTTTTGTTCTCTCCCTGGTATTCAAAGGGGCGAGCCCAAATGCCAGGAGGCCTTTACTCTTCTGTTCTCCTCTGAGACACCTGCCCACTGTAAATCATGAGGTATTATCCTGGGGACAATCATCAGAAGTCATGCTCCAGGGGCGACTGGGTAGCTCAGTCGGTTAGGTGCCTGCCTTCGGCTCGGGTCATGATCCCAGGGTCCCGGATTGAGCCCCACATCAGGCTCCCTGCTCAGCAGAGAGCCTGCTTCTCCCTCTGCCTGCTGCTCCCCCTGCTTATGGTCTCTCTCTCTCTCTCTCTCTCACTCTCTGACAAATGAATAAATAAAATTTTTAAAAAAGAAGTCATGCTCCAGGTTGTGACAGGTCAGGGAGACATGCTAAAGATACATCCCCACATAATTCGTATGTTGAACCTCTAACCCTCAACATGGCTGTATTTGGATATGATCTAGGGCTGTGAGGGAGGTGATAAAGGTCAAAGGAGGTCAGAAGGGTAAGCCCTTCTAATCATACAGGACTGGCATTTTATTAGAAGAGGAAGAGAAAATAGTGATCAGTCTGTATCTCGTCCCCCCTCCCACTCCAGCTCACACAGAAACCATGTGAGGACACGGGAGAAGATGGTCATCCATGAGTCAGAAAGAATCCTCACGAGAAATCAACGCCGATGGCACCTTGATCTTGAACGTGTAGCTCCTGAACTGTGAGAAAATAAGCGCCTATTGTTTAAGCCACCTAGTGTGTGGCCAGCTTCCGTTCGCACGGAACGGAAGCTCCAGCTCCAGGTGACTAACACTGTCAGCGAAGAGCTGTAGAAGCAGTGGCGTCCCATAAATCAGAGATCACACATAGGCAGTCTACTGGGGGCAATGTAGTCCCTGAATCAGCTGGGCACAGAAACACATTTCACAGAAGGATTGAGGATTAGGCTTGAGACCAGAATTCCAAATAGGCAGCCCTGCAAACCTCAGAGCGATTTCTCCTTGCCCTGCCCCGCCCACATTATCCCTCCTTTCGATTCTTGAAGCACGTTCTGCCTGGAAAACACTTCTTTCCCTTTCTTCATCATCTAGCTAATCCCAGTTCAGCCCAAAGGTCAGTCCCCAGGGAACGTTCTCTGATCCCGTGCGGGTGGGCCCTCCCTCTATCAACATCTCATAGCACCACATTCTTGCCCCCGCATTTGAAGCAAGTTTTGCAGACAGAGATTTCTGTGATCTCTTTTCAGGTGCACATTTTAACCACTAGTCTGTAAACTTCCCACAGCTACACAATGCTCAAATATCTGCAGCACAAAGTGGGGAAAGAAGAGAAAAAGGAAAAAAGGAGGGGGGATGAAAAGGGTAGAAGAGGGAAGGGGAGCAAGAGACAAAGAAAGTGAAAGAGAAAGGTTGAAGGACCCAGTACCCTGATTTTGTCCATTCGGGCTGCTAGATTGAAATACCAGGGACTGTCTGGCTTAGACAAGGTGGAAGGGCCAAGGGAGTTCTGGGAGGTCTCTTTTTGAAGGGCATTGATCCTGCTCATGAGGGCTCCGTCCTCAGGTCCTAATCAGCTCCCAAGGCCTACCTCCCAATGCCATCCTTTGGGGGTTAGGAATTCAATATGTGAATGTTGGTGGGAATAAACAGTCTAGTGCGAGGAGTGCCTGGGTGGCTCAGCCATTGGGTATCTGCCTTTGGCTCGGGTCATGATCCCAGCGTCCTGGGATGGAGCCCTGCAGCAGGCTCCCTGCTCAGCAGGAAGCCTGCTTCTCCCTCTCCCATGCCCGCTGCTTGTGTCTTGCTGTGTCTCTCTTGCTATGTCTCTCTCTATCAAATAAATAAATAAAATCTTAAAAAAAAAAACACAATAGTCTAGTGTGTACACGGTACAGTCATGTCAGATGGGGACCAGTGACAGCAGGGAAGCATGCTGACCTGTTCACACTTGCCCCCCGAATGTTGCCACACTTCCAAGAGCTGGCCTGAATCTTTCAAATCAAAGATTCCATGACCTCTCATACAACTGTGGGTTAGTCAGTCCTACAACTTGAAACAGTCTGAACTAAATTAAGTGGTTCCGTGCAAACTTCAGGGGCTGTATTTAGTCATTTTGTGTACACACACACACACACACACACACACTCACACATTTTTTTAACAGAAACAATCAGTACAAAATTCTAAAAAAGTGACATATTTAAAAAAAGAAACAACAACCCACTGTGCCCCACTGATAATACTCTTGAATTTTCACACCCCCCTTGAGCTGCCCAGCAGTAATTCCCTACCTACAGCCCAGGGACCCCTTAGAGATTACACAACTATTGTGAGAGGCTCACATACACCCACAGAGCAATACTGCCTGCAGACCAAATACATTATAGCCCAATTATTAAAGGAGACAATGCCTTATAAATCTACAGTATTGGCCTGATGATCTGTTTTGGACATTTATATGATGGAACAATGCCACCGACCAAGTAACTTCAAGGGACTTGATTTACTTTTTTATATGTTTATGGATTTTCCTTTTCCCTCATTTGATCATTTCCATAACTCAAGAATAACCGGAAAACCTTAAGGAACAAAGCAACTAGCATTCACTACTTAGAACAGTATTAGAAGAGAGTTCCTTGTGCAGCCCAACTGTGGGTGATCATGTAAGGAGGCCCACCCACTCTGGACAGCTCCTTGAGACTCCCGTTACCAGGCAACGGTCCTGCCCTTTGTTCTAAATATGGGCTTAGTGTGACTCTCACCAACAAGAGGAAAAAGCTCTTGGCGAAAGGCTACAACGTCAGAGGCTTCAAGGATATCCTGAGGTCAAGTTTAAGTTGATCATCATCATTTTGGAAGGTACTGAGAATTTCTGGGTCTTGTGTGTGAAGCACACATATACCCATACCTGAGCATCTCTGCAAGCCCTAGGCTTCCTAACCAAGGTGTTAAAGACATGTGGTCAGAGAGAGAAAGGCACAATCACCAAGCATCCCAATACAGCTAAAAAACACACTGACTAAGAGTTGGATGTCTGGGTTTCTAGCCACAGCCCTGCTGCCTTGAAGTGTGTCGCTTTGCAAGTCACTGAGCAATGGCTCTGGGGCTTGGTCTATTTATTTATAGACTGAAGATGTTAGGCTATCAGATGATCACAAAACTCCTTCCAACTCCCACAGTCTATTCTAGCTGTACTTTTGTCCAGGATCACACTAACACGGGTTCCATTTCCATTATAAATTTGCAAATGTATCTTACAAAAGACTGAGTCTGGAACTTCTGATAAGATAGTACCAAGTGCTGGGTATACTGAGTATCATATGGGATTTGGACATATTTTCTACAACTCTGAATTTCAATTCTGATTCTTCACCTCTATTCCATATTTCCCAACTTATGAATTCCAAGAAACGCTGAGAGATATAAAAACCCTAGGATTCCGATTTTCTTCTAGCACCTTTTTTTTTTTCCCTCCCAGAACTTTTTAAAATTAAGATTTTATTTCTTAGAGCAGTTTTAGGTTCATGGCAAAATTGAGGAGGAAGTGCAGAGACTTCCCATGAACGCCCACAGCTACACGGGCACACCTTTCCCATTACCAACATTGTCCACCAGACTCGTGTATTTGCTACAACTGATGAACCCATATTGACACATCATAAGCACCCAAAGTCTATAATTTAAATTCTGGTTCACTCTTGTTATTGTACACTATGGCTTTGGACAAATGCGTAATGATATCTACCATTACAATAATTTAGAGAATATTTTCACTGCCCTAAAAATCCTCTGCATCCATCTGTTCATCCCTTCCCCTGCCAACCACTCTGACCCCTGAGCAACTACTAACCTTTTCATTGCCTTCATAGTTTTACTTTTTCCAGAATGTCCTATAGTTGGAATCAGTATGAAGCCTTTTCAGATTGGCTTCTTTCACTTCGCAATATGCATTTAAGTTCCCTGCATGTCTTTTCATGACTTGATAGCTCATTCCTTTTTTTTTTTTTTTTTAAAGATTCTATTTATTTGAGAGAGAGGGAATGAGAGAGAGAGAGAGAGCATGGGGGGGAGGGTCAGAGGGAGAAGCAAACTCCCCGCTGAACAGGGATCCTGATGTGGGACTTGATCTTGGGACGCCAGGATAATGACCTGAGCCAAAGGCAGTCAGTCACCTAATCAACTGAGCCACGCAGGTACCCAACAGCTCATTTATTTTCAGTGCTGGATAATACTCCATTGAAACATTCATTTACTGGAAGACATTTTGGTTGCTTCCAAGTTTTAGTAATTATGAATAAAGCTTCTAGAAACATTCCTGTACAGGTTTTTGGGTGGACATAAGTTTTCAACTCCTTTGGGTAACTACCAAGGAGTGACCACAGATCATATAGTAAGAGTATGTTTGTTTAGCTTTGTAAAAAACTGCTGATCTGGGACCCTGGGTGGCTCAGTGGGTTAAGCCACTGCCTTCGGCTCAAGTCATGATCTCAGGGTCCTAGGATCGAGTCCCACATTGGGCTCTCTGCTGGGCAGGAAGCCTGCTTCCCTCTTACTCTCTCTGCCTGCCTCTCTGCCTACTTGTGATCTCTCTCTGTCAAAAATAAATAAATAAAGTCTTAAAAAACAAAAACAAAAACAAAAAAAAACTGTCGCTCTTTCTTCCAAAGCAGCCAATACTATTTTGCATTCCCACCAACATCAACAAATGAGAGTTCCTATTGCTCCATATCCTCACCACCATTTGGTATTATCAGTGTTCCGGAGTTTTGTTTATTCTAAAAGGAGTGCTGTGGTATCTCATTGTTGTTTCAATTTGTATTCGCCTGATGACACATTATGTGGAGTGTCTTTTCATATGCTTATTTGCCATCTTTATCTCTTTTTTGGTGAGGTATCTGTTAAGGTCTTTGGCCCATTTTTAAATCAGTTTGTTTACTTATTGTTTGGTTTCAAGAATTCTTTGTATATTTTAGGTAATAGTCCTTTATCAGATATATCTTTTATAAACATTTTCTCTTAAGCTTGTGGCTTGTCTTCTCATTTCCTTGGCATTATCTTTCACAGAGAAGTTTTTAATTTTAACGAAGGCCAGCCTCTTCCATCTTTAATCCATTGGATCCCATAGGCTTAGAGAGGGAGGCTATTAAGTTATATTTCTTTGAAATAAAAGAAAAGGAGGCACCTGAGTGGTTCGGCTGGTTAAACATCTGACTCTTGATTTTGGCTCAGGTCATGACCTCAGGGTTGTCGAATCAGGCTTCTTGTGGGGCTCCTGATTAGTGGGGAATCAGCTTGAGATTCTCTCTCTCCCTCTTCCTCTGCCCCCAACTGCTGCTCGCATGCGCTCTCTCTCTTTCTCTCAAATAAATAAATCTTTTAAAAAATATATCGAAAGGAAACTTGTCACTACAACATTGCATTTCACTGATGCCTCTTTCAAAATATTAACATTTCTTCTTTAAAAATGAATATTAAGTTTAAAATAAACATAAACAACACTTCATTTATGTATCTTGATTCATGAAATGCTTTCCTTGGAGACAGATTCTGAATAAGAATAATGAAATAGAGTTTTGCTAACATGTTACTAACCTTAAAAGCTGGTATATTTGGGGCACCTAGGTGGTTCAGTCAGTTAAGGGTCTACCTTCGGCTCGGGGCACGATCCTAGGGTCCTGGGATCGACTCCTGCATCAGGTTCCCTGCCCAGAGGCGAGTTGGCTTCTACCTCTTTCTCTGCCCCTCCCTACCACTCATGCTCTTTCTCTCTCTCTCAAATAAATAAATAAATCTTTTTCAAAAAGCTGGCATATTTGTATTTTTCCCCATCAAAAACAATTCCCTTTCGTAAGAAGCATTAGAGAATATTTAATACTAAAACAATTGAGAATATTTAACACATTTACTTCATTTATTGTAGATATTCAATGTGAAAACAGACATACTTTTGAGACTGGCATTTTAAACCTTTATAAGCAGTTTTCCTAGCAAAGAACAAAAATTTACATCTGTATTTAATTCTGAATCTCCCTTTGGAGTCAGTAAAATATTCATGTTTGCATCTCTAATTATGGTAATAACGTGCATATGTGTAATGTTTTGCCTTAGCTATTGAATGTTTACATGAATGCATATGCCTTCCACACTAACCAGGAGACACCGAACCCTGGGCCTCTTGCCTCCACCCTGTAGAATGCAAAATAGTAGTCGAAATGTCTTACACACTGCCTCTCAAATAACAACAACATTCAAGTTAAGACCAGTAGGGGAAATCTGACAAAAATGATGCAGAAGCTTTCTTTTTTTTTTTTTTTTAAAGATTTTATTTATTTCTTTGACAGACAGAGATCACAAGTAGGCAGAGAGGCAGGCAGAGAGAGAGAGAGGAGGAAGCAGGCTCCCTGCCGAGCAGAGAGCCCGATGCGGGACTCGATCCCAGGACCCTGGGATCATGACCTGAGCCGAAGGCAGAGACTTTAACCCACTGAGCCACCCAGGCACCCCGATGCAGAAGCTTTCTTGACTATGAAGGAAAACCAGGACCACCATAGGTATGAGGGGCTTGCTGGCAGTTAATTTTGCCTTGTTCTCACACACCAAATATCTCATTTCTAAAGATAAGAGCCCTTTCCTGAGAAAAAGTTCAAAGTGAGAAAACAGTTGAAGGAGGGTCAACTGAAGCTCAAATTTACTCAATACCAAGTTTTCCATGTGAACTGCCATAATGTGTTTTCTGATCTCCTCACTTCACATAAATCACTTCACATCAAGGCATCCAGCCATTTCCTGTCCGGCTGAAGCCAGTGACTAAGATTTGAGCTTCATCTTCTTGATCCTTTTCTCTATTCAGACATGTTCAAATGTAGCTTTTGTGAAAGGGCAAAGAAGTAGGCAGAAAACCAGATCAGATATTTCAAGATTCCTTTGCAACATTTTCTGTAATTTTATAATTATTTCCTTAGCCTCTTCTCCATTATTGTACAGTCCTTGGTTATTCACTTAACACTTTTCCAAACAATCATCATTTCTTAGTAAACTTTAATTCGAGGTGAATTTCAAACTCATGAAGGAATGTGCTTAATTTCCTAACTTTATGCCCTGAAAGAACCTAAAAATAATGACTCACCAGCAGCAATCACCACCCCTACAGTTCATATTGTGTCTTGAGATACTATTTCCATCAAAAGGAACTGGAGCTCCCTTAGAGAAATGGCTGAATTGAGGTCTGGGAATAAAAAGTACAATGAGCCTGGAACATCTTGTCTATGAAACACATTCTAAATAAATAAGTAGAGAGATAAATAAGTGAATGATTGATTAATACATGTACACACACATGTATACTATATACACAATTCCGAAGCCAATTAGAAGAGGCTCCCCTAGCCAAAAATTGGGTAATTTGATCATCAAACAGAATAATGGTTGCAATTCAAATAGATCAAATGTGTTTAAATCCACAAATTCACTTAAAAAGTTACTGGTCACTTTTAGAGGAAGCCGGTTAACCAACTCACTTTGAAACTGGTAAGGAAAGAGAAAGAATCAGCATCTATCTTGCTTTTCTATTACAAGCCTGCTCCTTGTAATGGATAAGCAAGAACGAGATACAGAAGAGTTTCTCTTTATGGAAGCATTCCAGCTAATAACTGAAGGAAAAGGTCAGATTTAGATCACTAAGCAGCACCTCCTAATGAGTGACCACGATCTCAGCAAAGGTCCTCAATGCTGTGATCTCCAAAGCCAGCCACATCCTTCGAAGGGTTCACAGGGAAATGAATCGTCCACTGTTGACTCAAACTGAACACAAACAGCAAATGGAATAAATCAAAGTTAATTTTACCGTTCAGACTCTCTTCTTTTCAATCAGTTAAAGAAACTACAAGTAATTCAGCAACGTCAGTTTATAAACTTTCTTTGGGAAAGAAACCGTCTGCCGTAGGCGCCAGAGGCACCTATAAATTAGTTCATCCTTGGGTTTATGGCTCTACTTATGAGCCTTCCCTATATAAACTCTTACCCATATATCCCCTAAGAGTGACATGCAAGGGTAATTCTGCTTTTATTTTATTTTATTTTTGGTCTATGTTGTCCTTCTGTAACTTAAAACAGAGATAATTGAGTTAAAGAATTCAAAGAAAATTCCCTACAGAAGAAAACCACATTTGGCTCTAATTCTACTGTTGAGTTCCCACGGATTTCTTTTAAATGAAATAAAATGAAATGCAAGCTCTGGGTACAGTAATTTAACCACTATTTTGATCATTCCTCTTCTACTTAATTAGCAAAACTAAGCCGTCAAGTAATCCCATTAAAAATGAGAAGACAGGTAAATGCCTTCTGATTCTTATAATTATCTGTACTTGACCTTAAAAAAATCAGCACAAGCTCAAATGGAATTTGATCAAGAGGCCTCCAAAAACATATAGGCAGACACATTAGGGGAAATTAGTAGGGAGGGGACCTGAAGGGTGGGGAAGCATTCCGTATAAGCAAATGACTTGGTGAGCTACAGGCAAATATTTCATGTGCAGCAACCCCTCCACCACCAACCTTCCAAACAGAATCTGCTCTCACTGGATGGAATGATGGGTACTTCATACATCAAGAAAAACTGTCTGTCTCCCTCTGTAAGCTTAAGCAATGATGATATGAGGCCAGGACCTGGGTTTTTTCGGGGTATCATTCAGGAAATCATCTTTCTGTAGCTCTGCGATAGGACTAGAGCACCAGTCTGAACAATGCACCTAACCCTGGGTCAAAAGACTAGAGCTTCCCCGCCATGATGCTGAACGAAAGAAGCCTGAGGCAGGAGTATGTTCTGAAAGAGTCCACTCCTATGAAACTTAAGAACACATAAAACCCATCTCTGGTAGGAAAAAACAAAAAACAAAACCAAAAGAAACCAGAACAGTGGTTACCTAGGGAGGGTGGGGAGTTGACTGAGAAGGGGAATGAGGGAACTTTCTGAGGAGACAGAATTATCTTCACAGGGTGTAGGTTACATAGGTATACCCTGTTTGTCCAAGCTATAAAGCTAAGGTTAGTGCTTCTCAGTGTATGTAAACTTTTAAAAACTATAAATACTGACATCATCATCATGGGGTGGGGGGTAAGAGCTGGTGAAGATATGTATAGAGGATTTAAGGTGACAGAATACTGACAATTGTTGAGACTGGAGGATGGGTATATGGGGGTTCACCACAGTATGCTGTTTACTTGGTACAAGTTTAAATTTTCCATGCTAATGGTCTTTTAGAAAGACTAGAACTTTAATCCCCTCTCCAGTACTTAATAGCTATCAGGCACTTGGTAAATCATCTCAACCTTTCTGAACCTCGTTTTATTTATCTATAAGCTGAAGGTAATGATCCCTGTACATCTCAATCAAAATAACTCTGGGTTGTTGCCAAGTATCATGGGAGGCAATGGAAATAAAAGTAACTTCTAAGCTGTGAAGTAATACATAAACGTAACAAATTAATAATGAAGATTTATAATTAATAATAAACTAATATTCCATCCTGGGATGTTTGGAGGAGCTCATTAGTATATTTCTTTCAACGGAAACATGAGGTGTATCTATTCATTTTTCAATAATTCCTGCTTAAAAAAAATAGTAATGGAACTGATAAATCAAAAGGATGGATAACAAATGTTATTTATATTCACTGTAAGATTTATTTAGCATAACTTCCTACTAATATGAAAATTTATGCCTTAAGAAAAAGTTTGAGTGCCTTGCACAAACATCAACCTGACGGCTGAGAGAAGATGCCTGAAAGCATACGCCAGAAGGAAGTTGGTTTAGGAACTTAAATGACGTAGATAATCCACATGCTTAAAACTGAGGTTAAAAAAAACAAAACAAACAAAAAAAAAAAACAACTGAGGTTCAACTGTGAAGCTTGACCATCCAAAATACTGTTCACGAGCTCATATAAAATCACAGTATCAGGATAACAAACATTACATTCTTAATGTGATTCCGTTATGCTTAGAAATTAGAAAGCTGGGGGAGCCTGGGTGGCTCAGTTGGTTAAGCAACTGCCTTTGGCTCAGGTCATGATCCTGGAGTCCTGGGATCGAGTCCCACATCGGGCTCCCTGCTTGGGCGTCTGCTTCTCCCGCTGACCTCTCTCCTCTCATGCTCTCTCTTTCTCAAATAAATAAATAAAATCATTAAAAAATTAAAAAAAAAAAGAAATTAGCTCAGTTGGTTAGCTGGACTTCTAAATATCTGATTCTTCAATGTTAAGGCACATAAATACTCAACTCGAGGAAGCCCAGTGGACATGTGGACCATTCCTTTATTTTATTTTATTAACTCGTCCGTTAAGCTAACCTTTGTCACTTACAACTATCACAAAATACAACTTGCACTGGGAAAGGGAAAGAGAGGCAGAGACAGTGACAGAGAGACAGAGAGGAAGAAGTGGTGTACCTCTTTTCTGATGTCCCAGTCTAGTCCCCAAGAGTAAGAGTATACCCTGAAAAGACTAAGGGGTCGGCCTGGTGTGCTCTTGTTGGTTCAAGTTTCAAAGTAAATAAGCATGCCAGGGTGATGTCTTGAGGAAGCACATTTCAGTTCAAAAATACACTTATAAGAAAGTCACTTGGATGTATTCCTCTGCATTCTTCCAATCTTCAAATAACAGATGTATGCACCAACTTCCCACTTTCAGTGTTCTAACATCTTTTTCGACCTGGTTTAGGCAAACAGACTCCTTTCATGTCCATTCTCCAGCCTGGCCTTTCCGCTCTGCATGATGTGACCCCCGCATCCTCCTCAGGCAACCTCAAATACCACGTTCATTTATTTCCACACAACTTCCCCGAAAAGTGCTGGCTAGGGGTGCCAGCAGCTGGGTTTCAGGAAGGCCCAAGGAATACCAGCTGAGCTTCTGTTTATGAAATTACTAAACAAAACCATGACTGAAACTGCCCATTTCTTATTCCTTTGTCATGGTAGAGCACATTACACAACACCAGAACCAAAGTTCTGGTCATTTCAAGAAAAATCAAGGCTTCAAGCTAAAACTTCCATGCTAGCTATCACTCTTTTCATAAAACCTTCCTCCATGAAACTTGGGTTCTGAGTATATATTTCCCCCAGCTTATAGGGCCCCCAGTATGGTTCAAATAAAATATAGAACCATCTAGTTAAATCTGAATACCAAATAAACAATGCATCTTTTAATATAAGTATGTCTCAAATATTGCATTTTATAATAAACTTTTATACTAAAAAAAAATTCCTTGTACATCTGAAGTCCAAATTTAATGTGGTGTCCTATTTTTATTTACTAAATACGGCAACTCGCAAGCCCACCTCCACTCTGATGATGGATACAATCAACATGCCCATAAAGAACACACTAACTGTTATATCCACTTCTGATTTGCTAGCTCTGAATTTATCCCTTTAGAATATACAGCGGTAGATAATAGAGCAAACTATGAGAACAAGCAGGATGACATTACTGGGATAACCACCATTCCCCAACTGTGAAACGGAAAGGGTTGGACTAGATCGAAAACTCCATGGAACTCTTGCATTATTAACAAACCTTTCCCCACATCAAAGTTAAGCATCAATGTCTGAAATTTCTCATGTCTCCTGGAAGAAGTTTCCTCAACAAAGCAGAAAACAAAACAAAGAAAAAAAAAAACAAACCCAAAAACCAACCAACTCAATTTGTCATCTACTTCTACTTCTCTTTCAAAAGCATTTCCTGAAACTCAACAGTAATAGTAACAGTAATGACTTCTCTTAGACAGTAGCTTGAATATTTGCCAATATTTGCCAACTTCTACAGATTCTATCCACAGTCCGCTCTCTCAGCAATGTTCACGGTTGGAGAAACTCGTGGTCTAGTCATACCAGGGGCCATTATCACAGGCGGCGATCCCTGACGTACTGCTTACCAAGAGGTCATGTTATTTTAGCAGAAGATCCAGACCCACTCTAAGATGGACTTGGGTCAGGATCTCATCACGCCAAGGAAGGAACAGCAGACGTCTGATTCCTGTTGACCGAAGACAGTCTAGAAGTATTAACATTAATTATAAGGAATGGGATTGGATTTATGCCCTTCTGCATAAATTTGGTTCTGGTCACATGGCCTCAAGTACCAGTGTTGTTATCTGTGGTAGAGAGGGCATCTAATACAGTCCCATTTGTTAACAAAAACCACTGACCCTATGAGAACAAGTCTCCCATTTTTTTTTTGTTTGTTTGTTTGTTTGCTTCATCCAAATCATCTTCCCTGTTTTAAATGTTTTGGTTTGGGCAATTGTGCTAATTACATTGGCACACTGTGGCCCAGGGGCCAAATCCTGTCCTTTGCTTATTGTGTATTAAAAGTTTTATTGGACCCTAGCCATGCCCACATATTTATGTACTGTCTGTGCTGCTTTCACGCTTCAACAGCAGAGCTGAGTAGTGAGCCACAGACCGTATGGCTCATGAACCCCCAAATACTTACAACCTGCCCCTCTACAGACAGGGTTTGCCAGCCTCTGCTAATCCCCTGCACTCTCCAAGTGCCCTGGGAGTGTTTCTGGTGTAGCAGCTCATAGGGCCGAGTGCAGTCCCACTAGCCTCAGATGTTCTTCAGAATTCAAAGGAGAAACACACAAGCGTGGAGATAGGAGAAAGCACGTTACTTTCTGCTCCGAGTCTGGCATTTCAAAAAGTGGAACTACGTCATGACAAGCACACGTACAGGACACGCGCTGCCGCCATTCCTTGTAGCTAGAGGAAGAAAATGCAGGAGAGCAGGAATACAGAAAATGTCTCCATTTGGTGCCAGCGCCTATGAAGGTATTGTCGCTGGTACAGGAATTCAGAATTTAAATCAACACGGTTGTTCTGTGACTTCCCTGCTTTAGGCAGGAAGGGTGCGTGATCAGAAGGAACAACTGCCTTCAACACCAAAATGCCTCTGAGCCTTCAAAGAGGGCCGCGCAGGTGCCTTGGAGGACAGATTGCCAGGATGACATATTATGGGCTCTGAGAGGCCCTTGCTGAATACCGTCTCCTTTGCAGTAATCAAGCATGAAGGGCCCCTTGTAATCTCCTTTCTGCTCCACGGAAAGCCCTTGTAAGCAGAAATGGCACACTCACAGTTAATGAAATTTTATGCCATAGAAAATGAGACACAGATATTCCTCTCTTTGAGAGGACCAGGAAGGAAAAAAAAAAGAGGACTCATGGTAACTGTTGCTAAGTTTGACTTCACAACATTGACAGAGTAGATGGCTGACCAAATAACTTTAAAAACTGGGACTAATTCAACCCTTCAAACCCTCTTATGGATCACAAGGGGCTCTCCCGCTGTGGTTCTTTCTTCCTTCCTTTGAGTCTTCCTGTTCCATTACATATCCCCTTCCACACCCTGAGCCCACCACTCCCTTGTTTGCCTAAAGGTGGGTCCCATGCTTGTGGTCCTTCGGCTCCTGCTGGACAAACACAGAAAATCAACTACACACCCACACCCCCGGAAAGGGGAAAGAGACATCCCAACTCATTTCACTTCCAGGTGCAGCCAGAACTCAATACGTTCATGCTTTTTTCATTCAAATATTTGGTGGATGTCTGCTATGTGCCAAGGATTGTGCTTAGGGTTAAGGTTCAAGGGTAAAAATAGACACAGACACAACCTTCTCAGGACATTGACAGGTGAGGGGAGCAGAAGGGCAGTTACCAGGTAAATAATCCCACAGAGTCTCAGGTGACATTATCTGTGAGTCTAAACCTAAGATCAGGAGTCTGTACGCTGTGTTCAGTGCCGTGAGGGTGGAGGTCAGGAGTCTGACAATATAAAGAGGAAGGTTCCTCATCCGGGATCTGAGAAGGCTTTTGCCCTGCAGAAGTGACATTTAAAATGAAACCAGAGACAGGAGCAGGATTTACTCAGGTGAAAGACAGAGCTGAGGGGCATTTCAGGCAGAAGGAAGAGCGGGTGCCGGCGCCCTGAGGAAGAGAAAGTGTGGCCTCGTCAAGGGGGGGTGAGAGTGAGGCCAGAAAGAGTATGGGAGGCTACGACCAGCGCAGCGAAGGATTAGATTTGACTATATAAAGGCCACTCTGTATGTGAGGACTAATCCCGAGGGGGCAGGAACAGAAGCAGGGTCAGGAGTTGTTGAGAAAGGATGAGCCTGTGACCTGGCGGGGTGTGGGGGAGGTGTACAGCGGGTGTGCAGAACAGTGGAATGATTCAAGGCATATTTGGAAAACAGAATCAACAGGAGATACTGATAAATGAAGGAGAAAAGATACCAAGGATATCTCCCAATTTGCTGGCATGAGCTCCTGGGTAGAGCTTACCATTTACCAAGACAAGAAATACTTCAGGAAGACGCTCTAGGGTGAAGCATCAAGAATTCCATTTTGCCAACCACAAGCTTGTCTGTAATGAGCACAGAAAGATTTACTGCCTTCTAGATAACCTTCTATGGTCTGTTCTCATCATCTGTAAAATGGGAAATATGGTAAACCTATGTGCTATGACAAAAAAGGCATATGCATTTAAAACATTTGGTATGATTCCAGGCACACAGTAATCTTAAAAAAAAAAAAAAAAAAAAAAAGGCTGTTGGGAATGATTTTTTTTTTTTTTTACACTTAAAGTTTGAATGTCTGTTGGTGACCACAGGCAAGATGTCCAGTAGGCAGGTAGATAATTCGGCTCTGCAGCTCAGAACTCTCTCCTGCTGGAAGAGTGGGAGGGATGACAAATGTTCGGTCCTGCTGTGAGATTATGAACCAAACACCTTGTTACAGATTTTATAATAGCAGCTGTAGATTTACTTGTAAATCAGCTAGAAGGTCAATAGTCTGGGTGTCAACGGCACATAGATGGCACCCAAAGCTATAGAGAACAGAGTAATTCGATGCAAAAGTCAACTCTAGGGAGAAAAACTGAGGGGTGAAGGAATGAGCCTGGAGGGAGTTAGTTAAACACAAAACAAAGATGAAAAGTTGAAGGAAAGCAAAGAGACATCAAAAGAGCCTGTACATGCTATTCTACTTCTCCAAGCAGAAAAATGACAATCTTAAAAAAGAGAGTCAGTTACTCCTTACTTATCGAAGTATTCACAAAGATATATTTACAAAAATATTCACCAAAATGCCATAGTAGCAAAAATTACCTCAAGCAACCTAAATCAACAATAGCAGACTGATTAGGTAAAGTATGGCACATCTATGTAAAGGAATAAATATAGAGCATTAAAAATCAGGCCATAGATGATTTATTGGAAAAATGTTCACATTTTACTGGTACACCAAAAAAGTAGGTTACAAACTAGCATGTATAATATACAATAGAAAAAAATCCCAGAAAACAAAAAAACACCAGCAAACAATACCAGAAAATCAACAGCAGTTGATTCTAGATAATGAGATTTCAGATGATTTTCTTTCTTTGTATTTTTTTCCAAAATATCAGCATAAGTAGATATTAACTATATAAACAGAAAACGAAACAAAGCAGAGAACTCTCATCTCTCCCTCTAAAACACTTGACACTCTTAGTCCTCAAATCCCCAAACCAAAATGCTCAAGACAAATACTAAGACTGAAGACTTGATACAAATGTCTCCATCACAGTAAAAGGAACCTGACACTGTTGGATGCATGGAGAGCGATAATTACTGATCCTTCCATAATGAAATAGAACCCTTCTCCACCCGTGGCTGTGCTTTTCTAACCTTAAAACAATCAATGTTAAGGTTACAAATCGGATTACACTCCTCTTGATCTTCAACAATATGCACCAAGAGACAATCACAGCAAAATTCCATATCATTGCAAAAGGATAAAGCTACACAAACTTTCAGTCTGTACATACTTATATACCATCATACCCACAACCAAACCTGAAATTTCTTTTTTTTTTTTTAAGGGAAGAATCACTTATTAAAAGAAAAAAAAATATTTTATTTATGTATTTGGGGGTGGGGGAGGAGCGGAGGTACAGGGACAAGCAGACTCCACATTGAGCATGGAGCCCGACGTGGGGCTCAATCTTATGACCCTGAGGTCATGACCTGAATTGAAATCAAGAGTCGGACGCTGTACTGACTGTGCCATCCAGGTGTCCCCAAACCTGAAATTTCCTTAAAAGGAACATTAAACATTGTCAGAAGACCTTTACTTCCCCACAGTATTTTTAAAAATTTATTAAGAAAATTTAGGGACAGCTGAGTGGCTCAGTCGGTTAAGCATCTGCCTTCAGCTCAGGTCATGATCACAGGGTCCTGGGATGGAGCCTCAGTATCAGGCTCCCTGCTGAGAAGGGAGCCTGCTTCTCCCTCTTCCTCTGCCTGCCACTCCCCCTGCTCATGCGCTCTCTTGCTCTCTGACAAACAAACAAACGAACAAAGAAAATCTTTAAAGTAATAAAGAAAATTTACATTGCCCTTCTGCTAAACCATAAATAAGCTTCATAATAGCAGATTAGACTTTCTCTGATATATGCAAAAGAAAAATTCTCCTAATATCCTGGGTTTTGGTACCCATGCCATCTTGGCCAAGATACTTAGCTTTTCTGAGTCTTGGGTTTCTCACCTAAAGGCAGGCGGAACAGAATTTGTCCTGTGGGAGCTTTCCAGTTTGGAGGACCATGGCGGCTGCATGGATTCAAATCTCTCTACACATCCTTCCCAAAAGACTACAAAATCAACAAGACGGCAAACATCGTCACAGGCCCCCAGGCCATTTGTCACAATTAAGGGCACAGAATACCACAAACTTCACATTACCTCTCAGTGTCAGAAGAAACACGAGTTTCCAGAAAAGCTTTTTCTGCTGCTGCACACCAGTGAGTGTGAAGAGAGGCAAGTGTGCAAAGAGAACAGGGGCACAGAGGGGACTCCGATGAAGCCCAGACAAAATCACCCCTGAAAAGGGAAAGTTGTGTGCCAAGTGTCCACGTCTCACACATGGGCCCAAGGCCCAGTAGTTCTCAGCCTCCCAGGCCCATGGAGCGAAAGGGCTTGAAGGCAAGAGAGAAGTGTTGCTTCTGGAAGAGAAGAAGAGAGAGGGAGTGGTGCTATAGCACAGAAGGGAGAGGAAGTAAGGTTCCTATGACACACCAGAGCCTTGCCATCCATCACAACCAGCACACATCAGAGAAACAGAATCTCTGACAGAGACGTGAACTCCTAAACCAGGAAGAGAACCACCAAAATGCTTGGGAAGAGAGAAAAAACAGAACTAAACCAAAGAGCTACTGAAAATTCTCCCAACCCAAAACCATGAAGCAGAACGAAACTGAAACGGCACTCCAAACTGATGTGAATATCCTCACACAAGCATTTGGAGAATTGACAAAACACCTAGAATCAGAAATACAAAAATTAACACCAGAAATGGATGAGGACAAGAAAAGGAAGAAACGTAATGAGAGGTGATTGACTTCAACAAAGAAAATGCAGGAAAAAAAAAAAAAGGACTTTCTTGTCAAAACTGAAAAGTTACAAGGTGCCCAAAAGAAAATAGATGTGAGTTGAAATAAGGAACATGGAAGAAAAAAAATCTAAAAATGACAAAGCAGGACATAGTAAAGAACTGAGTATGAGTGAGAAATGGTGAGGGGCTGGGGGGGGCACAATAGCACGGGGGCAGGTCATGGGGAGATAAAGTTGAGAAGCAAGACTGGAACCAGATCCATTCATTCAACACACACTTTCAAGGGTCTGAGCATGGAGGGCACAGCTGCTGGAAGCCATCAGTGAAACTGGCCCTTGCCATGTGGGGAAGACAGATGGGGAGTCAGGGACCTGGAGTAAGGAGAATGATATAATCAGACTAAACAGAGAGGGAGGTAACTCTAGAAGCATAATGTTAGACATTCTGGAGTGTGGTGAGACGGGAAGGGAGGCTAATTAGCAGGTCATGATAAATAATTCTGAGATAAAAACATCAAGGTTTCCTGATGGCCCCCCATAAAGAAGACACCAAGGCTTCTATTTTGGGAAACTGGAGAATGACCCCATAGTAGATGGAAAGAATTTCTGCTCTATGTTGGGCATGGCAGGATACAATATAGACTGGGACCTTGGGAGAGAGCAGAAACTGGAGATCTTGGGGGTGGTCATCTCTCTGGTGGCAGGGGCGGCTGCTGGACATGCAGAGATGGCCCATCGGTAACTGAGGGCTCGTGCCTCTAACGACAATGTAACAACTGGGGGAGCTCCAATTATTTGTGGGTAGAAGTGGAGGAAGAGCACTGCAGGACAAAGAAGAGCAGCAGGCAAGTAGCCAAAAGAGAAGGTGCCCACAAGCCACCTGAGGACACATTCCAGAAATGGCAGCTGGTCCCCAAATACAGACTGTATGGAGACCAAAGACAGTAAGTGCTGGAAAACAGGAACCTCAGACCACACTGGTGATCCCACTGTGAGGCAGTTTTGGGTTGAGGAGCAAATGGCATTCATAAAGGAAAATCAGGAAATGCTCTCACATTGAAGGGAAGAAAGACAAAGAATGGTGACACCAATGGGAAGCTGGATCAAGGGAAATGTTGGGGGTGGATAGACAGGTGAGGGCCAGCAGCAAGGCCAGAACTGCGGAAATGCCATAAAGAGGATAGAAGACATGGCGTGAGAGAGAGGAAGGAGCGGACAGAGGAAGGAGCCAGGGTTGTAAGTGGAAGCTACCAAATCAGCTTTCAAAGTCAGGGTCTCCTCCAAAACTGTGAGGGCAACGAGAGCAGAGGCTGTGTGTTGGTGCCAGAGGCGAACCTCCCAGGGGCCCATGAACAGTTGCTCCTTCTTTTAACCGCTCTAGGGTGTACTATGGAGCTTAAGGCCAGGGGCACAGAGTCGAAGACACAACTGTGGGCGCCCGTTCTTCCGCTCCCCATCTGTTCCCCTTGCAACAAACACATCCTAACTCATCCCAAGCTCAGTTTTCCTGTCAGTAAATTAGGTATAACAATACCAGTCACTCACACCCCCACCTAAGTCATGGTGTCTTGGGGGGGTGGGGGGAAGACACAGAGTGTGGATGCAGAGAACAGGCCTGCGCATAAATCATTGGATCGAATTATTCCATGTGTACTTTTCTCTCGCTAGAGCTCGCATTTGTTTCATCTGTGAATGTCCCACATGGGGTCTGACACACTATTTTGTACAGGTGTTTACCACACACTGACTTGGACTAAGAACCGACTCATCTTCCTGAAGGGTATGTGGAGGAATTGTTTTCTGTCTCCCACACCACTGCCCAGTGAAACCATCATCCCTAAACCTGGGGTAGGTTCCCAGCCTGAGTTTCTAGTTAAGACTTCTAGCAAACTGCAACAAAGTCCAACTCCATACACTTCGTAACAGCGTTTTCAAATTAGCAGAAGTGCAATTATGAAAAGGTTGCCATATGTTACAGTCAATGATTTTTATTTAATTAAGAAGAAAACAGTAAGAAATCATCCCAGCGCACTTAGCCTTCGCACCTAGAAAAGGCATCTAGAGAAAATCAACCACCCATCCCAGTGGAGCAAGGGGGCAGGGACACCCCACGCAGCTCTCATGCGGTTCTACAGAAACCTGCCAGTTGCAGAAGACATGCTTGAGTTCTGTCAAATTATCCAGTAAGAAGAAGAAGGTGTGGCGGTCAAATCCATCATGTCATTTCTCACTTGCATCCCTGTTCCCTCTGAAATGGAGCATACTCTGGAAAAGTACATTTTAATATTGCTGCTATAGCTTCACCTACCATTCAATCAAGATCTTTTTATTACAGAGATAATATTGCATCTGTAACTTAGCACTTTGGGGAGGGGGGCAAAAATAACACATGTAGAGAAAATACTTTTTTTTTTCCACTACCAAAGAAGCAAATTATTTTTGCTGTTCTACACAGTACAGTAGGGCTCATACATTTTAAACAACCTAGATAAGGTCTTTTTTCCATTTGAGGCAAGTCTCAGTAGTGATTCAAAATTAAATTGTTAACCAAATGTCAGGAACCACGAAATAAGCATAGCAGTAGTCTCCTCTGAATAGCAAACACCAGAATATGCAGAAGCACGTGAAAGTATAAAAACCTACAGTAGTAGCACCATCTACTGAATGCCTTCAGTTCAAGAAAGTGATCTACTACCTTTAACACCCAAGGGGAAAATGTTAGGACTGTTATATTATTATTATTATTATTATTATCTTATTATTAAAAGATACTCATTTATTCATTCATGCAATACACCAAGCATCTACTACATGTCAGACATACTGCTAGCAGCTGGGGATATGGTGTTAAGCCAAACAGACTTGCCCTTGCTCTCAGGGACCTATGGTTTAATCAAAGAGACAGAA